>NC_071657.1:126361253-126672712 GCF_014839835.1 Dryobates pubescens | reverse complement strand
ATCACAGCTATTTATGCCAGTTTAAATATTTTGTTGCTTTTCATTTAGGTCTTATGTTTTCAGTTGCTACAGAGAGAAATTTATAGCTGAATCAGCAAAAGTTTTTAGGAGAATGTCAATCTGTTTAGGCATCGTCTGTGGGGAAAACAGCTGGAGGCACACTACCTGCCTTCTGTCTTATTCAAAAGAATATTTTCTGTAGAGATAGGTATGCTGCAATGGTGGTGTTCCTATCCAAAAGGGCAGGAGACCTTAAGAGTTGAGGATGATGTGCAAAGCAAGGAAACAGTGCTGTTTTTACTTCCAACACGAAGTATCTTCAATACTTCACCTTCAGGAAGGGGCAGGCATGGGAAAGGAGTGGAATGCTCTTGGCTAACATGAGAGTACGTCTGCAATTTTGTCCTTTTGTGAAACAGCTAATATGCAAAAGAGAGCCTCCTCACTTTGCTCACTGTTGCCAGCTCTTGTGGCTTTATGTGAGACCTGTGATATTAGCTGTTTTTTCTTGTAGCTTCAATTCCTTGGGGCATGTGTGGGTGAGACTTTCAACTCCTACTTGCAGAGCAAAACTACAGGCTTTCTCGGTAAGGGACAGAAGAAAGAAACAAGGCCCAAGTGTACCCTAAAGAGCTCACAGGCAAATAAAACACACACAATTACTTCCATGAATATCACAATTCCTCTGCCAGCTGCAGGAATTTGCAGCGAAACTGCTGGCTTTTAGCTCATGGCTTACAATGCTCTTTTTAAGGAGCAATTACTAGTTAGCTACCTTTGGAAAAAAAAAAATCTTGAATTTTATGGTATTATTCTTTCAAATCTGACACTGATCTCCAAAAGCTGTTGCAGAGATGAACAAGTTCATGCCTGTAAACAGCTAGAAAATAGAAAGTGTTTTAAAAGTACCAATTATAGTGGCCACCATTATGGGATATAAAATCTTGCCTTCTGCCTGATTAAAGCTACCATGGTATTATCTATATTGAGGTATCATGGTGGCTTTAAACACTTGCAAATGGTAATTATATAGTTAATGCTCATCACTGCATTATTAACTGAACCACTGAGGTTTTTAAGAAGAGAAGCAACTTCAGCAAGGTGAAAAATACCTTGTAAGAACTGAAGCAAGAAAAGAGAGAATTGCAAATCTCTAAGAGTGACAGTACTAAGCATCCTCTATCACCTTCCACTCTATTTGGTTCTGTATTCTGTGCATAGGAGCTTCTGAAATAAGGACTAACAAACACATCAATGCCTTTCACTAAACTATCAGAAAAAATAATCTCCCCTCCTACATGCCCAGAAATGTGTCCTGGGTCTTCACTTAACACTTAAAGATATACATCTAAAGAGTGGGGTTAGAGAGGAAGGCCAGGTCTTTCTGAAGAATGTTCAAGATGAATGGCAACAAAGGTTTTTCAGACATAGTATTCGTGTTGGAGAAGTGCCAGCTGAACTCCTTGTTAATATTTTAAAAATTAATTGTACATGCTAAAAGACCATTTCAAGATAGATGCTTCAATTTCTTCTCAGACTGCAAGAGCAAAATATGTATCATCAGTCACTTTATCTTGAAACGTCACAAACTCTGTCCAGGACCAAATTCGTGGCACAATCACACAAGCTGATATTTAAGATCAGGGTTTATGTCTTTATTTATTTTAATAAGAAGAGACTTCCTCCATCACTAATATTTAAGGGGGGGGGGGGGGGAAATTAAGAACACAACCTGTGAATTTTTCAAAGGGATTGCCTTTTCTACAAAGAGGGCATGCCTCCCCTCCAACAAATATTAGGAATTCCATAGACCCTTTAACTTCCCATTGATTTTACATCAAATAGAACAAATAGAACAAATAGAATAAACCAGGTTGGAAGAGACCTTCAAGATCATCGCGTCCAACCCATCAACCAATCCAACTCCGCCCAAGCAACTAACCCACAGCACCAAGTACCCCGTCAAGTCTTCTCCTAAAAACCTCCAGTGATGGCGACTCCACCACCTCCCCAGGCAGCCCATTCCAATGTGCAATCACTCTTTCTGTATAGAACTTTTTTCTAACATCCAGCCTGTATCTCCCCTGGCGCAGCCTGAGACTGTGTCCTCTTGTTCTGGTACTGCTTGCCTGGGAGAAGAGACCAACATCCGTCTGTCTACAACCTCCCTTCAGGTAGTTGTAGAGAGTAATAAGGTCACCCCTCAGTCTCCTCTTCTCCAGGCTAAGCAACCCCAGCTCCCTCAGCCTCTCCTCATAGGGCTTATGTTCCAAACCCCTCACCAACTTTGTTGCTCTTCTTTGGACTCGTTCCAGCAAGTCAACATCCTTCCTAAACTGAGGGGCCCAGAACTGGACACAGTACTCGAGGTGCGGCCTAACCAGTGCAGTGTACAGGGGCAGAATGACCTCCCTGCTCCTGCTGGCCACACTGTTCCTGATGCAGGCCAGGATGCCATTGGCCCTCTTAGCTGCCTGGGCACACTGCAGGCTCATGTTCAGTCTACCGTCGACCAGCACCCCCAGGTCCCTCTCAGCCTGACTGCTCTCCAGCCACTCTGACCCCAGCCTGTAGCTCTGCATGGGGTTGCTGTGGCCAATGTGCAGAACCCGGCACTTGGATGTGTTAAATCTCATGCCGTTGGACTCTGCCCATCTGCCCAGCCTGTCGAGGTCCCTCTGCAGAGCCTCTCTACCCTCCAGCAGATCAACTCCTGCCCCCAGCTTGGTGTCATCAGCAAATTTACTGATGATGGACTCGATGCCCTCGTCCAGATCATCAATAAAGATGTTAAAGAGCAAGGGGCCCAGTACTGATCCCTGGGGCACACCACTGGTGACTGGCTGCCAGCTGGATGTGGCACCATTCACCACCACTCTCTGGGCTCGGCCCTCCAGCCAGTTCCTAACCCATCTCAGTGTGCTCCCATCCAAGCCATGGGCTGACAGCTTGGCCAGGAGTTTGCTATGGGGAACGGTGTCAAAGGCCTTGCCGAGGTCCAGGTAGACTACATCCATAGGCCTCCCCACATCCACCAGGCGGGTCACCTGATCATAGAAGGAGATCAGGTTGGTCAGGCAGGACCTGCCCTTCCTAAACCCATGCTGGCTGGGCCTGATCCCTTGGCCATCCTCTAAGTGCTGTGTGATTGCACTCAGGATGACCTGCTCCATAATCTTTCCTGGCACTGAGGTCAGGCTGACAGGCCTGTAATTCCCTGGCTCATCCAACCGGCCCTTCTTGTGGATGGGTACCACGTTGGCCAGCTTCCAGTCAGCTGGGATCTCTCCAGTGAGCCAGGACTGATGAAAAATCATGGAGAGTGGCTTGGCCAGCTCATCTGCCAGCTCTCTCAGCACCTTAGGATGGATCCCATCTGGTCCCATGGACTTGTGGGGGTCCAAGCTGCTGAGGAGAGCTCCTATCACTTGCTCATGGAACACAGGGAAACCATGCAGCTCCCTGGCTCCCTCTGCCAGTTCTGCAGGCCAGCTGTCTGGTAGACGTTCTTTCCAGCTAGTAAAAACTGAGGTAAAGAAGGTGTTAAGTACCTCTGCCTTTTCCTCATCCTGTGTTACAACATTTCCTTCCATGTCAACCAAGGAGTGGAGGTTGTCCCTGCCCTTCCTCTTGCTATTAATATATTTATAGAAGGACTTTTTGTTGTCCTTCACATCAGAGGCCAGTTTAAGTTCCAAATATGCTTTTGCCTCCCTAATTTTCCTCCTACATGCCCTAGCAACCTCTTTAAACATTCCATGGGTTGCCTCACCTTTCTTCCAAAGATTATACACCCTCTTTTTTTCCCTTAGTTCAATTAAAAGTTCATTACACAGCCAGGCTGGCCGTCTGCCCCGGCGGCTCCTCTTCCGGCACATTGGCACAGCCTGCTCCTGAGCCTTCATCAGCTCTTTCTTGAAGCAGGTCCAGCCCTCCTGGACCCCTTTATTTTTAAGGGCTTTCTCCCAAGGAACCCTCTGAATTGTTTCCTTGAGCAACCTGAAGTCCGCCCTCCGGAAGTCCAGAGTGGAGGTCTTCTTGCTGGCCCTCTTAGCTTGACTGAATACTGAAAATTCTATTATTTCATGGTCACTGGCCCCTAAACAGCCTCCGACCACCACATCACCCACCAGCCCTTCCCTGTTGGTGAAGAGGAGGTCAAGCATAGCCTTGCCCCTGGTAGGCTCACGCAGCACCTGGGATAAGAAGCTGTCCTCTATGCAGTCTAAGAACCTCCTAGACTGCCTCCTCTCTGCTGTGTTGAGATCCCAGCAGATGTCAGGCAGGTTGAAGTCGCCCATAAGGACAAGGTCAGGAGATCTTGAGACAGCCTTAAGCTGTCTATAGAATGCTTCGTCGACATCATCCTCCTGGTTGGGTGGTCTATAACAGACTCCAACCAGGATGTCTGCCCTACCGGTCTTCCCTCTAATTCTTGCCCACAAGCATTCAACCTGATTGTCCCTAATCTCTAGCTCAATGGCATCTAGTGCCTCCCTGATGTACATGGCCACCCCTCCACCCCTTCTTCCTTGTCTATCTCTCCTGAAAAGCCTGTAGCCATCAATTGCAGCACTCCAGTCATGTGAGCTATCCCACCACGTCTCCGTGATGGCAACTACGTCATAACTTTCCTGCTGCAACAAGGCTTCCAGCTCCTCTTGTTTGTTTCCCATGCTTCGT
Organism: Dryobates pubescens; assembly: GCF_014839835.1. Taxonomy (NCBI): domain Eukaryota; kingdom Metazoa; phylum Chordata; class Aves; order Piciformes; family Picidae; genus Dryobates; species Dryobates pubescens. Next base: position 126,668,029 of record NC_071657.1, on the reverse strand, counting down.
GCATTAGTGTACATGCACCTCAGCTGGGCTGCTGGTTTGGCCTCTGACCCTAGCTTACTGCCCCCAGACTCTTGCCTGAGGGGACTAGTTTCAGCCCCTCCCCCCTTCGAAACTAGTTTAAAGCCCTGTCGATGAGAGCTGCCAGTTCCCTCCCCAGAATCTTTTTACCTTTGGGGGACAGGCCATTCTCATATACTGTGACCTTTCCCCTTCTTTGGGACAGATGTACTCCATCTGTTGCCAGGTGGCCTGGTGCAGTAGAAATTTTACCAAGGTCAAAAAACCCAAAATTCTTTTGTCTGCACCAGCCTCTAAGCCACTTGTTGATTATGGCTGCTGTCCTGTTCCTTGTGGTATTCCCTCCTGCAACTAAGGGTATTGAGGAAAAAATTATTTGAGCACCTGTCCCCTCAACCAGATCTCCCAGGGCCCTGAAATCATTTTTGATAGCCCTGGGAGTTCTGACTACAACATCATCATTCCCTACCTGCATAAGTAGTAAGGGATAATAGTCAGAAGGCTGTACCAGCCTGGGTAGCCTTCTGGTAACATCATTAATTTGGGCTCCAGGGAGACAACAGAGTTCCCTATGAGATGGGTCTGGCCGACAAATGGGGCCCTCCATTCCCCTCAGAAGTGAATCACCAATAACAATTACCCTCCTCTTTTTCTTGAGGGAGCAGGTCCTGATGCCAGGGGAGGGTTGTTTAACCTTAGGCTGTTTTGCCTTAGGCCATTTAACCTTAGGTTGTTTACCCTTAGGCTCTTTAGCCTCAGGGAGAACCCCAGATGGTGTGTCCTCTGGTAACAGGACCACCTCACCCTCGATCTCCAGTGCCCCATACCTGTTTTTCAAGAGCAGCGGGGAAGGTGTGGGAAGGCAAGGAGGTTTAACCTTGTGTCTTTTGAGAGGAACCTGTGTCCATTCCCCTCTGCTTTTTGGGTAACCAGCCTCTGCTGTGGGAGCCTGCAGAGCCTGCTTACTCATGTTCATATCTTTCCCCCTCTGGTTTATCTCTTTCCTCTTCATGTTCTTCTCTTCCATCAGATCCTGCATGGCTGGAACATTATAGTGCACCGCTGCTGCAGGTCTAATTGGAGGGAAGTAGGATCGCTGATCAGGGCTGAAAGGTGAGGGAGAGACTAAGAAGCTGACATAGTTAAGATCTGAAGTGGGTAAGAAGAGTGATTGTACCTGCCCCCAGGTAGGATGTGCTGCAGTAGCAATCAAAAGAAAGAAATGAAGAACTGGGTGATCTAATTTTGTACTACTGATCCTGTTCTGTTCTGCAAAGCTTGGCATTCATATTTATTTTATTTTTTGTGTCTCTGACAAATGTTATTAGAAAAGCCTTTTAGACTTTCATGAAACATGATTAAAAATTACCATGCCCATGGAGTGAAATGAATCCTGTTCCACTTCTTCAAGATAAAGCACGATGTATAATATATGACTGGGAATCAATGGTCATATCTTCTGTACATATAGAGCTGGACATTGGCCAGATATTCCAGACACTAGTCTGGTTCTCAAAGAGTATTTGCATTAAGGAGTGGTATCTGAAGAAGTTTTATAGCCACCTGGTGTCTTTGTTATCTCTCTCCTCAGTGTTTCTGCTCTGAGTTGTCTCTTATCACTTTTCAGATCAAATTTTCTCCAGCTATTTCCTGGCATCTACTTTGGGTACCTGATTTTTTATTTCCATTCTTAGAATGCTGAGATAAATGCTTTAATAATCATTAAAAAAATGCTGCAGCCAGTGTGATGCTAAAGATAGTTTGATACATGCTGCTTTAGAAAATGCCTCCCACAAAGTGCACTGTGAGCACAGCTGATGTGAGTGCAGGAGTGCAGATATGCAGAAAAGCCAATTAGTTTTGTCTCAGCTAATGTAAAATACATACTGGGGACTCTTTGATTCAGGTAATTTAAATAGCTTCTATGTTTTATGATATACCCAGTAACCTGAAATCAGAATGTCCTTAACCACTAGTAATACAAGATTTCTGTGAGACAGCAAAGAGGTAACAACCTCATTAGCATCTGGGTTACAGAAAAGTTCTAGAGAAACAAAGCTCATGTAAAAATGATTATGAAAAAAACATGCTTCAAGGTTGTGCCTCTCAGGATAGAAGGCAGGTACTGCTGGTGATACTCTTCAAAAAGCAGATAAGACAATAACAAGCTAGTACTGCAATAGTCCTGTAATCGTCATGGTAGGACTTGAAGACTGAAATTAGGTATGAGCTACATATTGGACCAGGCTTAATTTCAGTAATATATCTAGCAGGATCTGATGAATGATGGGCCTTTAGCTTAGCTGTAAAGAAAGCTGCAGTAAGATCCAATGCCTATAAGATGAATGTTGCCAAAATTCGGTCACAAAATTACTTTGAACTTTAGCTGCCAGAGTGATTAACTACTAGAATAATGTGTTCAGGGATGAGTAAATTCCTCAGACAAAGACCATCCATTTTCCCATATGACAGCTTCAAAGAGGAGTTCAGAACATAGTGCAGAAATTAGTGAGTGTATTTTTCTGGCGTGTCATGTGTCATAGAAAAGGTCATACCATCAGCACCACACCTTCAGATCTTCAGATCGCCTTCATTTGCTCCATAATAGAGTGTACTCCAGAGGTCTACATGGCTCCTGAAAGGCCACAGGCAACATTTAGTGCTACCATTGTTCTTGGGGAGATGATCTCACTACAAACTTAAAACTCAGGTCAGAGGAATAGAAGATTTTGTGGGTTTGAACCAGTGCAGGTTTCCTTTCAAGGTATCCAGAGCTGCTCGTCTAGATTTAAAAATTCTGTAGGTTCATCTTCTTTCACAGAATCATAGAATCAATAAGTTTGGAAAAGACCTCAAAGATCTTCAAGTCCAACCTGTCACCCAAGACCTCATGACTACTAAACCATGGCTTCAAGTGCCACGTTCAATCCCTTTTTGAAGACCTCCAGGGACGGTGACTCCACCACCTCCCTGGGCAGCACATTCCAATGGCTAACACTAAATCCTCTGGTCAAGGCTTTCTATATTTCTTTTTTGGCACTGAGATAGTTAAGTAGTCAACATTAAACTAGTAGAATGTAGTTTATAACAGAAATGTCCAGTACTGCTGAGCTATGAACCACAGATATTTTCTCCTTTCTAATATGTTCAGTCTGTGCTTTCTCTGGAAGACAATGCATCTCAGGCATGTATCCAAGCATATTAGAAGACTCAATCCAATGAATGCTTGGGTCACATTTTACAGATGTTGCTAAACTGGGGACAAGAAAAGGGAAAGCTTGTGGCCACTGTTCTTCCTGCCATCTCTTATCTTCCAAGATGAGTGAAGCGACCCCCTCCCTTCATGGAAATCTCAGAAAAGAGCAGGAGTTAATTTGTTTTGTTTTCAGACCACACAGCAAAGTCCAAGTCTTTTCATAGTACATCTTACAAAGGTGCAGCAATAACTAGATTAAGCATTCTCACTGAGTCCTTCTCTACCCCTGAACTCAGCATAGTGATTTCCTTTTGCCCAGAGTATCTTCAGTGACTCAGTGCCTTTTGCACTGTGTCTTTCTCACAACACAGACTATTTCGGTTTTCACCAGATTTCACTTTGTGTAGACAGATTTAGTAAAACAGAAAAAGAGGCTTACAATGAAAAAGGAGAAAAAGAGCCACCATTTCTACACAGATGTACATTATTTAGTGCAAAACTCCATCCTTACCCATATTCTTGATTTTTCAGCCTGTGCATAGCATCACTTTCATATATTTAATGGGCATGGCTCCCTGAGACCTCAAAGCCTGTTTAGAATTTTTATGTATTTTCACCTGTATCTAATCCATTTTTCTACAACAGCTTTGAGATAGATTGCTGTAGTTTGTGCTAGGAATTTTAACCTCACCAAAAGGCCAGAGTCAAACAAAAGATGACAAAGCTCTGTTATTGTGAAGTGATAACGCTCAAGAGATTCTATTATGTGTCTGTCTCTCCCAGTAAGCTGAAGCATCAGATTCTTGCATACATGGATTAACTTGCAGTCAGCAAAGATAAAAGACTATTGGTGGTGTTACTGTTGCTAAATCCTCTCACACTGGGGATTTTTTTAATTTTTATTTGTTGGTCTTTTTCTGTGGCTAAGCAGAGCACATGCAGAAAGGGAAGAGTGCTGATGTGGGTGAAAAAAGTACAGTGGTTACCTTTTCCTAGTCACAAAACCTCCTGCAGCTGTATCAGAGATCATGGGAAGGATATTGTGCCAAGCACTGCTTATCCTTTGCTGATGGAAGCCTGTCATCTTTAGAGCTTTTGGGGAAAATGCCTTTCATGTAAGTCTCTGCCAAGCCTAAGGAGTTTTCCAGATTTTGTCCAATTGTGGTGTCTAAGTGCATTTGGAAAAAGCACAGCAGTATCTGACGTTTCAAAACTGAGGCACCAGCACCAGTGCAATGCCTGGACCGGCATGCAGGAATCCACTAACTGCAGCACTTGAGGGTGGGCATCCACGTCCTCACACACTTGGTGTGGTTCAACGAGAAGATAGTGTGGGGATGTGCAGTGCCAGATCTCATCTGCCCTGTCCAAGGAGAGAGCAATGTGTTTGAAGCCCTGCAGCAGAATTCAACAGTTAGAGCAGAACCATGCCTATGCTGTCTTTCCAAAAGCTCTCCAAAAGCAGTAGTAAGATGCAGGAGGCTAACAGGGTGGAGGGAGCGGGGAATCTCTGTATTTTACAATGAAAAGTCTACATCTACAGGGTGTTAGGGTGTTAAACTAATGTACCAGGTGAAGCTATGTGCTAAATTTGAATTGAACAAAAGGCAGTAGTCCTCATTCACTTATGACCACAGGCCATTACAGATGATAGCAGCTTACATAAGTTCACAATGAAATTGAATGAATTCATGGATGAAAAATCCATCTTGCCCTTTTAAACAGAAAGAAGCCACTGCTGGCTCAGGAAGCAGCAGCACCAAAAATCACTGAAGCTGCAAGACCGGGCCAGGGTAATTTCATCATATGCTTGTCCTGCTTTTATGCTTTTGAAAAAGCATCTTCTATTTAACAGTCTTGGTTACAGGCCTCTGGCCCTTTGATCTGATCTAGTTTATGGTTATTCTTGTAATTCCATAATGCTTAGAAAATCTGGGCCAAAACTGTGATGTTTGAGTACAATTTATATTTTGTATAAGTGAGTGTGATCTACTGCAATAAATACATTATTGAAGGCAGTTAAAAGAAACTGAAATCATCCAACAAAAGCTGCTTCCCACTTTTCACTTGGCTACACTTAATTTCTTCACTAACATGTCCCTATGCTTAACTTTCTTAGTGCCTCACTGTAGTGCGAAACAGTTCTGCAAAATAACTGGTGGAACACAGCCAGGGGGTGGGAGGTTTGGGTCCAGAATTTGCAGCTTTATTCCTATTCCTTTCAGCAGAAAACAAAACAAAACAAGGATAAATCCTAATCTGAGTTTTAATGCCTGCATTGGATTGCTTGGTTTTGATGCAATTGTTTGCACTGTATGTGCAAGTTTGCCTAAAAAAACCCTGGTCTGTCAAATAAAATATGAAATAATAAAGCAATGTGATTCACAGCAAGGACAGTGCCTAGGGCTCCCAAGATCTAGAGCCAAAGCCAAGTAACCAACTCTGCCACTGGTCCAGTCAATAACCTTGCCATGCTCTTCCTCTTCCTTGCTCACACCTAGATTTCAGTATCAGGTGGTTGATGTGCTCACTGTGTTTATATTCACTCTCCATGTTGAACACATCTCTTTACTAAACTGAACAGACTCAAGGCAGAGGCAGTGATTCACAGGTGAAAGGGCCTTGGCTAGTTTTGGCCCAAGCAGTGCCAGGAACATGGGTTACACTGGCCAGTTTCAATGCAGCCTGTAAATCTAGATGCAGTTACTGTTTGCAAAACAGAAGATGGGCTGGGAATCCACTGAGAATGAAAGGAATATTTCTTTTACATTGTTGGGTTTTGGACCAGACATGCTTTGCCCAGCCAAGCTGGTGTCTGAAGCCACAGAAATCCTAAAGGAACATAAAACCCGTCAGTTCTGTGAGGAGTAAAGTCACTTACCTGAAGCATATTGGTATAGCTAGGAATTTAAACAAATGAGTTGTGGGCTACTGTCTAAAAGATGTCAAAAATAAATGAAATTGAAAGGAAGTAACTTTTAGGATGGAAAAAAATTACGAGTTTGAAATGGTTTCTCATTTCTGAATCTGTTTTTCTTATCAGGAGAATGCCCAGGTGCAGTTGATAATGCAGCAGATTACAACAGTGGAAGACACCAACTGCACTATTTGCTGTTCCCTGGTGCTCACAAACAACAGACCTATGAGCTGCAGCTGACACTAATGGCTTTCATACACCTAAACCAAACAAAAGTCTTGCAATTTGTCTGTTGTATCACACTACGACAGCACTGCTGTACCACTGTTCTGCTCCAATAGTCATGTGATGCCGATCTATTTAAGCTGTTGTATCCCTTTTTATCTACTGAAGTATGTTCACAAAAGAGACACGTGGATTCAGATGTATTCAGGTCTCCAAAGAATGCCTGAATGATCAAAACACATTCAGCTCCCAGAAATGTTCAGCTTGCAAGCTATTGACCAAAAACTTTTAGACCATCCAAAACAATTTTTGACAGGTGAACTGAGAAATGTCTAAAAGCCTTTCTGAAGTATGGCTATATTTTAGAGAGACATGTAAAAATGCCATGTAACAGGTAACACACTTTTTAACAATGGAAACCCAAACAAGAGTAAGTTGCAAATAGCATTGCACCAAATATTCTAAGTCCGTGGACTTCAAAAATGGTCTCCAAGCAAAGTGAAATAACATGAAAATATTTTCTAGTGCTCTTTCATGGCTGTTTGTTTGTTTGTTTGGTTGGTTGGTTGGTTGGTTGTTTATTTGGTTGGTTTTCCCCAACATATTTGCTTCTCAGTATTTACAATAGGTCTGCTGATATTGGGACAGAGTGTATTACCAGTCTGAGTGAGGAGGGGAAGATTTCTTTTCAGTACAACTGTGGCTAAGTATAATCTACTTCAGAGGGTACTATGGGGCTTAATTAATGTTTACAGTGCCTCAAGAGTCTTACCCACATTAAAGGTATAATAAGAACTATTCCTAATTAATTTCCTTCACAAAGCAAAGTTTCATGAAGTTTTAAAACAAGACAAGAATTTGTAACCTTCATTTATTTGAATCCCTGGAGTGGGAAAAGTTAGTGGGGAAAGTGGTGAAAATCTCCAATTAATTTTCCTCAACCTGGGGGATTTAATTAAGATATTATCAAAAACCTGCATGTTTCCTGTGGGTATTTCTTATTTAATTTTCAATTTCACAAAGGCAGATCTTGCATCTTAGAAAAGATTTTGGAAGCCACAAAGAGACTAATTCAAAAATAGATGTTAGTTTATTAAAATTGAACTGAGTACATATCAAATTGTCCGGACCCAATTCATGCAGCACTTTATACCATTTACATTCTGTAGTTTCCTTGCTTTGAGTTTCTTTTAAAAGAGTTCCTTAGGATCTCAGAATGTGCCCCCCGCTGGCATAATTCAGCACCATGTAGAGATCCCTGAGCTACCTGTGGAAAAAAAGCTAACTCAAATTTTGGAATCTACACATCTCTGCTAGCTAGGAAACATATCTGAATTAATGAGTCCTGGGGAGAAGAGGAATACATTATCTTCAGTGAAGTGCAGTGAAAAATAGTGATCTCTGAGCTACTTTCTCTAGATATACCCTCAAGGAATATACTTCCAGTTGGAAAGTAGGAAACCATTAAAAGAACCCACAGCACTCCATGCATTGTGCTGCATCAAAGAGGAACACTTGTGTGTGCTTTCAGGGTGCATCCATGCTCGCAGGTAGGAGAAGACCCACTTCCACGTGCCTGTGATGAAGCATAATCTTAACCAGTTCTGCCTTTATCCCTACCTGTCAAACAGACCACTGCTGAGAAACATGAAAACTGCCAAAGTCACATTTCCTTCAGTAGTGGTCACCACGTGGCATGTGGGAGAAAAACATTGCAGTTTACAAGACATCAGAATTGATGGTCTCCTTCCACGTAAGGAAACAGCAATGAAACAGACAGAAAAGAGGAACTAGAGACAAAGAAATTATATCATTGCCTTGGAGTGTGTGAGCGAGCTTTAGAAGAAAAAGTACTTGTGTCAAAACTGTATCAGGACAAGCAGGGGGTTATTTATATTTCTGATAGTGAGTCCTGACTCTGGGCAGATCTTGTTCACTCTCTTCACTTGTCTGGCTTTCTAGTTTCTCTGCTCCTTTCACAAAATTGCTTAGTGCTCAGTGCTTGTCATCAGGTTCTGCCACCTCACTGAGCCTGAAGAGATCTTCTGCCTTCATGCAAAAATGTTAGCAGTGTCCAGTATTACCAGCATTTCCCACAGCAAAAGAAGCCTGGTGAATGGGAGTTGAAGCTACATGGTGATAAGCCTTGAAGCTCCCTGCCAGCAACCTGATTAACAGACATGTGAACACACCTATGGCAGTAAATGCTCAAGGCTAAGATTTTCAAAATAGGTTTGAAAGCATTAAAAAGCCAGATCCTGTAGACTTTCTCTGTTTAAGTGCTTTTCTGGATTGGGGCCAGAGCGCTAATCAACTTTCAGTCCTGAGCTGGTAACAAAGAATGTAAGTCCCAACTGCTCCAGCATGCCACTTGCCTTCTCATTTGACTTTGGCCAAGTGTGTGCAATAGCATCTCCAGTTGTGGAATATTAAGGCTTCACAAGGGTTATTTTACATGTTTTTTGACAAGATTTTTGTCTGATGTGCAGCACAGCCTGCAAAAATATGTCCTCTAACATGCACAGTTCCAAAAAATGTGGTAATATCTGTCTAATGTGACATCTGTCTAGCATTAAAACTGAAGAATTGAAACTATTTCTTTCATGAGCCACGCAACAGAGATGAAAATTCAATCTTAGAATATCCATGTGGAACTTTTTTTTTTGTGTGTGTTAATGAAATGTGAGACATTACAGCCCAAAAATATGTCTACCACCACACATAAGCATCCAGGCAACTTGTAAAATGTTTACAAAAATAAAACCCACTCATTAGAAGACTTTGGGGGTAAAATGCAAATAGCCTTAGATTTATATGCTGCTTAGCAATATACAGGTGCTCCTGGTGAAAAGAAACAACAAAACTTGAGGGCATTTATGCAGACTACGTCCTTAATGCCACACAATAGGTTGTTTGTCCTCATATTTTATTCACAAATAATTTGAGACCACAAATAATGTGAGAGGTTGCTAAAGAAATCACTAGGGAAGTGCAAAGCGGTCTTTCAGAGGTGCTAGACATGGATTTCTAGAGGCCCTCCTCCATAGATGGCCAAGCAGCCAATGAATATATGTAAGGATTCTCCACACCAATGCAGCAAAACTGGTGTCTGTAAAATCATACCAGCTTGGATGGGATTCAACAAAGAAGATGATATGGGCAAAAAATTACTGAGAAACAGAAGTATAACAAACATAGAAGATGCCAGTACTGCAGATTGTTGTCAGACTTGACTGAGATTTTGCTGAAGCCAGGGCAAGCTGGCTGTGGGTACCAGTGCATCTAAGGGAGATGGAGCATCTCATAATGCATCTAGGCTACTGGGAGACAGCAATGTGACAGATGGGAACAGATGAAATGTGCCCACAAAATGGTAGTATTGACAAGTGGAAGTGTCAGTATTTCCTCTTTTAGAAAACACTTAACTCCCACCCCCGCAACCTATCTGGCTTTGGATACAAAGCTTAAAGGAAATCAATGATACTGTTTTATCACATACCACTCACATTGTACCACTCACAAGATGCTCTTTGGCTCAAGGCAAAATTTCAAAATCTCTTTTGAAGATTTGCTGAGATTTTTCTGTTTTCCTGATAGTGTCAAATGCAGTGTGGTCTTTCTTATTTCTCTCAGCTGGCTCAAAACATGACTATGTGTTCAGCTAACCAGCTGTCACATATCAGTACTTTCCATTAGGGACCCTGCTCATCTGTCATTAGTTCTTTTGTTTATTCTACTCACAAAATAAATGTCATTTGAACCATAAAAATTAATTTTATTAGTTGTCCAGGAGAAAAAAAAAAAAGTCTTTATTTCAGACATTAATGGACCTGGAGCTATTTGTTTCTCAGTTGTCTAGGATATGTTTAAATGTCTCCCATTATAACTGGAAAACTAAACCATGTCTGTTAGAAACCAAGTAATGCTCATTTATGACTCACGTCTAAGGTTTTGGGGTTGTTTTTTTTTTTGCTCCCATTGTTCTCATTTTATTTATTACAATTAAAATACAAAGGAAAATTACTATCCATGGCTTTCGGCACATTGCTGGTTGTTTAAAATACAACTCCAACAAAACAGAGCTCAAGCAAAGCAAAATTAAATTAACTGAGCTAGCTAGTAGTTCAAAGCGGTGAAATATACCCTGTCCCCTTCATTCCCACAATTCTTCCCAAAAAGCCTTAGGAAATAGACAGTCTTTGTAGTAAAAGGTCAAAAGACTGCATTTGAAACTTTTCCTCTCTTTCAGACTGAGGGGACTCATGCTTGTATCCCTCTGGTGACTCCAGGATTGGCAATGTCAGCAAAATCCGAAACAAACTTAACAATACCTTAACGTCTAGCCAAAAAACCAAGCAGCAGCCAAAATCTCAGGACACAGGTTTTTCTTAAAGAAAAAAATACTGTTGCACAATCCCAGTCATCCAACTGTTGGCTCAGCACAAGGAGGCAAAAAAAATGGTGGAGTGCGGGTAAGGCTCATTTAGTGGAAATAAATTCAGACAGTGATCAGAGGTATAAGGTTTTTTATTTTGTTTCTCAGTTTGTCCACTGAGCTAAATAAAATTAAATACAGCACTCACCCCTCAAATTAGACAGTTCAGACTTCAGAACTAAAGCAAAACTGCTTTTTCAGTTCAAACCCTATCTACCAGAAGTAAATTGCCATAAAGCATCGTTTCAGCATAAAGTTGTTCACATCAATTAAAAAGTGTTGCAGCTTCATTTGAGCCATCTCTATGAAAAGAATAGATGCAGGACTGAAGAAGCCTACAGAGCCATGATGGAGATGAGACAGCAGTCACTTTCTACCTCACTGTCTAGCTCACTGCATCTTCCCTGTATGCAGGGGCCAGGATTCACTGCACCAGCAGGACACCCAATTCTCAAACCAGAGGGGGATGCTCGTGTCATTCCTGAGGTAACAATTCCAATTTCTGTGAAACAACTTCAAAAATCATCAGCACCATTACAGAGTCACCCTGGCTGGAAAAGACCTCCAAGATCATTGAGTCTAACCATCATCCAGTTAGTGTTTAACAACCCTTTCAGTGAAAAGTTTCTTCAGATATCCACTCTAAACCTCCCCTTGTGCAAATTGAGTCCAGCTCTTGTCCTATCCCATGTTACTGGGAAAAAAGACCAGCACCCACCTTGCTACAACCTCCTTTCAGATAACTAACTGACAATAAGGTCTCTCTTCAGCATTCTTTTCTCTTGACTAAACAACTCCAGTTCCTTCAGCTTCTCCTCACAAGACTTGTTCTCCAGACCCTTCAGCTTCATGGCCTTTCTCTGGACCTGCTCCAACGCCTCAATGTCTTTCTTGTAGTGAGGGCCCCAAAACTGAACTCAAGCTGTGACCTCACTAGTGCTGAGTACAGGCATGATCAATTCCCTACTTCTGCTGGCCACACTGCTCCTGATAAAGGCCAGGACACTGTTGGCCTTCTTGACCACCTGAGCCCACTGCTGGCTTATATTCATATGGCTGTCAATTGACACCCCCAAGTCTTTTTCTGCTGGGCATCTTTCCAGACACAGGCACAAAGGCTACAGTCTCTGGAGCCATCTCTTCTTGACTAGTTCTTGTGAAAGGCACCTGTACTAGAGATTTAATGGGAGCCCTCTCCTCACTGCTTGCAGAAATTTCATTTGCATACATACCCTGAAAACCCTTTCTTAGGGGACGAGTTGTTGCTTTGAAGCAACCTACGTGCTATAGGTAGTAGGTGAGTAGAAATCCCTGCCCCAGAGCATGGTAGTGAAGTCACTTCCTGGGTTAATGGTACTGATGCATTCAAATCTCCCTAGGAAGAAGACAGAGCTGAAGCTGAGTTTTGAATGGATTCTGTGAAGATCCAAATGGCTGGGTAGCTGGGAAGTCTGTCTTCATTGACAGACTCACACCTAGCCCAGAGGTAATACAAGCTTTTAACTCTGAGGCCCAAAAAACATAAACAGCTTAAGTAGCTCTGCAGATGTGAATTGAATTCGAGGATATTTTCAGGCCAACAAAAATCATGTTTTTCAGTGAATAGTCTATTTGCTGGAAATAAATGTCCTAACTTTAATGGAAAGCCAGCTCTTTTCATGCTGCTGGAGTAAACAATTCCCCTTTTTCCCTGGGGCAGTAGGATAACCCATGTGCTTCCAAGCTTCCTTCCTGAATTACCTCCTCAGACAGCATCCATTCCTGATGAGAGGGGCCACACCTGAGAGTGGTATCTGCGAATACACCAAGGAACACCCACACCACATTCCACAGAGCGCTTCTTGCTGCACTCTGATCCCTAATAAGTGACCCGCTGTGGTCTGTTCCAGCCTCAATTTACAACCCTTGCTGCCCATAATGCTTTTGGCCCAAATTCACAGGGCTAAAACCCTCATGATTTCCTGGAAATATCTTGCAGGACAAACATGAGATAGCTGTCATGACCAATTCTGTGTGCTTATTTTTTAAGACTAGGGAAAGCAGCTTCAGAGACCCAGTTATGCTCTGTCTCTGCTCTGACTGTCTAATGTTACTTCAGGTTTCCTTATAGGTGTACTTTTTCTCCAGCTTCTTGCCTCACAAAATGTGCAGGTACTCCATTGGGGCGGGGGGGAAAAAGAGGTTCAGAGAATTCATAAATGTGCGTAGCCTTTCCTATCCCTGAAAGATATTCCAGGAACAGTGTTTAATATGCAATACTGTGATCTTCAGGGAAAGCAAATAGAAGTTGCAGAAACAGTGTGTCCCCATGGACACAAAAAAAATCTCCTTTTGCATGTTAGTGAGATGTTTCATTTTCAAAATGTACTCTCTTTGACGATAGCTGCGAAGCAGTGGAGAAAACAGGAACCAGAGTCTTCTCTCAGGGCCCTGGATGCAAATCACAGCAAACTTCAGCAGAGTGGCACCCATAATGTCAGACTCTCATTCACTCATTGTAAGTCAGTGTCAACATGTTGTCCAAAACAGGTATGAGGGTTATCTGCTGCACATCATTCAGCATATGAACTTTCAGTGGGGGAAGAGTTTAGCTCTTCTCTGAAGTCAGTTTACATTCATTGCTCCCTTAATTAAAGCAGGGTGTTATTTTCCCAGACTGAAGTGGATTAGAAATACAATGGCTTCAGTGAAAGCTGAGAATAACTTCTCTGTGATGCATTAGCAGAATGACAGAAGAATGAAAGGTTTAGTAGGCCTGCTTCTCAGAATGTGTTTATACATCCAAGAATAAAATGGTAAAACAGATTTAAAAGTCTATTGCCCGATAGAAAATTATATTCCCCAAAGCATTTTCACCACAATGACAGCTAACCAAATATTGTATGACTTCCCTCCCTTACATGTAGAAAAGAAACTGTAGATTCTCAATAAATTCTTGATATGGATATTTATTGTAAGAGGGTTGGGTTTTTTTTTCTATTATTATTTTTTATTGCAGCAGCAAGAATGGCATTGAAATGAGACTCTTTCCCCATATAAACTATCACTGCCTGGATTTCATACTTGGTTTAATAGTATCTGTAGCAGTACCTATAGCAATGAACAGCCAAAGTTAAGATAATTTAGTGTAAAAGAGAAGTCAATTAAATGTTTCATTTGGCACTTGTACCTAAATTAAATGCCATGGCTATACTTCAGTAGAATTATACAGGAATTGGCTCAGAATAGCTTCTGTTAAACAGCCACCTTTGCCAGGTTTAGTGACTCAATATGACTTACTTCCTGACTAAGATTAACTTCTGATTTTATGGATATTTTTCTCTTTTTTCTACTGTAATCAGCACAAATAAACAATTTCAAGGATACAGTCCTTTAGACCCTCCTCGGGCAAAATGACCACTTCAGAAAGCAGGGTTTTTTTCTGCAGTGAGATCTGAGTCCATGCTGACATAGGTCTGGCACAAGGAACAGAAGTTAAAATAGTGTGTAATTGCATTCAGGAAAATAGGAGGTAATTAAAGCCATTCAACCATTTAATATTTTATTTTCCTGCTTCAACTCCATGAAATACTCCCCAACACTCAGTAAAGGATTTAGGCAACACTAGTGAGCTGCAAAAAGGTTGACGCTAATCAATCTCCTCTTGTGCAAACTTAGATATGTTTCCATGTCAGTGTTTTCTGATGGCCAGGAAACAGATTCCTCAGGACAGCTTCCTTCTGTCGACCAACAGGAAATAATAGAATATTTTTATTGCAGAATATTTTTATTGCTGCTGTGTTCAAATTTGACTGAGAGACTCTAAGAAGGCAGACAGATAAGAACGATCTTTCCCCCCCCCCTTTTTTCCAGTGTCTTTATTGCTAACTTCACTGTGATTTGACTAGAACCTCATTTTAATAACTTGTGAAAAAGATCACCAGGGCTACAATTAAAGGCAGTTTCATGCTGAATACAGATTTTTTTTGACAATCAAAATTAGATCACCTGCCTGGGGAAATTTTCCACTATATTGTTTGTAAGAGCTTCAAGTTCTGCCTTTTAGTGCCTTCACTTATAAGGAGACTTATTATCCTTGGTCTGGAATGTGCACAGAAAGAAAGGCATTTATTACAAGAAGATATCTGGTTGGTTCTCATTTTAAAAACTGAATAGTTAAATACTTTAAAAGTCTCAGTCTCTCAGGTTTACAGCAGAGATCAAGCTGCTATTCCTACACTGAAGAGCTATTAAATCACACTTACTCCATGACCAACAGTACAAAATAGCCACATGAGTCTTTTTTTCTTTTCCTAGTGACATGATTACATGCATTAAAGCATATGACAGAAAGAAAATTGAGTGGATGTCCATTTATCATCATTTGAGAGCAGATTTGAATTTGCTTGTAGCTATTTTTGTCTGGTGTAAGCTTATTTTCAACACAAGGCCTGAACTTTTTTCCTTACACATGCTCTTCTCTCATGCAGTAGGTTACATTTCCATTTCGCCTACAATGGTTGCATGAAGTGCTCTATCCTCTCCAACACAGAGAAGAAGCTTGCTTTCACACATCCATAGCTCTTCTCCCTCTCTAAACTAGGTAGGCCTTTGCTCACACAGCCCTAGGCTTTTCCTTAGATGGGTTAAGGAAGGGATGGGATGTTACCGTACTCTCTTAATCCTCACACAGAAAGACTCAGGTTGTCAAATTGCCTTGTACAGCTCAAGTCTTTTCTTCTCCTGCTTACTCTGCACGTTCAAACTTTAATCCCTTAATCCTCAAGCTCCTGACAGACCATGATCCAGACAAATGCTCACCTCTTCTGTGTTTTCCTGATCTCCCTTTGGTCTTTCCCACAGCACTCTCCCAGACAGCTTCCTCAGCTCTATTTGGGAAGGAGTCACATCATGTCTTCTCCAACAACAGCACTGCCTCCAGCTGAGAAAGGAGCTTTTCTTAGAAAATACTTGTTGCATTTCCTAGCAGGACTTGCAGTCCCTGAGTTGCTTCTCAGGAATAATCAGCTGCTGCCTCCTTAATAGGTGTTATTGCTACTGTATTAAAAAGCTTTTTTCAGCGTACATTTTAATTCAGTTCTAATTACACTTTCAGGGTAACTTGCAGAGAGAGTCATCTAATTCTAGTTTAGAACTTTGAAAGTTAGATGAGTGGTTTGGATCAGGTCAAGACCTCTATCCCTATACTTCCATGGTAGTCATTGACAGAATGGTGAACCACTGCATGTGAAGACGGGAGTCTAAAACCAGTCTCACAGATTGCCATCTCTCCATACACCATCTAAGGAGACAAATATGACTGACAGTATAGCTTGGAAATATCCTTAGTTTGTTGAGGGGAATCCTTTGTGGCTTTGCTACATCACAGAAAACAGACATAGGAGTGATCACTGTGTCAGGTTAAAGGTAAATGTAAGTGCAGCTGTACCAGGGTGGACTTGCATACTACACAATTCTGGAAGTAAATCTGGTAGTACCCCCAGGTAACAGGGTGGCATCCTTGATGACTGTGGCTGGCCAAGATAGGCTGAGCAGGGAGCCAATGTCAGTCCTCTGCAAAGCCCATCTCTGTGCAGGCACACAGTGAGATAAACTGTGACCCCCTCCTTTAGAGCTGATCTCTACATCTGTATGGAAAACAGATATTTAAATACAAACATTTCTACTAGTTGAGGGTCTGGCTAGAAATTTATTTCTAGACATGGATATAAAGAGAAGCACCATCATCACAACTGGTGGTATCCCATGTCTATGACTGCAGTGTTCACTAGCCTACCTGACACAACTGTCAGCAGAAAATCTGTCCACACAGTATATTTGCACAGGCCTTAGCAAGAGGGAGTACTGGTAGTTGTCCATTTGAAAGAAAAGAGTCTCTGAGGAAAGAGAAGCGAGTAGATCAAGATTACTCTGCAAATTAAACAGGTTCTGCCCACTCTTACAATTTGCTAACATGAGGGAAAGTTTAAATATTTATACATATCCATAATACCCATACACAAAACTCTAACATTCTGTAGCAGTCTGATTTTCACATTTTCCTATTTCTGCCTCATAAAAGTCTGTACTATAAAAAAAAAAAAAAAAAAAAAAAAGGTGGTGTGTTCTTAACAGTAGACATAGTTTCAGTCTTTGGATCTGTATTAATCCTTCAAGTTTCTCTCTCACGGTTTATTATGTCATCCAGATTTCACTCTGAACCATCTACTCTTTTCCATATGTTCTTAGCAGGAAATGTGCATGAATTTAGAAACACAGCAAGACATACGATACTCAATAACAAGAGCATTTTGAAGAGACACAAAAGAAAAAATTCAAATGAAAGTTCTAGCTGGCTTCCAGCCTCACTTAGTCAAACAAGATATCCAATATTCCTTAATTTGAAACTCTTAGTTACGGTAAAGACTGTCTTGCTTTTCATTTCTTTAGCTATAGCTAAGATTTTGCTGTGGATACAGACTTAGAGGGTATTGCTTTAAGTTTACTCACATCTAAGTTTTGTATTAATATCTAGGATCATGCAAGGATTTCCTTAAGCTTTATGCAGACAAAAGTAAACAAGGCTTTAAAAACAAGTCTTTGTATTTTGCAATAAAGTAAATCTAGAGGTATGTGAGATACCACAGCTTGTTTTATGAATTACATTGCAGATGTTATGTATATATCAAACAACATGATGTAACTGTCCAAAAAAACCTGTTACACACTTGTCATATCAACAAGAAAACTGCAAATTATGTCCATGTTATTGTCTGAACCTAGAAAAATTATTCCCAGATATGTTTTCCATTAAGAGTGAACTAAATAAACTGCCACAGACCTTGAGCATTCCTCCTATGATGACCCTGCATGTAGGAAGATGATGGAAGAATAAGAAAATAAGAGTTTGCTACTGCAGAAAGAAAGGAAAGGAGCCCCAGTCTCCAGAGTCTTGCATGTCCATGGAGCAGAGGGGGAATGGGAAAAGCAGAAACAATAGATCATAAGACTTATGCAAGCCAGAACTGCATACCAAGACAACCAGGGGTGTTCTCTAAGTCTGTTTAGACCCTTGAAGCTTGGTAAAAAGACAGCTTATTTGGTATCCATTTGACATCCATGAGAAAAAATGGCAATCTCTAGAACAGAAGTGATTTTTAATATATTTTTTTAGGGTAAAAAGATCAGGGGGTTTATTAGTTTGTTTGCTTGCTTCTTTTTTCACTTGTTTGAATGTGGTGTTTTATTTTATAATCTTCTTCTCCAGGATGGTCAATGTGTAGTACTGAATCCCTGCAAAAATATCAGTTCAGGGAGATGGTGTTAGCAGGGACTTTCTCCAGGCAGGCAACCCATTGAACGGGGCAATTTTCTCCACAATCTGCATGGGGTCCACAGTCTGGAGGGAGCAGGGAAGCTGAGGCAGGAGGCAGGCATGGATCTTCTGCATTCTGCTTTAGTACACCAAAGAAATGACATAGAATTGGGTTTTGTTGTATCATATCAAGATTTACTGTGGGCACTAACGGTGCTACAACCCTCCAGTTTGTAGTACCTTATGTCAGACTGGATATTGTCAGTAGTGCATACCCCATGTTCACTCTCCAGCCCTGGCTCTGTCCCAACTCTGCCCTCTGCTTCACACATTATCAGCTGTACGAGATCCACAGGTCTGCCTCCCCACAGGATGGAAAATGGCCAAGACTGAACATTTTCAGAGCCTACTGGGACCGATAGAGGCAAAACTTAACTTCTTCAGCTAGAGGAAGTTAAAATTCAAATTATTTATAGAAAAATATTAACATAATTAAAACTGTTAGTTATTCACAGAAGTGGCAGTTTTTCTTTCAAGACCATAGACAGACAAATTGGTCGAGATTAGAAGTTTCCAAACTGCCTTCTGTAAATGGTCCTTTGTGGCAGAAAACTGATCCACAGTATCCTGTCAGCATCACACCGCTGCAGTATGATAAGCCATGTTCTGGGTGCTCTGTCAGAGATTTAAAAATGGCTTTCCAACAACTTTCCTTTTCTTGACTTGAAACTGCTTTGAGCCTCAGAAAGATCACAGTATCACCAAGGTTGAAAGAGATGTCAAGGATCACCGAGTCCAACCTGTCACCACAGACCTCATGACTAGACCATGGCACCAAGTGCCCCATCCAATCCCCTCTTAGCAGCAAATCACAACCATAGTCACTATTCCATTTAGCAAAATAGTTTTGTTTTTTTTTTTTCTTTTTAATTTTCCTTATCTAATAAGCCTTATAATTGAAAGAAGGTGGCTCTCCAGTACATGCCTGTGCAAAAACACAATATGACCTCAAGCTGAAAGCTCCCACACTGTGAAGTTCTTTGGATTGTGGTATGTAGAATATTTTTTTTAAAAAGTTTTCCCCCTGATGATATTTTTTGGTATTGTAATAGTGCAGTCTATGCATACTGGGCCTGTAATTTTAAGCTACCCATAGGCAAAGGCAGCAAGTTCATACACGTATAAATCAATGGCTGTGACAGGTGTGGGCCACTGTGACAAATCTCCTATACTTTAAATTAGTCATAAATACATGCCTTTCACTAAGCAGTCTCTCACTCCCACAAAAAAAAATAAGGTGACCATAGAAATCAACTCTGATTTAATTTGGTATATTAAAATGTGTGACATATGTGGGCCCAGTTTCCACCAGTGAATTCACCTAATAACTCCCTCCCCGCCCCCCCCCCCCCCCTTTTTTTTTAATTGTTATTTAAAAAAAGAAAAATAAAAGTTTTGCATCTCAGGGATGCAACCTCTATTGTTAAACTTTCTAGTTTGTTTTAATTTTGCTCTTTCCCTTTTCATATGGAGAAGTTAAAGTTCAAATATTGCTCTGCACATGTCCTGGCAAGGCTGCCGAATAGCAAACACCCCCAGGTTCGGCCAGTGCTCCATTCCTCCGTTCCTCAGGGAGTTCCTGTTTCATGTGTTTTTCATTTTAAGTTCTGCCTCCTTGAATGCTATTTCCTCTCTTTTGGTCTTCACCAGGGTCAAAGAAATCTTTAGCAAATAAAAAATGTGAACATCCAGTCATCTATTGGAAATGTGCCCATCCACTGTCTAAATAATTAGTTAATATGTTCACAGAGCAGTCCTACATACACTAAGCGGAGCACAGCAGAAACCTTCATCTGAGCACTTCATCACAGCTAAATAGAGACTACTTGTCAGATGAGGGCTCTTCTGTCTTAATTATGAACTGAAGAGAAATCGGTTTAGCAGAAATAAAAATTCTAGCAAAGAAGATTCTCTGAAGCCCCTGGGGGAGGTAACATTGCACAGACCTTCCTAGCTGGCCTTAACTCATCCGTGGATTTTAGATGCACAGGTCCCTGTGCAGAATAAAACCAGTGCTAAGCAGTTTGAAAGCCCTGTACTGAAAACATGCCTTGTGTTTTGATAATACTACATGAAAATCATAGGGATTAAAATTCCATAGAACCTATTCAGCATGTTTGGGGAGATATCTGCTTAAAATTACCTACAAAAAGAAAATATGTGATTTAATAATACTATTTACTCACTGCAGCCAGATGTACTGTTGAAGTTGCTTGAAAAATCAAGAGTCACTAACTAGCAGGATTTGTTACAGGTGATGATAGGGGATGTATTATTAATAGGGGTCATTTGTCTCTGCAAAGACAAATATGTATTTGGAGACCGACCTAGTCAAGTGACTAACAGCTCCTGGTATTTCTTACAAATATGGGCCTATCTTTTCACTAAAAGTAGAATGCAACCTCAAACTAGTCTTTGGGTAATTCTACCGAGCTGAGTGTCTGAGCTCTGTGTGAGTCAGATACAGATCATCTCTCCTGGGCTGCTGCCTCCAGTCTCCCCCAACTGCCTTGCTGTACCAGTTTCCACAAAATGATAAGCTTCTGTCTTAGCAGTGTATTTGAGTTGATTGATGGCTGTTCTTCTGCTTAGAAACCTCAGCATTTCCACTGAAGCAAGCTATGTCACAAAATGACACGGGTATTTATCTTTGCTGGCGGTTTCCCACTTGATACATTTGAGGATCACATCTATATTCTCCACAGGCACACCTTCCGGTGATCAAATAACTATTTTCTTCAAAGCTTCCTGCTTGGAGAAAAATGATGAGTCCTGAAGTGCCTGACCTCACCTTTTGGGTTATTCAGATTCATCCCATTTCTATTATTCCAGTCCTGAAGCTTATCCAATTCTTCCTGTATATTGTCCTCCTCCACATTCACACTACATATTGCATTATCAGAAAATTTCATGAGCACAGCACTACTTTTTCTGCCAAAGTTGTTAAAAATGTTAAATAGGATCAGTCCCTAGACACATCTTGGAAGAACTCCACTAGTAACTTCCTTCCAGTTTGGTATTTCTTCTTTCAACATGATCTTTCATTTTTTTCCACCTCACAATTCTTCTGCTAATCCATGATTTCTCCATCTTAACAAGCAATTTCCTATGCAGCAAGCTTTCTTGGTGACTGAGTTGCATCACATTCTCTTACTAATAAAAATCGTTTGTCACATTATTCAGACATGATCTACTCTTGCTAAGTGAGTGACATTTCATTTAATTTCCATTTCCTTATGTGTTGTTTTTTTTTTCTCCAGTGTGTGTTTTGAGATTTTACATATTCTTGAAGATAAATCTGTGGCTGCCCAGACTTTTTCTCTTCTTTACTTGTTGGATCCTTGCTTGCTTTTTTTCAAGGAAGGACTATAATCTCTGATAAACACATTCAAAATCTTTGTTAGCAGACTCACACTTTCTTAAACCAGTTCTTTCATAGTTCTTCTAGGATGTGCTTCCAACTGCAAGCTGACTCAGTCCCATTAATCTCTTTAAGAGTCTGGCATCCACCTTAGATGTGGTTAATTCCATTTCCATTCTCATATTCACATTAGCAGCACAGCCTTGTTTAACATCATCATCCATGTTCAAAACTGAGCCAAAGTATTCATCTTGGGGCCATATCTGTATTATCCTGAAGTTCACCATCTTTGCTGCACGGTGGCCATAAATCATCTTTTTGTTTGTGTGGCTAAAATAATCTCTATTTGATTTAGCTGTGTTTGAAAAATCGAACTTAGTTTCTCTTTTGGCAATTCTCATTTTATCCGTACACTTCCTGACCTCTGAGACTTAATCATGTTAGCTGAACATTAGTCTCTTTTTCTATTCTTCACAGAATGTCAATTCATTCTGAATAGGATCTTTTTGAGCTGGGTAATCATCCAGTTAGGTCTAGAGCCCTTTCCTTGATTTCCACAGAGGTCCCACAGAAACATTGTACATTTATCATTCAGAAACTCCTGCTCTCTTTTACACTCAGGTCCATGAGTTTCCCAGTTTAGCAAACTGAAGTTTTGAAACTGAAAATGGCAGTCTTACTTTCAACTAAAGCTATCTGGTTTAATCTTTAGGTTTAGTTTTAAAATTAATCAAGTCAAGATCTCCAGTTCTTCTCCAGTGTCTGAACTGCATCGAATTGAATGATGAACGATCTGTATCTGGTTTCATGTTTATTCAGTGAAAAAGACTGGGAGTTATCTGAGATATTAAAAGATTCTGACAGCAGCACAGGTTTGGGTGATCTTTCTAACTCTGATGGAAATGCTGAGATTTCTCTGCAGAATCTGAGTCTCTGCTGTTGTGCTGAAACTCATTGAGCCACACAAATTTAAGCAGGCCCTTTGTCATGAAAGACCGGATCAGATGCAAGACAAGCACAGAACACTTTGGTTTAGCCTACAGAGCTTGCTGAACTGCCTCATTCTCTGCAAGCCTGCAAGATTTCACACCCCAGAAAGACTTTTTATGGCACCATTTATAAGTCTTATCCCCTAGAGAATCAAATGAGGACACTCCCATCGCTCCTGCTGCCATTGGAAAAACATCTCAATTTATTGTCTTTCATTTGTTTGCAAACAAAAGCAAGGAAGTTTCATTAAGTAGGTGGGAGAAGCTGAAGGTCCTTTTCACACTCCCATGTTTTCTCTTTGTTGCTGTTTGTACAGGTGCAGTGAAAAACACTCAGAGGGCGTATTCATAAAGACAGGACTTGAGAAATGCCACTTTAAATTGTTTGAAATCAAAGGTTTTGGTAGCTCATAAACAGGGAGCTATTTCTTCCTTAGGACTGCACTTTTAAATGTAAGGAGCCACCCTTGTGTACAAATACACTCTAACTACCATTAATGAAGCCTGCCCTTGTGGATTGTGAGAATACTCCCTTTTAATTTATGTTGACTGAGAATTTCAATATCAAAAAAGAAAACAAAAATTCTCATAATCAACCAGCATACTTATAGGTTGAAACAAAAGTATCCAATGAGGATGTCAGGAAGCCTCCACTGCATCCAAACTGACATATACTTCCAGACTAGCATCTGGAAATCTGCAACGAACATAGAAATAATTAAAGTTGGAATAAGAAAGTGTTTGTGGACCAGATCATCAGCTGGTATAAATCAGCACAGCCCTAGTCACTCCAAAAAAGCAGTGCCAGTTTATGCTACAGTTAAAGTGCTAGCTGGCTCCTGTAGCTTTCCTTCGTGATTAATTTCAGTGCAATCGTTTGCTGGAACATGCTTTTGGACCAAGCTTCCTGAAGCATTGCTTTTACAAATCTCTTGTGTCCTCTTGGACTGCTGCCTGTAGCACACCCTTCTGTACTAGGTCTGCTTTCCTCCAACACAAAACTCAAGGTTTTAATTTTATTTTTTTTTTAATGTTACATTAAAAATAAGGGGGGGGGGGTGGGGGGGGGGGGGGGGGGGGAGGGGGGGAACCAGACCTTTTTTTTTCCCTGAGCTGTTACTTTGTATCACTCTCGACTCTATTCTATGAATTGATGGCACCTGAACTTTTCATTCTTTACCATTCTTTGCTTCAACTATCTTTAGGACAGTTAATGTCAGTATTTTCCACTCCCTTGTACCTCAAGCTCCCACTTAATTTGGCACTGCAGAAACAGACACTGAGCTGCTGCGAGGTACTTTGAGTGCTGAGGGTGTGACAGCTGCCAATGCATCTTTGCCCTGACTGGCACCCACTCACATAAGGCCTTGGAACCTCCCAGGCCCCTGAGAAGTCACCAGGGGCTTCTCATAGACCAGCACAGCCAGTGCTCCAACATCCCCCTTTTGCAAATCGTCCTAGGAGGTTCTCAGAGTTGGAAGTCTTTCGCCAGAGGAGGCTACACAGTTGGCCATATCAACTTTCCACTGGTGTCTCTGACCTGCCAAATTGTTTTCCCTGAATGCAGTGATTCTAATGAGCTCCCTTGCCGTGGAACCTCAAGAACCACACCTAGCCTGAATTGGCAACATCCAGTCTGGGGCATTTCAGATAGAGAGAGAAGCCACAGCACTGTCTGGTAGCTGGAGAAGTGTTTCTTTGACGAGCTGTGCCCCATGCCAAAGCATCTTACAGCCACATGCCAAAGCACTCTGTTACAGGATGCAGTCAGGTTGTCTCTCAGAGAAGACAGTTCCTGAGAAAAGGGTCCAAGGGCATCATACAGATCTCCAGCAGCTCCATGTATCCATAGATGACACATTTTTCTTCTCCTTGCATTGATAAAGGGCAAAATACCTCTAATGTTGCCTGTTCATTCATACACTGCAATTAAGCATGCTTTGAAAACACGCAGAAGTATGTGAGTCAGCTTATCACAGCCTCTGCTGTACTTCCCTGTCTCCCCCAGATCTCTCCTCTCTTCCTCCCCATTGTCAGTCAGAGCACACAAACACACAAAGAATGTATGAGGTTGTGACATATTTCAAGGCCATATTAGTTCTTACAAATGTTCTCCAACAGTGTCCATCAGGTGTGGATGGCCTTGCCCCTGCAGGAATGAGAGCTCACAGAAAAGCTCAGGACTTCAGCCTGCTGTCAGATGGCAGCAGCTCAGCTGTCCTTGGTCACCCTTGGACGGCTCATATTTTCCAGTGCAGTGGATATGTACAAGACTGCACAGCCTGCAAGCATTCAAAGAAACTAGGGCTAAGAGCTTGGCAGAAACTCATTTTCTTCAGGATGCTGGACTTAATATATCTATGTACTGTCTTCTGCTTATGAGAAACTGAATTGCTGCAATATCGTGGGGGTGTGCATAAAGAAATAAACCAAAAGGGAACTTCACTTTACATCACCTACCAGCAGCCCAAGACCACCATGATTCTTAGCACTCAAAAAGGTGCAGAAGATTGTCTTTTCAGTGTTATGCATGCTCCCTCTGTGTCAGTAACTTGCAGAAACACATTTTGTAGATGTTTTGGGTTTGGGTTTCCAGGTCCTGATTTGCAGAAATATTAAGTACTCATAACGTTTTGAAGTCTCCAGACTTGGAGAGACTCCAGGATTTGACTAGATATGACCCTGAAAAACCTGATCTGATTTCAAAGTTGGGTATAACTTCAAAATTGGCCCTGCTTTGAACAAGAGGGTGGATCAGATGGTGCCTTCTAACCAGAATTATTCTCAGACTGCAGCTGCCACTGCAGTCACTAGGAGCTCTGTCTTGAGCAGACATGTGCTCCAAAATATCAGAGATTTTCTGCTCTAAAATTATTTAGAACTTTAAAAAATATTACATTTAAATACTGCATCTATAAAATTGAGCAAATAATGCCAACACAATTCACAGATAGGGGTTAAAGTTTGCTTATGAATCTCTTTGGATAATGTTAAGGGACTCTTCATGGAGTTGTGATGCTTAAATGCAATTCACTGAACACTGTTCTGTGTTGCTGCTTTGAAGCATAGTTTCTGTGCAGAAGGTTGTATGTCTCCATGCAGTTAAAAACTGTAGCAAGCTTGAGTTTTTTATTTTGCACTTATTATAATTTCTCTTTTGAAATTAAGATTAGGCAGGCAAATCCAATCAACTAGATATAATTCTACTTTCTCTCACCTTCACCTCTTCATCTGTCCCCAGGTGGAGCTCCATGGACTCCAGTTGGTCTTTGATGTAGAGGGTGACAGCCCCTCCTCTTCTCCCCTGCCTGTCTTTCCCGAGGAGCTTATAGCCATCTAATCCTACACTCCAGTCATGAGAGCCATCTCACCATGTCTCAGTAATACCAATGACATCATAGCCATGCAGGCATGAACACATCTGCAGCTCTTCTTGCTTGTTCCCCATGCTCCATGCATTATGCAGAGGCAGTTAAGTTGGGGGTCCACTGATGTTGGTTTATTAACTGAGGTTGTCTTATTCTGCACTTCAGGAGCTCTCTTCCCAGCCTGTGGTCCAGCTTCAGGCTCAGAGGCTCAGGGTGCTTATTAGTGTCATTGGCCTTCAAGTGGGATAGACTGAGGATCCCTTTCCCCAGCAATGCTAGTTTTAAAGCCCTCCTTACTGACTGGAAAGCTTCCTCTTCTCTGAAAGATGCACCCTGTCAGCCCCCAGAAAACTGGATTATCTGAAAGTAAGTTTCATGGCTTAGATAGCCAAAGTCATGTCCATGACACCACTCCCTCAACCATTTATTAGCACAATAATATAATGACCTGTTTGGTCAGAGTTAATCTTGAAGGTTATGAAAAGTCTGTAAGCTTACAATTACAGCAGATACCTTGAGTTTGAGTTAGTCAGTGACTAATATTGACAAGATACTGTGAAAGCAAAAGAAAATGCTATGGAATACACACACATTTGTCTGGGTGAAATCTACTTCACTCAGCAATTAATCAGATTAAGGAGTCTATTGAAATAAACAAGACTTCATTTAACACATTTCACATGGGTAAGTATTAACTGTGATAGCAGAAACAAGCCTTCGAGACTAAAAATAGAAAGGATTCCTATTTCGAGTTTTGCTTGAAGCTTGAAACTGAAAATACTGTGAGAACAAGGGAATAGGAGCCTACTGCAAACATCTCTCTTTGCCTCTCTCTCTCTGCAATGCCTCTCTGAGAAGCAGCACTTACTTTCTCCGACACAGAGAAATCTTTGTGCCTGACAGATAGAAGAGGAGATAAAAAGGATTCAAAGTATCTGGCTTTCCAATTCGTGCGTGGAGTGATGATTTAAATTACAAAGTTTGAAGAATTTGGCACTTAGCAAACTTGAACCTTGCCCAGGTGTGGGTTTTTTTTTTTCCCCCCTCAATAATAACTTTAGAAAACATGAAAAAAGACATATTTTCCCCTAACACAGCATAAAAACAACATCTGCACTTTCGAACAAGTTCAAAACACCTTCAGAATGAAAGGTTGTTCTCTTTGAACAGGGGAGAAACCCTTCCAGCATGATCCAGCGGAGGGAAAATCTAACAGAGTTTGAGCTGTCTGGTTCCATTGTAAGGTTGCTGGCAGAGACCCTGAGGCAGGATTGACGTTGCATTAATTACCAGGCCCATGGGCCCTCCGACCTTGCTCCACCGTGAGACATACTGGCAATGGATCTGAGGAATCCTGGCATTATCTCAATCGTGAGGACCTGGAGGCAAGTTGTCACCTGAACTGCAGGTAAAGTGAAATATTTCACTGTGATAATAAAATACACATTTCTCTGGCATTCAGACTGTCTGGGACATAACTAATGTATTGCAAACTTCATTGCTAGTATCTCACTAGCAGACATGATTACAGAGAGGAGGCTCTCCTAAGTATTCTGATTTGATCATATTCAAAATGCTACTAAGATCAGAATAATAGAGCTATATTGCCAGGTATGGATTTTGCTCCTTATTAGTCGAGAGTGACCTCCTTCTTATTTATGCCTCTTCAGTAGGAGAAAGTAGCATCAGCCTGAAAGTGTTACAGCCCAAAACAGTGCTGGGCCCAGAGAGTTGTGCTCCACATTAATTTTCTTGGCTTCCAGGGCAAAAAGAGAACAGTACAGCACAGTTACATCAACCTGCATTTTTTTTTTAGCAACTAGTCCCTTCTGATGCCTTATTTCAGCTGTCTTAATTTGAATTGCACTGCACCAGCTTGTAGAAATTTGGAGGACTAACATGATTGATTTAAGAAGGACATTGAGACTCTTGAAGGCGTCCAGAGAAGGGCAGCGTGGCTGGTAAGAGGCCTTGAGCACAAGCCCTATGAGAAGAGGCTGAGGGAGCTAGGGTTGCTTAGCCTGGAGAAGAGGAGGCTCACAGGAGACCTTATTGCTCTCTACAACTACCTGAAGGGAGGTTGTAGCCAGGAGGGGGTTGGTCTCTTCTCCAAGGCAACCAGCACCAGAACAAGAGGACACAGTCTTAGGCTGTGCCACGGGAAGTTTAGGCTGGAGGTGAGGAGAAAGTTCTTCACAGAGAGAGTTGTTGGCCTTTGGAGTGGGCTGCCCAGGGAGGTGGGGGGGTTGCCATCCCTGGAGGTGTTGGAGAGGGGATTGGACATGGCACTTGGTGCCATGGTTTATTGGTCACAAGGTCTTGGGTGACAGGTTGGACTCGATGATCTCTGAGGTCTTTTCCAACCTTATTGATTCTATGATTCCCTGCAAACTCTTTAAGCCTGTCTCCATTCACGCACTAAAAAGTTAAGCATTCACTCATTTCCCTGTGATCACTAATTGATTCATTCCTATCTTGCTTGATTGCATTGCCATTTTAGCTCAAAATCAAACATAATAACTAAGAAGATGGGAGCCATCAGCATCAGTTCCTTTGGTTATCAGCCTCGACTGTGACACGAGAAGCCACAGGACTGTATACTGGTCTTCAGGAAGAGGAAGAGCTGCTGAATTTGTCAACCTCTCTCTGTCACCGCTAGATTAAGAGATTGGATCCCTGAAGTCCAAAGAGGTATCATTTGAAACCAATCAGCAATAGCAAAAGGAATAAGTTTAGCTCAGTCTCTATACAATAAGTTTAATCCAGGTGGCATGTAAAGAAACATTTGGCCTTGACAATTATACCCACAGAGCGATTGTGCAAGCGTTCGAGATTTTAACAGTGTTTATATAAACAACATGAAATGCAAGATAAAGAATTTGGTAATTACATGCCGGTTTTAAAGGTAGGAGCGAATTGTTTAAGTCTTTCAAATCAAAGCCATAATGGATTGCAGCCCTATATTTGGTCAAAACAGAGATTTGTGGAACATGGGAGGGTTTTTTATGGCTCGTAGATCTATTTTAAAATATTTTTTTTAAAATAAAGCACGCTGTGATTAGCCTTTTCAATTACTGCATCCCATCATGTTTTTTACAGACTCTAATTATATCTTGCATTAAAATTCAAAACACCTGCTCTTGTGGATCACACTAATTTCAGCCTTGAGTATTTTGATACAAAGAGCTATAATCAGTGAGAACCAAATGATTTCCTATTCTCTGTACCACACCTTCTCAGCTGAGGACAACTGGAGATCTTCATTTCCTTCTGGGTTTTGTTTTTTTTTGGGGGTGTGTGTTATGATTATTACATCTTTTATTTAAAGATGTAATTTTTAATGCTGAATGATGGATCATTTTACTCAAATCAGATGGAATGTTTAAAAGAGATATTAGCTTTTAAAATAACAGTCATTTTGATTTTAAGTAGCAGATGAATAGTGTAGCTTTCTTCTGCAAGCTTGCCTTTCCATTTCAGTGCAGCTAATATAAATACTTTGTTCCTGGCTTTTAAGAAAACTGCTCTTTAGAAACCCTGTAATTTGAGTTAAGGGATTTAAATGGGAACACACATACTTATTTGAAAGATAGTTTTTGATGTGCTTGGTTCTCTATTATTATTCATGCACTTCTCTATGCTTTAGGGGTGTGATCCGAAGTCGACGGAACCAACGGAAAGACAGACAAATTTCACTGGACTTTGGGTCAGGCTCTAAATATTTTATGAAGAAAAAGGAAACAGTTGAATCATCTGTGTAAATTTTAGCATGGTAAAATAAAAGTACCTTTAAAAGGGTTGATGAGCATAGGATGGGATATGACTCTTTGCATAGCTACAGTGATTTTAAGCCGGTAGGACAACACTACAGGACACAAGAGGACAACATTATATAATACAAGACAACAAGGAGCTGTGGAAGTGCACTGAATCATGCTCATCACAGTCCTCCAAAGCTCTCCAGAGCAATTCTATTACTCTGAATTTTATGCAATATGTACTTTCAAATAGAATAGAATGGAACAGAATAGAACAGAATTAACCAGGTTGGAAAAGACCTTTGACATCATAATGCTGCCCACTGGAGTTGCGGGGGTGGCCTGGCAGTTCTGTGCCAGAGCTGCTTATTCTGTTTCTCCTCCATGCTGAGCTGTAACTTGCCACTTTGCTCTGTTGCAACAGGCAGGTTTTTGAAGGCCCATGAAAAGCCACCTGGCTCTTGCTCCAGTGTACATTAAGACAGTGAAAATAATGTCACATCACATCAAAGTCAGCACAATCTTTCTAGAAATTCAGCATTCAACGTGATTAATCACCCATGAATGTATTTATTGATGTTTTTCTTCCCTTTTCCATGTCAGGCATAAGAAAAGTAAGAAAGGCAAGTTCTATGCAGAAAGTTTCAAGCCCTCCACATGATAATATATCATATGCTCCTGGCAGAAGCCAGGCTCTTCTAATTTCTCCTAAATGCTCTAAGAAACTTTTACCTGTGTTGCACATTGAGCTTTCAATCACCTGGGGACAACTGCTCTAAGACAAGTGACAACACAGGACAGAGACATCAGCTAGCATCTGACAGATAAGCCTAGTAGCCCTGATTAAGCCTATTCGCTAGGTTTTGCTGCATCCAGTGTTTCCCAGTAGTTTCTTAATCTGCTTTCAGCTCTGCCCACATGCACATGGCCAGCTTAGGTCAGTGACTGCTGTGGAAGAAGCAGACCTTCCCTGGATTGTCAGGAAGAATGTAGGAACCATGTGGAGAACCTAGGATGGCTCTGCAGTGTCAGCCCCACAGCCTTGTTTCTGAGAGCACATCACCACCCTACTGATGATGCACAGCATATGACCCATTTGATAACCTGGTCTTATGAACAGTAAGTTTGGGTAAATTTTGTTTTCTGTTGCCCAGAGTTTCCAGCCTTGCAGGTATATTCACATGACTGAAGCTGGCTTCATACCTCCCTGCCAGCCTACGGACCACTGCAGACCAGAGCCCAGCAGCTGCCAGCACCCAGGAAGTTTCATACCCATGAGAAGAAAAGAAATCAACATCAGTGTCACTAAGAACAGAACAAGTGATGCAAGTTTTATGCATAGAAGCCAGGGGCTTGGTTCATAAGTCTCGCTTTCCTGCATGGTAGGCACCTGAAAATCAGTCTGTCTAAAGGAGGTAAAGGGCTGAGTCAACTTTCCTGACATTTAAACCAAAGTCAAGGTGTATCAATTGTGGTGCTTATACCAGTAAACTACCTCTTCACTTTTATTTAGATGCTGCTACTGCTATCAAAAGAAAGCACGTTGCAAAACTATTCATTATGGGTTTGTGGTGAGTTCACCCTTGCTGGACACCAGGTGCCCGCTGAGCCACTCTATCACTGCTCCCCCCACCCCCCCTAATGGACAGAGGAGAGAAAATATAATGAAAGGCTTGTGGGTCCAGAGACCACACAACAATTACTGTTGTGGGCAAAACAGACTAAACTTGGGGAAACTAACTTCTTACTAATCAAATCAGAGTAGCATAACAAGGAATAAAAGAAAAAATAAAACACTTCTTTCTACCCTTCCCAGGGTTATTTTCACTCCAAGTTCTCTACCTCATCTCCATCAGCAGTACATGGGGACTGGGAAAGAGGACTGTAGCCACTTCATCAAATCTCTGCTAATCCTTCCTTCCCAGGAGGAGAATTTCTTACACTCTTCCCCTGCTCCATTGTGGAGTCTCTCCCATGGAAGACAGTTCTCCATGAACAACTTCTACATGAGTCCTTCCCACATGTCAAGGATCTTTATAGAATAGAATAGAATAGAATTAACCAGGTTGGAAGAGACCTTCGAGATCATCATGTCCAACCTATCATCCAACACTACCCAATCAAGTAAGTATGAAGTATGAAGTGACCCACAAGATGTAGTCCCTCGGAAACAAACTACTCCAGTGTTGGTCACAAGTCTTGCCAGCAAACCTACTGCAGTGTGGGCTCCTCCCTCCATGGGTTCACAGGTCCCACCAGAAGCCTGTTCCAGCATGGACTTTCCAAAGTCTACTCCATCATAAGTCACCATGGGCTGACCTGGGACAGCTTGCCTTACTATGATGTTCATCATGGGCTACAGGAGAATATCTGCTCTGGCTCCTGGAGCACCTCCTCCCCTTCCTTATTCACTGACCTTTGTGTCTACAGAGCCATTTCTCTTGTATTCTCAATCCCTTCTCCAGCTGCAATGGCTTTTGTGCCATAAATTTTTTCCTCTTCTCAAACACATTATCACAGAGGTGCTACCACTGTCACTGATGGACTCAGTCAGATCTTGGTTGTCAGACACAGGGAAAGCTTCTAGCAGCTTCTCACAGAAGCCACCCCTGTAGCCCCACTGCTACCAAAACCTCAACATGCAAACCCAATACAGGGTTTATGCCTCATTTGATGCGAAAATCTCTTTTAAAGCAAGAAAATAATGTGTGGTAGTCAAACAGCTTCCATTTTTCAGCTGCAGACTAAATGCATTATCCACTTTTGCTTGAAAAAAAACCAAGTTGGTTTTTTTCCATAGTAGAAACTGAAATGCAGCTGATGTTTTTAATTTGAAATCTACTGCCAGTATTCTGCCTACCACCTACTAAGTGGAAATGTTAGTAAATTTAAAAGATAACAACATAGATGTTATTCTAAGGAATAAATAAAGGCTGTGCACAACAGCTAAGTGTCTTCTGTCTGACAGGAGTCCTCAGAGAGCAATACTATGGCATTTTACAGAATTAAATTGCATTATTATAAGAGCTTTAAATTAAACTCCTAACCATGACCTTTAAACACGGTGATTGCCACTGTGCCTGCTGAGGAGGTTGTGGAGGGTTTGGAAACCCTATGCAGGATTGATGGATTTAAATACATAATCAAGTATAGGTTCGTTTAGCGCAGCTGTTGAACAGAGGACCTAACACTGGGTTATCACAGGGAGCTCCCTCTCTTCTCTTGCAGCCAAATCAGTGCTAGCAGTGGGAGGCAGGGCTTGTTAACGCTAAGGAAAACAACACAGTGTCTTGCTGGTGGGGCTGGAAGAGGATGTGGAGTTCAGAAGTCGTGCATCGCCTGTGGGGAGTGACCAGGAATAAAATGTTCCCCCCAATGCTCTTGCAGAACTACACATTGACAAAAGAAAGTAATTAATGTATAGTTTTTTGTCTGAAAGTATTTCTATGAGTACCACCCAAAAGAAAAATGATCCCAAAGATAGTTAAAGATATTAAGCCAAAAATGCAGAGTTTACTTAGACCAGGTAAAATCTCGTACAGCTTATAATTGAGACAAAAATATATGCTTTGAAAAAAATCAGAAAAATAAAAAAGTGAAGAGAGGTAAAAAAACCAACATTTTTTTCTCACTTTCCATAGCATTCTGTTAAAAAACACTGTGAACAAATTATGTTCTCAAATGTACCTCGCTCATATCATATATGTTGTCACCTTGAGGACTGTGTCCAGTTCTGGGCCCCTCAGTTTAGGAGAGATGTTGACTTGCTAGA
This sequence comes from Dryobates pubescens, assembly GCF_014839835.1. Lineage (NCBI taxonomy): Eukaryota > Metazoa > Chordata > Aves > Piciformes > Picidae > Dryobates > Dryobates pubescens. The sequence goes on along the minus strand of NC_071657.1, from coordinate 126,634,636 downwards.
ACATGTCCAGAGAAGGGCAACAAAGCTGGGGAGGGGTTTGGAGCACAAACCCTGTGAGGACAGGTTGAGGGAGCTGGGGTTGCTTAGCCTGGAGAAGAGAAGGCTCAGAGGAGACCTTATTGCTCTCTACAACTACCTGAAGGGAGGCTGTAGACAGGCAGATGTTGGTCTCTTCTCCCAGGCAACCAGCACCAGAATAAGAGGACACAGTCTCAAGCTGCACCAGGGGAGGTTGAGGCTGGATGTTAGGAAGAAGTTCTTCACAGAAAGAGTGATTGGCCATTGGAATGGGCTGCCTGGGGAAGTGGTGGAGTCACCATCACTGGAGGTGTTTAGGAGGAGACTTGATGGGGTGCTTGGTGCCATGGTATAGTTGATTAGATGGTGTTGGATGATGGGTTGGACACGATGATCTCAAAGGTCTCTTCCAACCTGGTTAATTCAATTCAATTCTATTCTATTCTATTCAATGCTATGCTATGCTATGCTATGCTATGCTATATCTATCTTGTGTGTTATATCATTATCATCAAGCATGGGAAAAATGAAATGTTTTAGAGAAACAAAATGAGGTCCTGACATACTGTATGAAGTGCCAGTTGTGCAAATATATTAATACAACCTATCCTAAAGAATTAATTCTCATCACAGAAATTAAAGCTTTGGATCAATGCAGGAAACAGAGACCTGAGAGGAGCTGACTTGTCTCGTGAAGGTCCCACCTCTTCTAGACAGAAATGTTAGCATTTTGGCTTAGCTGACTGTCCAAAGCAAGTTTAGAGTAAGTCAAGGTCCAAACAATCTAATTTGTACTATCCACACTGAAAACAACCAGCATGGACCATAGATCCTCCTCCTGGCATGCAGAGGGCTGACGCTTCTCTGGAGCATCCAGCTTTCCAGGGATGCTGCTGCTTATTCTCCTCCACAGGAATTGCAGCTGCAGACTCAGCCCTGGTGGCTCATACCTGGAGACTTTTCACCACCCAGCTCTGTTGATGCCTCTGACTAGCCCCAGGCTTAAAGAATCAGTCCCTCCAGTTCAGGTTGGTTTAGGAAAAAAACTGGCAGGGAGGGGGTGGGGGTGTTACAGCAAATATTATTTTGAATTTTGAGCTATTTCATCACTTTCCTTATGTTATTCTCCCAAGACAGAAATTAGCATTCTCCTGTTAACAGTGAAGCTTCAAATTGGATGGCATAAATCATAGAATCATAGAATTGTTAGGGTTGGAAGGGACCTCAGGGATCATCTAGTTCCATCCTTCCTGCCATGGGCAGGGACACCTCACACTAGGTAAGTTGCCCAGAGCCACATCCAGCCTGGCCTTAAAAACCTCCAGGGATGGGGCTTCCACTGCCTCCCTGGGCAACCTGTGCCAGCACCTCACCACCCTCATGGCGAAGACCTTCCTCCTAACATCCAATCTGAATCTACCCATTTCTATTTTCATTCCATTCCCCCTAGTCCAATCATTACATGACACCCTACAGGTGAGCAGTGTCAGCCAACATGGCTTCACAAAGGGCAAATCATGTCTGATGAATCTGGTGATCTTCTACAACACAGCTCTGGTAGATATAAGAAGAGGAACTGACATCATCTACCTGGACTTCTGCAAGGCATAAGACACTGTCCCACAGAACATCCTTGTCTCTAAGATGGAGAGACATGGCCTGGATGGATGGACCACCTGATGGATAAGGAACTGGCTAGATGGAAGAACTGAAAAGGTTGTGATCGACATCCAGGTGGAGACCCATGACATGTGGAGTTCCTTAGGGATCTGTACTGAGTCCAGTGCCGTCTGACATCTTTGTCAGGGACACGGACAGCGGCATCAAATGCACCCTCAGCAAGTTAAGGGTGACATGAAGCTGTGTGATGGACTCACCTGAGAGAGGGCATGCCATCCAGAATGATCTTGACAGGCTTGAGAAGTGGGACAAATGAATGAGGTTCAACAAGTCAAAGTTCAAGGTCCTTCATTGAGGTCAGGCCAATCCCAGGTACAAATACAAGCTGGGTACAGAATGGGTTAAGAGTAGCCCTGAAGAAAGAGATGTTGGTGTATTGATTGATGCGAAGCTCAAATTGAGTCAGAAGTGTGCTCATGCAGCCCAGAAGGCAAATCATATCCTAGGCTGCATCAAGAGGAGTGCCATCAGGTCAAGAGAAGTGATTCTTCCTCTTTGCTCTTGTGAGACCCCCCCTTTGAAAACTGTGTCCAGTTCTGATGTCCCCATCATAAGAAGGGCACAGAGCTGTTGGAGTGAGTCTGGAGTGGGGCCACAAAGATGATCCAAAAGCTGGAACACTTCTGCTAAAAGGATAAGTTGAGGGAGCTGGGATTGTTCAGTCTAGAAAAGAGAAGACTCTGGGGGGACCTTATAGCTGCCTTCCAATTCCTGAAGGGATCCTACAGGAAGGCTGGAAAGAGACTTCTCTTAATGGCATCTAGCAGTAGAACAAGGGCAAATGGTTTTAAGCTGAGGGAGAGTAGGTTTAGAGAGCATCTTAGGAGGAAGCTCTTCAGTATGAGGGTGGTGAGATTGGAATGGGTTGCCCAGGGAGGCTGTGGATGTCTCCTCCTTGGGGGTGTTCAACACCAGTTTGGATAAGGCGTTGAGTAGCTGATTCTAGTTGAGAGGCATTCCTGTGCCTATGGCAGGGAGGTGGGAGTAGATGATCTCTAAGGTCCCTTCCAACCTAAACCATTCTATCATTTTATGATTCACAGCCTGAATTTTGGATGCTTGAAGCTATATAGAATCACAGAATTATATGTGCTCCAAATGGTGAAATACATCCATGGAAGCAAAAAGTCTCAAGAAATGTTTATACAAAACAACCCTCTCTTCCTGGGGAAACACCTGCTAATTGGCTGCTGGAAGATGGCAATGTCCTAAGAAAAAACATCACCATGGATTTACTGAGTTTGTCTACCTCTTCTTTAAGCATGCCTAAACTGTTATGGCTGTATCTTTGGTCTAATCTGGTAAAACTGGTCTTAAATCCGTGACTCTCCGCTCTTTTACTTTGATGTCATGCTGAAGTATCACCACTGTATTGCTATTAATTCAGTTCCTTAACAGTGTCTTAAAGCTGACCTAGTGAAGTACAGAATTAAGCCTGACAATGGCAGAACAGTAACTTGCTGAGCTGTATTTAGAAAGCGACTAAGCACACTTTCAAATGGCAAATTTCCAGGCCATACCTGTATGCTACCCCTCTTTTAGGGAAACACAACCTCTTCTTTGTAACAGCAGGAGCTCTTTAAGTATTTCCCTACAAAAGACCACTCATTTCTTGGTCAAGGAGTTGCAGATTATTTATTACTTACTTAAGAATAATCACCCCCAAAGTCAGTTAAATATTTCAAGACTAAAAAGCAAAATAAACTTGAGTTGAAAGCCATTATAGACAGATACAAAAGACATTTTTTCAGTAAATTTTTCATACACTCATCTCAAGCAAATTCCATGGGTCCAGTGCAGTGACTTCAATGTGCACAAATAAGCTGGTTGGGCTCCTGTACTCTTGGCTTTTTCGTAAGATCTGTATTAAAGTGAAATTTTGAACGAAAAACACAGGCAGGAAACTGTCTCTTCTACTCCCTTCTCACTACCTGCAGAAAAGCAACAGCACTGATTCTGAATAGCCCAGCTTGGAGGGATGCCAAACCTTGGGCTCCTCCTTGCCAGAAGCAGGGCCCCATTGCAGTCAGGGCTTCCAAAGGCTGCCCTGCCTCCAAAAGTGCCAGAATGGATCAGCACACCAGCTCCAGCCAGAAATGGACTCAAAGTAGCTGTTGTTTCTTCTCTCCCAGGAGCATTTTCTGAGGAATGCTTCAGAGGCAAGGGCTGAGGTTCCAGAGAATGGTCAGCTTCACACCAGGAAGGGCTGGAACACACCCATTTGCTAAATGCTCTATAAAGGGCAATATTCTTCAGCCACTTTTTGGATAAATCCCACTCTTCTTCTGAGAGAATATTTGGATACATTATCTCCCAAGTATCCTGCAAGTGACTGACACAGATACACATGGATGTTGTTTGTTCTTGTCTGCTTTGGTTTTAAATTTTATACATGTCCTCTGGGCATGACTTTGATGCTGATTTTTCTAGGGGGAAAAATCCTGAATACGTAAACAAAGAAATAATATATACGTAAAGTGGTAAAACATAAATCAAAGTCTGCCCCTGACATTTTATTTCTTGCAAACACCAAATACTTTAAGAATCAAGATTCTGTTTCAATGGCTGTCTTGCCTCAGTTCTTGTTTACTTCAGTTTAAGGATCTTCTGTTTCTGCATCATGACCTCCTCAGGAATTTAGTTACATTGTGAAATTACATAGCTATAAAGACAGAGAGCTAAGAGCTGTGAAACAATTTCACAACATCAGCATTTCATCTTTTCCTCATGTGTGTATGGGAGAGAAGCCAGTTCTCTATCTGATGTGGTGTTTTGGTCTCAGAGAGGTTTACTGTGTCACCTGCTAGCATGTCAAATCCAGTTCTGCAGCTTTTCCCGAGATGTGCTTACAGAGGAACTCCCGGGTGGAAAACCATTTACAGACCATTTTTTAACGGCCATGCATACATTTTGCTTCCCTTCCTGATATCTGCATATTAGATGAGAGACATCAACTTTATAGGGTTCTTGCAAAAGAGCAGCTGAAACCACTTTCACTCTGGAAGTCTAATGCCTGATGTGCTGCCAAGGTAAACGACACCTGTACAGATCTCTTAAGCAAGTGCTGTTCACACCAGTGAGGTCTGCCTGGGCATGACATTAGTTACACATCCAACTTTTGCAGGAATCCAGAATATGTTAAGCCATGCACATAATTAATGTGCTTGGTCCGTTGTTGCCCCGGTCCTTTCCCATAACTTCTCCGCAAACCTAAAATGGCTCTGGATGGCTCTTGAAGGGCTATGGTTTGCTTGTTGACTTCTCTTTTAAAAAGGAGTGCCAGAGTTCTTTGACATAGTTGAGCACAATGAACATGAGATACATTAAGGCAAAGGTCTACTCTGTCACTTTCTTCTTTGTTGGGTGAAACTGCTAGATTTGACTATGTATAAACCATGTTTTGTTCCAGATGCACTGAGTCGGTTCAGTTTGGGATCTTATGTAGCCAAGGCATTATTTTCTGCTCCTAAATATCCAGAATTTCTGTGTTTGATTTTGGGTGTTCAGTAGCTAACAGAAAGCCTCTGGTTGGGGAAACATCATACTGCAAGGACTCAGCTGAAATAGCTCCCTGCCCACACATCTTTTTACAGCACTTCAAAATATGCATTTTGTGCACATACTATAATTAGGCTTTCATTCTCCCCCTCATTGCTCTCATTATCTACTACAAAACTCCTGTATTATGCTATTTTTCATATCACTCTTGTTACTTCAGGAAGTCAACAGAGATATTTTAGTGGATGTAGTTCTAACAAGGAAAATTCCAGCGTTGTTTCACCATGACAGTGGGACACAATCATCAATGAAGCAACAACTTCACTACAGCTCACTGAAACCACTAAGGGATTTGAAGCCACAGACAACATCCACAGGATTGCCTGCACCTCGTCGAGCTGCACAGGCAGATGCTAAACACGAGTCCTATTCAAGAAATGTTGGAAGGCTTAATAGTCATTTGCACCTCAAACAGGGAGCCTGAAGTAGGGAGGCAGGACAATCTTACCTGACTATAGGTGGTTTGTTGTCTAGGTTAAAATTCCTTCCCAAATGTGGCCTCTCCAGACCAAAAGAGGTTGGCTTCATGCCTTACACTCAGAGAAGACACCTTGTGTTCTCAGTCCAAAGTTCTACCCTGTCCTGCCTCTCTGAGTCAGCACTTGCAGTTTCACATCTAGTGAAACAGAAGGAAATACGCAATGTCACCGTTTGCAGCTGCACATAAGTCAGCTGCTGGAGCTATATTGAGTACCTGAGCAGCACATTCCAGCCACAGCTGCAAATGCCCCAAAAAGTTTAAAAGTGGTTTGTTGGTTTTGGGGTTTTTTTTAATTATTTGGCTCATCTGAAGGGGAAGGGACTTCTCAAAGAGAGTATAGCTTTCAGGAGAATGTCAAGGCACCGTATTCCTGCTTATGCATGTCTTCAAATTGAAGCATGTCCCTTCACTGGTGCTGATTTGATCTAGCAAGTGCAAGTTAGGTTGTGGAAAAAATTCATAGGAATATACCACAGGGAAAGAAACAACAGTTTAATACAGTAATGGATAATCTGATTAAATATATTTAGTATAAAGATATATAAAAGTCAGATATACATTATCACTAAATATTAGTAGTATTAGAAAAGATCCTGGCATGCTTCAGACCTGCAATGACAGGGTATCTGTAACTTCTATTTCAGCTAGGTTAAAGTATGTTAATATAGAATAGAATCATAGAATCATTAGGGTTGGAAGGGACCTCAAGGATCATCTAGTTCCAACCTCCCAGCCATGGACAGGGACACCTCACACTAGATCAGGTTGCTCAGAGCTACATACAGCCTAGCCTTAAAACCTGCAGGGATGGGGCTTCCACCACCAACTTGGACAACCTGTTCCAGTGCCTCACCCCTTTCATGGTGAAGAACTTCTTCGTGACATCCAATTAGAATCTGCCCATTTTTAGATTTTTCCATTCCCCCAAGCCCTATCACTACCCAACATCCTAAAAAGTCTCTCACTAGCTTTCTTGTAGGCCCCCTTCAGATACTGGAAGGCTACAATTAGGTCTCCTTGGAGGCTTCTCTTCTCCAGACTGAATAGCCCCAACTCTCTCAGTCTGTCCTCTTAGGAGAGGTGCTGCAGCCCTCTGATCATTCTCGCAACCCTTGTCTGGACATGCTCCAGCACCTCCAGATCCTTCTTGTAATAGGGGCTCCAGAACTGGATCAATATTACATTTATTTATTTTTTTTTAATATAAAACTGGACCTTTTTTTTTTCTAGAGGACATGTGCAATGACATTTACACTTTTTATCTCCCAACAGAATCAAATGTGTAAGGAATATTTAAATGTTAAAGTGCACATTTCCTGTTTGAGAAAAGAGTTGTCTAATTATGTGTGGCTTCAACAAAAAGGTCTCATTATACTGGAAGCAAGTTATTATGAGGAACATAGTTTCATCTAGCTTTGCAATACTTTAATCTGAAGGAAAGAGTCTGCTGGAAACAGGCCCACAATTCAAGACAAAAATTCAAAGATGCATATGTAAGATATCAAACCCTTAATTGCACAGTTGAGTGTGCATGTAGATAGTGTTTCTTTCAAATGATTTTGCAGTTGTGTTCATTTTATACAAGTCAACTTACATATAAGATCCTGTAAACAGTGGTTTGCAGTACATACACAAATTAAAGTAATGTTTACCTGGAAAGCACCACAGTGCACAGGAGTAATTTTGAAGAAGATATTTGTAATGCACAGCAAATGAATAGTTCATAACAAATTCTCTTCTACTTTTCTTTGAATTTTATCAGCCCTGAGATTTCTCCCTAATCATTAGACACCTCTGTTCTCATCATGTTTTGTTCCAGACCATACAGAAAAGATTTGAATCACACAATCTCACGGGATCACTAGCTATAGTTTCCTGCATTGTATACTTTCCATTCTGTAGTCTATTGACCATGGTTTGGGAAGCACTTGGGAAGCTTCCTACTTGAGCATAGTTACTCATTGCTAGAAGTGCATTGTTCTCCTTATCTAGAATAGAATAGAATAGAGCGGAATGGAATGGAATGGAATGGAATGGAATGGAATGGAATGGAATGGACCAGAGCAGAAGAGACCTCTGAGTCATCATGTCCAACCCATCATCCAACACCATCTAATCACCTAAACCATGGCACCAAGCACCCCATCAAGTCTCCTCCTAAACACCTCCAGTAATGGTGACTCCATCACTTCCCCAGGTAGCCCATTCCAATGGCCAATCACTCTCTCTATGAAGAACTTCTTCCCAACATCCAGCCTAAACCTTTCCTGGCACAGCTTGAGACTGTGTCCTCTTGTTCTGGTGCTAGTTGCCTGGGGGAAGAGACCAACCCCCACCTGGATACAACCTCCCTTCAGGTAGTTGTAGAGAGCAATAAGGTCTCCTCTGAGCCTCCTCTTCTCTGGGCTAAGCAACCCCAGCTCCCTCAGCCTCTCCTCATAGGGCTTGTGCTCCAAACCCCTCCCCAGCTTTGTTGCCCTTCTCTGGACACATTCCAGCAACTCAACATCTTTCCTAAACTGAGGGTCCCAGAACTGACACAGTCCTCAAGGTATGGCCTAACCAGTGCGGTGTACAGGGGGAGAATGACCTCTGAGATGTGGCAGGCCTAGCCATGCTTTTAAAATAGGCTTTGAAAATGGAAATGTCAATGGTTGTTGGTGTGAAACGGAGCCGCCAGGAAATCAAAGAGAAAACGGGGGGGGGGGGGAGGGGGGGGGATTCAAAACATATAAATAAAGAGACAAGAGGCAACTTGAGATAACACAAGCATCTCCCAGAGATGGGATCCTGAGGAAAGACCTCAGGAGATAAACTCCAACTGGTTGGGACCTCTAAGTTATTAACAGATTTGTCTCAGAAGCATATCCATGCACTGTTATGACAACTCTATGCTCACGGTCTGCTGCTGACATTCAGTGCTTGGTAGTTTCTACACAGCTGCCTAACACAAATATATATAAACAACATCAACCATATCAAATTCTGAAGAGGTATCTTCCTGTATAAGAGATATGTTTGTTTTATTTTTTTCCTTTTATTCACTAGACAATGTGAAAGCATATCTAATTAAATGTTCTCCACTTTTCCTCTCTCAGAATCCAAAGAGTTTTTTAATCGAGGGGGACATTCGTTTCTGCTGAAGACTGCATGACTTGAAACTCTGCCTAACACGCATCAAACGCTAAACCAGACATTTTTAATTACTAGCACAAAGTCTGTAGAGATATGTTTTGTAATGAGGAATGTGGTTAAACAGCAAAGTGGTCCCATTTGCCTCTGCCACAGACTGTTAACTTTTCATTTTGACCTATCTTTATACTACAGTTCTATTTTCGTTCTAAAAGTGTACAGAGAGTGTTGCTAAGTCAAGTAAATACAAATGGACAAATGCTGGCCTGCCATCACAGTACTGAAGCCAGTGGACCTCTGCTTACTCATATCCACCCAGGATATCTCCAAAACACATTTAAATACCATTCAGATAATGGCACATATCGACAAAACAAAAGTGTTCAAGAGGGGATTGGACGTGGCACTTGGTGCCATGGTTTAGTAGTCATGAGGTCTTGGGTGACAGGTTGGACTTGATGATCTTTGAGGTCTCTTCTAACCTTATTGATTCTATGATTCTATGATTAAGGGTTGGAAAGGACCTTGATCTTAAACACAATGGGAAAGAACAATGTATATTTAATAAGAATGTTTCTGTTTCCCAGACACCATCTTTTCCCTTATAATGGTAGGGTTTAAGCAGTATAAAACAAAGAACATACAAATTATTCTGAAAGTTTCTTAAAAGCCTGCTTAAGGTTAGATAGTGTTATAATCATGCTGAGCCAAATTCACCTCAAGCTTCCATCTCGTACCTTTGCTTAAGTACACTCCAAACTATGCATTTAAGTCAGATGTATTTCTCTGCAAAGGCTTCTTCTGCTTTCCACTGGTTTTAAAACAAGAGGAGAGTCATTAATTGCAATTTAGAAACCTAATTTTCAGACATCAGTGTCTGAGTTAGATGAGTCTCTGCCTATGGGACTGTGGCACAGACAGCAGTTGTGCTGTTGCCTCTGTCAAAGCCCATCTGGCAGAGGTCACCAAGAAAGATGATATGGAAAATATTGAGCTCTTCTAAGTGGGATGTAAACTGATGGGAGCTGAGATTTGCCTTTTATCATCTAGAAAAAAACATGGCAATATAGAACAGAACCTTTATGTTCTCAGGATTTAATTTATTTCAGACCACAAGCAAAGCCAACTACATGGGTTTAATGGGTTTAAGCAGAACTTTACCAAGGTGGATTTTTTATTAGTTTTTTTTTTCCCCTGGAGCTATATCTAGGAAAGAAAGACTAGATAATGAAAATGAGAAAGATTACCTCTCTGAGTGAAAAGTCTGAAAGTAATGAAGGTTGGAGGAAAGTATAGGAATTTAGATTTTATTTTGCTTACATCTTACCTTACAGTATGCTTCAAAGGGTTACTGTCTGGGGATAAAAATGTCTAAGCAACATTGCAGCATCCACAGAGTGTTAAGTGAAGGAATTAAAAACTGAAGCTCTGAAGAGAAAAATCCATCATAACTTTGTTCCTCAAATCAGCCATCTCAAAAGGACCACTCTACAACTGTAATCTGGCACCTATGAGTAAAAGATGGGGCAAGGCACAAACCATTGTGAAAATCTTGTGGTTTTCAGTACAATAGCCCTTTTTTCCCTCAGAATTATAAACTCTGAAGGAGGTACCAAATTGAAAACAGAGCTATTGTCAGACAACAGAGCTTCCTGCTCTGTGAAAATCATGTCTGCAGATGTCTGCAAGCAACAGTTTCAAAACTTGGGAACCTGACAGCTTCACAAATCAAACTATTTTGATAATGTGCTGCAGCTTTGAGTATGTCTGAGGTATGCTTCTGATGCTCTCAGTGAGTTGGGCTGGCTGTCTACAACTCCCAGCATTCATGCAATGTCATCTAATTCTAATTTTTATGGACAAGAGAAAGAATGCAAACTGCTCATAAATATATTTGATATATAAACCTGCATTTTGTGTCTAATAAATCCATACTATGATACACACTTTTTGTCTGCATGCAAGAATAAAGCACACAAATGTGTACATTTACAATATATCAGTGTGTAAGTATATATATCCATACATGTGTTTGCATACCCATCCATCTGTGAGTACATAAACAGAATAGAATAGAATAGAATAAACCAGGTTGGAAGAGACCTTCGAGATCATCGTGTCCAACCTATCATCCAACACTACCCAATCAACTAAACCATGCAACCAAGCATCCTGTCAAGCCTCGCCCTGAACACCCCCAGCGACGGCGACCCCACCACCTCCCCAGGCAGCCCATTCCAGTGGGCAATCACTCTCTCTGTGTAAAACTTCCTCCTAACCTCCAGCCTAAACCTCCCCTGACACAGCCTGAGACTGTGCCCTCTTGTTCTGGTACTGGTTGCCTGGGAGAAGAGACCAACCTCTGCCTCACTACAACTCCCCTTCAGGTAGTTGTAGAGAGCAGCTCCAGTTAATAACACCAGGTAGATTTTTCTCCTCAAGAAGAGAATTGGGATAGAGTTACCTGTATCCACATTAACATTGATTTTACAAGAGAGGCACAGCGCTGAGCAGCTGTGGAATAGTCTGAAATGCAGAAGGAAAAACATGGACTGTTTATGCAAAGCAGCAGCAAAAGATTTGCAAAGCTGAAGTCAATAGCAGGTGGTGACCCTTTAGGATCACACCATGGCAGTGACTGAGGACAGCAGTGTTCTGGTTAGAGAGAACAGTGTTGCATGATTCTACTGCCAGAGCTCTAGGGCACTGCTGTGGATATGAGCACTACACACTGTCCTGCTCCTCACCTGGTTTCTGGTCCCACCAACACACTCTCAAATCAGAGTGAGAGCAGGTTTCTTCCGTTGGTCAGAAACTTGCTTGCGGGTATGCCCCAGAGCTGGTCTCCAGGCACCGATAGAGCTGCTGGGCTTTTGGCTCCACTGGAATCCAACCTTTCCCCCACAGAAAAGAGTAACTCGTGTTCATGCACATCAGAACAAAACATCCAGGTAGAGTAGGGGTACTGGACTTCCAGATTTAGGGAGGAAAACTGTCCCTTCTCTTCTTGTCAGGGAAAGTGAGTAACAGGTAGGAACCTGTAGCTAAGCTAAAAGCCAAGAGGTCTCTGCATTCCTGTCCCGCTTCATTCCCACAAAGGAAATCAGCTGCCTTTGTTAGGTTTTCTTGAACAGAAATAAAGACTGGGATGCTCCAACACATACAGGCAGGTATTTTGTTATCATTTGTTACTCAACAGATTCTGAATGATGACCTCAGATGCTAAAAGAGAGACACAAATCTTAGGGTAAGAGCTCTCACTCTGAGTGGTGCCCTCTGTGAGGGCCCTTGGGCTCCCCTCCAACACCCATTTCATGGCAGCTACACATAAAAGCAGGTTCTTGTCTCTCCCCTGGAGATAGGCTAGTTTCAGTTTCTTTAACATAAAGCAATAGAACTTTCACAGTGCACAGCTGTGATTGAGCATGTGGTAGGATCTCTTTGGAGCCCTCAACCCTATATCTGATATGATTTCGATACGTGGAGTTTGTATGGCCTGTGTTCTGGCCTGTGCTATCTTTCAGTTCATGAGCACAGAGACTGGGAACAACAGCACAAACTCCCACCATGCTCTCATGACAGTATACCTACAGTATCCAGGAGCTGGAAAGTGTTCGCATACGGTTAGACACCCTGGAAATACAAAGAAGCAATTCATTCAAAAGAAACACAGAATTTTAGACTGTGAAGTAAAGTGTTTAAGCCAGTGCAAGAAGCCTATCTGGACATATATGTGTCTCTGTTCATCCTTCCTGATATGCTGGCAGCTGTCCAATATGTGTTCTTTCCATCAAGGACCACTTTGATAAAGAGGAAATAACTGCTCCTTAGCATTTGATCGTCTTGATTAATATTTTCCACTAGGAATGATGCCCTGTGCCTCACCTGGGATCAGATTAAGGACTGTAGACCTGTGACCTATGGGCCCGCAGTGACAGAGAGTTTAGATACAGGAAGCAAAAGGGATAAGAGCGCCACAGTGAGCTGGTGGCTGCCAGAACCAGTGGGAGGGCACAGCAGATTGGGCTGAGCATTTGTAGAAAAATACAGAACCAAGTGGAAAAGAAACAGCACAGGTTCACCTGAGGAACTGGAAAAGAGAGACTGTAACAGAAGTGGTTCTGTTAATTGTGGGCTGGGAACCCCATTAAGTTATCATCTAATCCTGATCATACAGATCTTGTCTCGCTACACCCTATGCACTATAATATGAAATTAATTTGTCAAATAACACGTTTTTTACAAAATGAAATAACGCTGTAATTGTTCTGCTCTTAGTTGGTGGTTTTCATTTTAACACTCTGACTACCATAATAAACAAGCATAAAATGTTCACACTCCCACTTCACACATAGCACGTCTTTGCTTGCCAAAGTAAGGGCAGCCCAGGGGTTAATTTTTTTTTGCATTTTAACCATATGCATGCAGGAAAATGTATCCTAGGGCTATGATTCATTTGAGGAGTTCATAGGGATAGAAAGGGTCTTGACTTCTAGCAGTTCAGTCTTCTTCGAAGCTTACATATATACTGGGGAGTCTTTGTATTGAAATGTGATTTACCTTGTTTCTGAGTAAAGCAGGACACAAACCACATGCTTTATTTTTTAAGTACATGTCTGGTCTCGTAAATTTTATCTGGGCAAAACTTCTGACACACATGAGAGGGTGAACTTCCTACTGCAGTTTGTACCATTAGGATAATTCTAACATGGGAACAAATTTATCTGAGGGCCAGACCCTTATATCCTTTCTTCAATTACTTTCTCACCATAATCAAGGGGACAAGAACTAGTTTTTTCCTAAGATTAATCATCAGATGATGCAGTTGTTAATTAATTCTGTCCTCTAAAATAATCAAAGCCTGTGGGTGATGAAATTTAGCTTTTTTTGAGACCCCTGATTGCTGCCACACTGAAAGACATTGTGTCCTGCTTTCAGTTAGAAGAGAACAAATTCTGATTGGTGATTTTACATCTCAGATCAGTTTTTTCTAAGCAAATGCATGTTCTGATATTAAAGGCATCTTTTTGCAGACAGTGTCTACTTCCATTAGTGATAATGCTCAATGTTTCCGTTAGTATCAGGCTTTGGTATGCAGGCCAAGGTCACTGCTAAATCTTGTGTATCACATTGGGAGTGCAGAGTAAAAGGCTGCCCCTTCAGGGAGGATCAGACAGGACCCTAAAATGACCAGTGAGGTATTTCATTCCATATATGTCATATTCAGTATAAAGCTGAGGGATCACAAAGGTCAAGCTCTCTTCTTCAAAGGCTGGCATCCAAGGAGGGCTCTGTCTGTTCTGCTTTTGATTGTGATCCATGAGTTTCTGAATCCAGTTCTAGAATCCAGTTCCTGAATCTGGTTGTAATCTGTTGCTGAGTCCAGCCTGGGACTTGTGGCTTACCATCAGGGCATTTGGGTTCAATATTGGGGTTTGTATGTTTTTGTATATATGTTATTATATTATAATTTTCCTTGAAGTAGTTGTCATTTTCTTTTCTAATTCATAAGTCACTCTCCCTTATTCACTTTCTTTTCCCTTTTGACAAGGGAGATGGGTTAATAGAGAGCATCTGTCACTCCTCTACTGGCTGGCCCAGCCCTAACCTCTGACACACAGTTTCTTACCAGCTTTTCTGGGTCACACACCTGCATTTCACTAGAAATGCAGCTCTCTGCCTCCTGGCCTGCTGCAATACATGCATCTGGGAAACCGCTGCTGAGGGGGCCTGTCAGGTCAGCCTCTCTTCTGCCCAAATTCTTCCTTGTTGCCAAAGGAAGAATGTCACACAGTTCTCAAGCAGTTGTGGATGTGAAAAATGTGAAAGCCAAGACTTCGCTTCAGCTCCAGCAGCAGCTTTGAAACTGGCAAAGCTTTAGTAGATTCAAAGCAAGCTAGAAGAAAATTTTGTGTCTTACAGTGCCAGAAAGTGTCTCAGAATTTGCTTTGAGCTCTGGTAGACTTTTAAAGAAAAATGCTGGCCCTGACAAGGGCTACTCTTGCCTAATGGACTGTCAGTGATCTTTAACATCTCACAATCATTCCTCACACTCAGAAAAAAATCCAGCCCAAATCTGGCCCACCTAACCCCGAGCATGGGATGAAAATCATCCGGTTCCCAGCAGCTCTCTGTCCAGTTGCCTCTACAAATCCTGCCCATATCACACCAGGGTTGAGAGTTTTGGTGAGATGAGGAAAGGAAGAACAACAAATGTGGGCTACAAACTTAGGGCTGGTGCAGGAACTAATTCTGATGTACAGAAGCATGTAAACATAGAATCATAGAATTGTTAGGGTTGGAAGGGACCTCAAGGATCATCTAGTTCCAACCTTCCTGCCATGGGCAGGGACACCTCACACTACATCAAGTTGCCCAGAGCCACATCCAGCCTAGCCTTAAAAACCTCCAGGGATGAGGCTTCCACCACCTCCCTGGAAAACCTGTTCCAGTGTCTCACCACCCTCATGGTGAAGAACTTTTTCCTAACATCCAATCTGAATCTAACCATTTCTACTTTTTTTCCATTCCCCCCAGTGATATCATTATCTGACACTCCAAAAAGTCCCTCACCAGCTTTCTTGTAGCCTCCCTTTAGATACTGGAGAGCCACAATAAGATCTCCTTGGAGCCTTCTCTTCTCCAGACTGAATAGCCCCAACTCTCTCAGCCTGTCCTCATAGGAGAGGTGCTCCAGACCTCTGATCATCCTTGTGGCCCTTCTCTGGACACCTTCCAGCATGTCCAGATCCTTCTTGAACAGGGGATCCAGAACTGTATGCAGTACTCCAGGTGGGGTCTCACCAGAGCGAAGGAGAGAGGGAGAATCACCTCCCTCAACTTTCTGGTTATGCTCCTCTTGATGCAGCCCAAGATACAATTGTCTTTCTGGGCTGCAAGTGCACACTGCTGGCTCATGTTGAGCTCATACACAAGCACCCTCAGGTCCTTTTCTTCAAGGCTGCTCTCAAGCCAGTCACTGTCCAGCCTCTCTTAGTGCTTGGGATTGCCTTGACCCAGATACAGGACCTTGCACTTGGTCTTGTTGAACCTCATGAGGTTGTCATGGGCTCACCTCTCCAGCCTGTCTAGGTCCCTCTGGATGGATCCCTTCCTTCCAGCATGTCTGCCAGACCACACAGCTTGGTGTCATCAGCAAGCTTGCTAAGGGAGCACTCAATGCCACAGTCCCTGTCACCAACAAAGATGTTAAACAAGACTGGTCCCAATACTGATCCCTGAGGGACTCCATTTGTCACTGGCCTCCACTTGGCCATGGACCTATTGACAGCTACCCTTTGGGTGCGGCCATCAAGCCAGTTCTTTATCCACTGAATGGTCCATCCATCAAACCCATACCTCACCAGCTTGGAGACCAGGATGTGCTGTGGGACAGTGTCAAAGGCTATGCTCAGGTCCAGGTAAATGATGTCAGTTGCTCAGCCTTCATCTATTAATATTGCGACCTTGTCATAGAAGGCCACCAGGTTTGTCAGGCAGGAGTTGCCCTTGGTGAAGCTGTGCTGATTGTGCCCAATCACCTCTATGTTATTATTCTGCCCCATCAGTCCCTCCAGGAGGATCTGCTCCACGATCTTACCAGGCACAGAGGTGAGACTGACTGCCCTATAGTTCCCTGGGTCATCCCTCTTTCCCTTCTTCAAAATGGGAGTTATGTTTCCTCTTTTCCAGTCAGTAGGGACCTCTCCAGACTGCCATGAATTTTGGAATATGATAGAGAGCAGTTTAGCAACCTCATCTGCCAGTTCCCTCGGCACCCCTGGGTGTATCCCATCGGGTCCCATGGACTTGAACTCTTTCAGGTTCTTCAGATGATCACGAACCTGATCTTCACTCACAATGGGCAGTTCCTTCTTCCAGTCCCTGCCATTATCTTCCATTATTCTGGGAGTGTGGCTGGAGCTACCTTGCCAATGAAGACTGTGGTAAAAAAGCCATTGAGAACCTCAGCCTTCTCCACATCTTGTCACCAGCTCACCTGTTTCCTTTCTGAGGGGGCCCACACCTTCGCTAGTCTTCTTTTTACCACACTGGTCCCATTTGTCCAGGAATGCACCTGAATGATTTACAGGATGTTATGACACATATGTAGGGCCTGTGGCTTCCAAAGACCAAGAGAAATAAACAATTGCTTTAGTTATTTGTCAGTGAAGGACATCTAACTCCTCCATGTTGCACTACATTGCTGTTCTCAGCTCCAGTTACCCCTGACTTGAAAGAAAAAGCAATGGGAATTGTAGAGCTCCCTATGGGTTGGGATATCCTCTGTCCCAGTTTGGTGCAAACAAAGGATTCCTGGCTTGTAGGCCAGTCCCTGGGAGACACATCCTTCACAGGACTGTTGTCCTTCACAAGCTGCTGCATTGTTATCCCAGTTACCAAGATCTGCACCGAGAAATGTGCCTGTGGCTTTGGAGGCTCAGAAGTGTCCCAAGACCCTGATACCCTGATGTGCAGGATTGTCACATCCAGAGAAAGGACAAGCAGCTAGTCATTGTCTCTGACTCAAGCCAAAGTGAGATAAATAAGATTAACATCATGCATTTACATCTGCAACAAAGAGTATAAGCGGAAACATAGGGAAGAAAAACTGTGTCACATTGATGACCCAAGAGCAAACCCAGGGGATCCGTCTCCCTCTCAATACCTAGCTGAGGTGTTGCAGGTGCCCACTGACCCCAGAGATCTTAATAAAACCCTGCCAGAATATAAGCAAGCATTGGATAAAACAGCTGCAGATCCCCAGGCCTCTGTTCACAGCGCATTTCTGCACAACTATTATTATCATGTAATCCCTCAGCCAAAATACAGCTATATGAAATCAGGGAGTTTATCAAACCCTCTTTGGTGTTTGAAACACTCATCTGCACCTCCTTTAATGTGAACACCTTTAGGTAAAGGCATTTTTCTACTGAATTCTAATGCAAACAAAATATTTGTCTTTTGACTTGAAGACCACCATCTAGAAGTTCTTTTCTGTAAGTCAGAAAAGAGCAACTTGCCCAAGAACACAGGGCGCACGAATCCCATCAGGTTTCATTCAATCTGGTGAGCATGTTGGTTTTCAGAATGGCTTCATAGTGCCAAAATGTTCAAAACACTCAAGCAGAAACTCTGCTCCCTCCTGTTGTTTTGAATTGTTCTGCGTGAGTTTGTTTGCACCATGGCACTCTTTAGAAACACATCTTTTTAAAGACAAGTATTTAAAAGGCTCATAAGGTGTTTATGGTTTCTTGATATCCATCCATGAGAGACTTGCAAAATCAGGACACAGGGTGCTGACAAAATGTTGTCAATCCACACCACACATGGAGTAATTTTTTTGGGGGGGAAAAAAAAATCTCGTAACTTTCAATTATGGTAATTTTAGATACACTATTTTTAACTGAAGTTGCTAGAGAGTTTTCCAGGCAGGAAATGAATTTTCAGAATCAATGGCCTGCAGTGTTATTTTGTTTCACAAAAAGCAGCATATCATCAAAAATATTTACAAAATAAGGCCAATATACCTGTTCATTTACACATTGAAGGAAAGCCTTGAGTGGCAAGGAGTAAAGTTATTAATTACTTTATTATATTGTTAAATCTACAGTCAGAAAACTAATTTTGTGTGGCTTTTTTTCTCAAGAATTTCCTGTAAATTGAATCTAAACTATTCCTGGACAGCAGAATCAAGTAATATATTGCAAGCACCCTTAGCCAGTCTAGCTGGACCTTGGATGGCAGTTCCTTTTTTGGGGAGTTGCCATTTTGAGAAAGAAAATATTCTGAGAAGGCAGGGAAACCCACAAGTAACTAATAAAAAATGAACCAACACCTGGAAGCAATGATGGAGATTATCCATCATCCTCTTTTGGCTGCCCAGTGAGAAAATTCCTACTTACCGTTTCAGTGCTGAATCTCTCAATAGAAAGGCTGCAAATTGCATTATGTATTAAAAGGTTCAGCTAGAAATATTGACATAATACACTGCTGTATTCTTTCAAAAAGTAAGGTAAAACTTTTAAAGATTCTGAATCATAATCTGGTTTTGATGTTGCATTACCAGACACCTTGATCTTCTTGTTGTGTCTGAAAACTCCATCATATGACTGGGAATTCAAAAGAACACTGAGGATTTTGCTGTTGATATAGGAGAAAACAGAGGCAAGAATAATATAGAATAGAATAGAGTAGAGTAGAATAGAGTAGAGTAGAATAGAGTAGAGTAGAATAGAGTAGAGTAGAATAGAATAGAATAGAATAGAATAGAATAGAATAGAATAGAATAGAATAGAATAGAATAGAATAGAATAGAATTGAATTGAATTGAATTGAATTGAATTGAATTGAATTGAATTGAATTGAATTGAATTAACCAGGTTGGAAAAGACCTTTGAGATCATCACATCCAACCATCATCCAACACCATCTAATCAACTAAACCATACAACCAAGCACCCCATCAAGTCTCCTCCTAAACACCTCCAATGATGGTGACTCCACCATATCCCCAGGCAGCCCATTCCAATGAGCAATCACTCTATGAAGAATTTCTTCCTAACATCCAGTCTAAACCTCTCCTGGCAGCTTAAGACTGTGTCCTCTTGATCTGGTGCTGGTTGCTTGGGAGAAGAGACCAGCCCCTGCCTGTCTACAACCTCCCTTCAGGTAGTTGTAGAGAGCAAGAATGAACCATATCATTTTGCTTTGCACGTGGGAGAGTAAGATTTTCAGAAAAGAATTTGTACTTTGATTGGTCTGATTCAAAATAAATCTGTAAGAGGAAAAAAACACCACCTACCTCTTCCAGTAAAATGTGTACTAGGAAGGACTCTGATGTTTACCAGGAAGTAATATGTTCTCACTTTTATTAACAGCAGGAGATTTTCTTTGAAAATACAGATACATGTGGAGTTTCCTTGATCAGTATGATTCCAAGAAGCATGTGTCAGTGCACAGAAGCATTTTTTCCCTTTACATTTTTCAGAGACTCTCTTCTCTTTGACTATCTCCAGTATTCCTTTTTAATTCTTGACAAAGTACACATTCTTTGGATCCTTCGGCTTCCACAGTGTGTATTCAGATGCATTATAGTCTAATGCAGATGGATTTAGAAGCCACTCCTCTTTCCATACCAGACATAGTAGCCGCTGCAGTAAGACCTTGCTCTGACACTGTCTGTGGTCTGCACAAAGAAAGGAGATTGGGGAAAAACAAAAACTCAAAAGGGAGAAAGAGCTCCAGTGTTGTCATGGTGTATGGAAGAAGTGCTGGGGCCACCTCACCTTGCCCCCTTTCCAAAACAGAGTTACCAGGCAAAGGGCCTTGATACTAGAAGATTTGCAGGACTTTACTAATCCTGGAGAATGAGAAATACCCTGTAGAGACAAGAGAGTGAAGGATCTTCTTCCCTTGAAATCAGTAACATATCAATCAGGGACATACTAGCTTCCTTATAAATTAACATGAACACCCAGTACAAACCCTGAAAAACTTTTCTATTCTTTCTTTTTGTGGATACCTGGAAAACATATTATGTCTCTGAAGAATCTCCTGGCAACTGATGGAAACCACTTTGCTCATGGTACACAGTTTCAATTGGCATAACTAGGCTAGACACCTCAAGGTCATACATGCTATCCAGCAACATAGTATCATCAAGTCCCTGCTCCAGACATGCCTGATAAGAACAGGTAGGTTTTATCAGATCATTTCCATTGTTAGGAATGTGGTGGTGCAGCTATATCCTGGCAAGGTTCACACCTTCATGATGAGGCTTCCTTCTGCTCACAAAGGCTCTGCAACACTGATAAGCACTACAAAAGATATAAGGTAAGACATTAGGCACAGAGTCACGAAATTATTCCTGTCTGTTATCCAGTTGTAACAGAGCATGCAGCAGTTTAAAAGCAAGGTAAGATCTAATTACCTGCTGCATGCATAATATAGAAGAGGGGAGACCGTTTCCCATCCAGAACCTGGGATCGGGTGGCAAGGTAAGGTGTTGCTGATCTGCTTTCTGGAGTTGGGGAGAGATGGGAGGAAGGAGGAAGCAGTGTTGCTTGCTAAGTGGTGACAGACAGCAAGGGTAAAGTAAAGGAAGAAAGGGAGTTCTTTCTCTTTCAAGAACTGTAGAGATTTTGCTGTTATTTGTAATCCATATTTGTTTATGGCTGTCAAGAGAGAACGGGATAAATAAATCAGCAGAGCCCTGTGAGCAGTCTCTCTAGTGCTGGCTGTTCTTGACATCTCAGCTGGAGACATAATTTGCTGCTCCATGTCACAAATATGCTTCATGTACGCAGGGCAAATAAACCACAAAACTGCTAAGAGATTTGTTCCAAATATCAATTATAAGAAGACACACTAAACTAAATCAAACTTCATTTCTAAAAGTATAGTCTAAATTAAATCCTTCTGCAGACTTTCATGATATTTATTAGCTGCTATTTTCCAACCTATTTCAAAGGGTAATTATGTGGATAATCTGCCACATGCTCTTTATTTTTTCAAAGGTGATGTACATTACAAGCCCTAAGCATTCCCAAAGACCAACTTGGAAAGCTAACCCTGAAATCAAAGCACTGCCCTTGGCTTGACTGGACTGACAGAAACAAGCCAGGGTTGAAAAGGCCAGAAACATCTCCAAAGGGAGTGTGGGGAGTGTCGGCAGTGCAGCATTCCCTTGCCGCCCCTGGGCCCTGCAGCCAACAAGCTGTGCCAACTCGGTGGGAGTGAACAAAAGGGAAGTGGGATCCAGGGAGTAGATAATTTCCACATGTTCCTTGCCTAAATCAGTGGCAACAATTATGCCAGTAAACAAAAATAATAAAAATAAATCTTTGATTTCTGTTGTTTTGGAGTCGATTCCAGCAATGGAGCCAGTGGAAGAAAAATAGCTAATGAATGCGGAGTTTTCAGTAGTGGTTTAGTCCTTGTTGTGAAGAGTTCAAAACTTGCTGTTGTGAAAGCCCTGTGGGTCTCTAGTCCTGAGAGATGCAGACCAGATGTTGGAGGGCCTTCCCAAGAAAAGTAGTCCTTGCTGCAAACAACTGGCAAGGACGGCAGGGACCAGGGACCAGCCAGAATCTGCCTGCTGCAGCTTGCATGGCAGGAAGATTTTCTTCAGTGAACATTTTTCCATTTTAAAACACTTCACTGCCCTAAATGAGTTGCACAGAGAAATGAAGTTTCTGTGACTTCTGTATATTATTCTAAATGTCAGAAATGTGATCCAAATGTTGTCGTGCTAATTGCCTGTAACCCTTAAGGGAAATGAGCTTTCTCATTTAAATGTGCTTTCTCCAGAGTTAACAACGTGGCCTTTCAAGGCACAGGAAAATACATTCTCTGCATAAGGGACTGCCCCCCTAAGTGATATTCAGGCATCTCCCTGCCACAGCACCTATGAGGGATGTGAGTAACCAGGAGTGGATTTTGATGACTTGGTGCTGTCTAGTAAGAACTCACATTCACAATATTTATTTCAGCTGGGAAGAAAAAACACTCTCCATTTTACAACAATTTTAAGTCCCATATGCATTTCTTTGCCTGAGTTATTAACCCCTAGTAATGAAGGTTTGAAATTGAGATATTAACTGCTGGAGGGGCAAATGAAGTTGCTTTAATAAGGCTAATTAGACAGCACCTGCAGAGGGGCTGGATGTGGCTGCAAGCCTCCAGCAGCCAGGCTCGGAGGCCAGTTCCCTGGCTTCTTGCATCTTATGAGAGTCAGACAGCAATTCCTGCAGTGAGGCTCACAGCAGGACCACAGCCAGGTCCTCAAAGAAGCATTTTTCTGAAGGCAAAGCCATCGTAGGAAGAAGAGACACAGGCACAGCTATATGCTCTCGGCCCTCCTGAGGCTTTAGTCTTAGCTTTGGTGAGAGACAACTGAAGACCAGCACTGCGGAAGCACAGCAGCAGCACACTCCTTACAGCATCTGTTCTTCGTCCATGCACTCTAGTTGTTGTCTTAGCCAGACATTAACAGCCTTATTTACATATTAATTTTAGGACCTTTTTAGCATTTTTTTCTTACCCTCCCCCCTTTTTTTTTTGGTGGTGGTTTTTTTCCCCCTTTTTTCTTTTCCTAGAGCTCAGAAATATTTCAGTCCTTGAATTGCCAGGTTTAAGGTATCAGGAGAGAAATGGAAAGCAAAAAAAAGCTTTACATTTCAATTTTTGAGTTGCCTCTCATGGTAAGATTGGGAGTTTCTCTAACAAAAGCATCTGCATAAGACTTACACTCTTCTTCTGATCTTCTTGTGCTGTTTTGTTTTTTACCAACTGACAGATTAATCCAAGCATAAACAATTGCATTATCATCCTCAGAAGTATTTTCCGTACAGTTGATATTTTTCTTTCAAGAGTGAAAAAGTGAATCCATAAGAAGCTTTTGAATGATTAAAACAGTTTAATTGACTTAGAGGTGCTGAGCCGCCTCCATAAAATAGATTCAAATGGCCTAATTACTAATACACCATATGGAGGAAAAGCAGAGGTGTGGTGCAGTCTGTTGATGGATCAATTAGCACACAAGGCAGAGGATTGTGTCATCATCACTCTTACCATCAAAACAAAATCCTGTTTTGTATGTGTCTGTAATACCACACAGACAATCCTGTTTTTTTCCATTTGTGTAGCACCTCCTTCAAAACTAGGACCTCAAAATACTTTGAAAACATTGAATTAAGTTATCTCTGCCTCCGCTTTATTCCCCATAGCTTAGTAAGGTGTGGATAACAACCTTGCTTATCTGCCGTGTAAAAGTAAATAGATTCTAGAGCAGACAGCTTTGTCATACTACACCAAAAACTCTCAGCACTTCCACAAAGTGAAGGGAAAGATGCTGAGAGTGAAGAAGCTGTCACTGAGAGTAAATACTGGTGAAGGGCAGTTGCCTTTGCAGTACAGAACAAGAACCCCCAGGTGTCTACTTACCTTCAGGAGTTTAGCAAAGCATTGGAAAATTGCAGTGCAGTGCAAATCTCTCCACTGCTTTTATCAGTATAATGCATATTGCATTCTGGGGGAAAGGTACTGTGAATTCTTTCACCCCTGAATATGATGTAATGTACTACAGCAAGCAGCTCATGCTGGAACAGTTAAGAGAGGCTACCACTGGTAGCCTCTCATCTTGGGCTTGGATTAAGAGCCTATAACATTTGCGGGAAGTGTTCCTGGGGAAAGTATATTAATTGGTTGTAGTTTAAACAAGAGAGGCAAAATGTCACATTTTGAGAAGAAACATTTTTAAATTAACTTGATTTTTAATACTAATATATCACACTTTCCCAGTCTTTTTTGGTAAAGCACAGAGCATGCAAGAGTGCAGGCTGCCACTGCATCAGGTTTGCAGCTCTTTCCCTCTGTCTTAATGGGACAATTTGATAACTGAAGGTCTGCTGCATCACTCTGGTCTTTCTGAGGCATCCTAATGCCAAAGCATTGGAAGAGTCTACCCTCCACCATTACACTGTAATGACACCATCCTGCCTGTGGAGCTGCCACCTTCTCTTCTGCACACAGGTTTCACCGGTGTAGGAGAAGGCATGGTGCCTGGCACAGTTGCTATGAAGGTGAACCATATCATCATGCCCAAGTACACTATTTTCAAAGGGCTATACCTGTGTACAAGAATCAACTTTTGAAAAGGTCACTGTTTCTGATTTCTCTTTTTGCTCTTCTAATAGAAATGCTGTCTTTAATTTTGTAATCTGACATCTATTTTTTCATGTCTGCTCTTCATGTTTCCACTCATTTTCTGCTGCTCTGTAATGTGAGAGAATGTTCTTGTGCACAATTACTGGTTTGCTGCTCCAGGTTTCATCTGATGTGTATTTTAGTAGAGAAAGATGCACACATTCTAAATCTTGCTTGCACTATCATTGCCAGGCAAGTTACCCTGAAAATTGAAATAGATATTGAAACCAACCCTACAAGGATGCTTTACCCCTGGAAGGACTTTAGCCTACTATCATTTAGCTGTT
Organism: Dryobates pubescens; assembly: GCF_014839835.1. Classification (NCBI taxonomy): domain Eukaryota; kingdom Metazoa; phylum Chordata; class Aves; order Piciformes; family Picidae; genus Dryobates; species Dryobates pubescens. Next base: position 126,609,772 of record NC_071657.1, on the reverse strand, counting down.
TCCACTGCCGACACTTCATCATAATCTTTTGTGCTTTTGAAGTCAAATCTCAGACAAAAACATCTGTTTACTGAGTCCAAGACATTTTAATGTGAGTAAGAAGTCTGGGCAACTCTATCTGAGGGGCTCCTCTAAAGCAATACAGACCAGAAAGCCAGATTCTTTAGAATCGTCTCAAAATGAGTAAAAGTTGGGCAAAACTTGAAACACTCAAAATTGTGCATTTCTTCTGAAAAGCTAGATCTGGCATTTTTTATTCTTCTGGAGAGACTTAAGCAGGAATCAGCATGTCTCAAGGAGATGTCAGAATAAACATGGCATCGGGTTTCGCCCACCACACAAGCAAGACCTCCAGGAAGCTGCCTGATGTCTGGACTGTGGACAGGAGGAGTAACTTCTCTTTCTGAAAGGACAGCCCCATGTATTTGTGTTGTGGTGGAAGGGTGCTTCTCTAGGTGTTTTTAGAGGTGTAATAAATTATTGCAATGCAATGTAATTGCTAACTTCTAGAAAATTACTGTCATAAAGTTTAAAAGCTACCTACAATGACTGATAGTGTTCATTGTACCCAGAGAATTTTAACTGTTTGAGACTTCGAGGGTGTCTGTGACCATCAATAATTTTCCAGTGTCAGATTGTTTACTGTTGAACTGTCTCTCCTTGCATGGTGTGCACAGTACAGTAATCTCACTCCTGTTGGACTGCTTCCCTGCCCAGCCTCCTCCTCCTCCCACCATCCATGTGCCCAGTCACATCCCCTCACAGGAATGCTGCACAATACTAAAACATTATGGGAACCACATGTCTAGAAAATGAAGTGGGCTTGCAGAATGAGATGGTCTCTTGTCAGAGTTTGGTTTTATTTAAAAACATCTGAAGTGCAGCAATACTTCTACAAAGTCCACTGAGAAACTGATGACCACGGTGGGAGTTGGACCTAAGGAAAGATAATAACTCCTTGACTACACATCCAGTCAAGGGATGAAAGCTGCAGTTACATGAGTCTGTTCATACAGGCAAAATGCACACATGTCATGTCACATTTTAGTCCTGTACCTGAGCTGTCCTGCAAGTATTATTTATCTTCTTAGCTTTCCTCATGTGGCGCTCAGACAATAAGGCAGCATTAATTGAGCACATTAACTTTTTCTTTGACAACCTGTTTGAAAACTCTAGCACCTGTATTTTCTGTGAAATGAAAAGCGCTGCTCGATGTACACTTATGCCCAACAGACACTCAGTAGACTTCCAGCACCGTGGGCAATAGCTAAACATTAACACAGTCATTTTTCACCGCAGATCACTGGAGATCTCAGGGATATATGAATCTCAAAATCAATTTACCTTTGGTATCTCAGTAGTATTTTTCAGCATACATGACTGGGTATCAACTCCAAGCACAGAAAGACTATCCTTCAGAAAAAGGAAAGCAAATCCTCACTAAATATTTTATTCTCTGTAGGAGGGTACCTATAAAACTGAAACTGCAGTTCAGCAGGGAAGTACACTTTGAAACTCCCCCTACTGCATCAGAAATGCTGCAACCATAAGACAAAATGTGTTATTCTCATACAACATGATACCCGTTCAAGTCCATGCTGAGATGGCAACCTGTATCAAACAAACCTCAACTCAGACTAGGCATTGTTGGTCCACACTACTCTAACTTAAGCTGAGCTGAATATCATCCATCCTCCTCCAGCTGGTATAAAGCCAGCATAAACTCCATGAAACCTCCATATGTTGTGTTCTGGCTAATTTGACAGAAATGAGATCACATGCCCAATCTTGAGCCAGATCAAATTCATACTTCTAGGAGATCAGTCAGCACACAGGCCTCCAACTAATGGCCACAGCATAAGCATGAGCACCACACAGGTTCCTGTGACTGAAGCCACCAGGGCTCCCCAGACACCTAAGCTCTCAAACCAGCTACTTCAGGCTTCCTTATATTTTGATTTTCTATCATATTCAGACCTATTTCAATCAAACATGAGATCAACACAATCACTAACTGTGCTGCTTTCCTCTGAATGTTCTTCTTTGCCATGGAACATTTGCCATAGTCTGTGCCATTTGAACTGTCATGCCCTCAGTACTCAAGGTCACTGCACTCATGTATAACAGGAGAGTGTTCATCACTAACAGGTTAATTAAAGGAGAAGGCTAAAGCCTAGAGCTGAATTTATTCAATATTTGAATGTCAGCACCTCCTGAACATGCCCTTTTGTGGTTTGCAGCAGTGGTTCCTGTGATGTCAGCTGTGTGGATGTGTTCAGCAAGTTTATAGTTGTGATATTAAGGAGGTACTTTTCTTTTTGGAGGGGCTAGGATGCCATTCTCAATTAACAAAGCCTACTTCATATGAAAGTATAGCTTTATGTCCAATTTGGTTGCTGCTGATATAAAATACCAAACCATAGAGACTTCATGATTTCAAGGAGGCAGTAATGTTTAACTCTGTGTGCCTGGTCTGAAAACTTCATGCAGATGCTGTCTTTAAAAATGCAGACAGAGATAATTAACAACCTCATTCATCCCATTTAGATTTCTATGCTTTACACTTTTTCATTGAAATGTTTTAAGCTACATAGATTTTGCTCAAAGGCAGAAGGTTTTTAGAACATCCTCCTTTCTTTTTTCTGAGTTTTTTGAGTTATATCTTCAGAGTGAAATACCATATGGCAGACACACACACACTTCTTAGCAAGGTAATGAAGTCCCACAGAAATTACATTCTTTTTCCCCCAGGGAACAGTTCTGCCTGTACTTCACCTACTCAATTTTATACAGCTCTTTCCCCATAAGACAACTTACAAATGTTACTTTAAGGGATGAATTCTACTGATACTTATAGCAGAGTAACCTAGAGCAATTCTCTTGAAAGCACTGAGGTTGCTTAAGATTTATGCTAGCATAACAAGGTTCTGAATGTGATCTATGTATTGTAAATTGGTGCTTATAGTAGAAGACCTGAAAAACATGGTTACTAAAACGTTACTTAGCTTGCATTTATTACCCATGTTCATACCATCAGCAAAGAACAGCTATGTGAGCCTTATTTTTCCTAAAGCTGAAGTCACTATGTAGCTGAGATAATGGGGATAAATTTTGAGGTCTTCAGCTGTTACTAACTGTTTTCTATGCAAACATCACTACTAAGGAAAATGTGGGTTTCATGGAGCCAAGCATGAGGCAAGACTTGAAAAGCATTTTTCTTTTGAGAACATTTTCTTTTGAGAACATTTTGACAATACTCATCTCAGGCAATCTTCTGTAATGTTACTTTGTTTTTCAAAGAATAAACAAAACTGCCATTTTGTTTTTCTTCATGGAAGATGCTCTTTTAATTCCAGATGCAGAAGCCATATAAGACATGAACACAAGCTAAATTTCAACCGTAACAGACTCTGCATGTTGCCACTTCAATGACCTTTTAATCCTTTGGAGTTTAACCACTTCCTAATGTCTCCTAACAGCCATTTTCTTGTTGGGAAAGCCCTTTCTAACTGATAACATCTAAACAACCTCATACCTTAATTAGAAAAATTCTCCCATAAATATTTATGTTGCTTTGATTAGGCCATTTACTGAATCCAGCTACCCATTATGAGTTAAAATAGAGTGTCTTGTTTTGAGAAGCCTGGGGCATGACATAGTTTATACTAGGGGGCTTTAAGTTGTAATTCATCTAATCAAATGCCTGACCTCTTGCCTCCAAAGTAGCCAGTAGTTGTTGGAGGAAAATAACCTTCTGCATAGCCAAGCATTCCCCAGTCTGCATTTTTGTACGTTGGAAATAAATGGGATACATATCCAAGCAATTATTTGACTCAGAATACCAGCATGCTGTCTTTTTCTGTTTGTTTGTCTTTTTGTTTTCTTCAACAGTCAACATGTGAAAAATCTGAAAGGAAAAAGAGGCAATCTGTCTCTTTCAGAAGGAAATACCAAAAGTTACTGAAGATCCAAAGGAAGTCTTCTACCTGAAACATACAGCTGCTGCTTAATGAGGCTCCCATGTCACATCATTGCTGAGGGACACCACAGTAATTGTGGGTTGCTGCTAGGCAGCCTGCCATGCATGGAGTTAGGTAGCTGGCGTGACATCTCCCGTTAAGCGGGTGATGAGAGATTTAAGCAGCCTGTTCTCAGGGGCTACTCTCTGACTCCTGAGGTGTAGGGAGCGCTGAAATGGGGCCAGAAGACATATTGTCCTGGGAAGGTGTCAGTCTGAATTGCTCTCTTTTAGATGCTTAAAACCATTTGAGTGCTTGGACTGGGTTTCTGAAAGGAGCCTTTGGGCAGCCCTCATACAAGGAAATTTAATCATACCAGGGAGCTGAAGTATGACTGTCACAACTGAACCCCTAATACTCCACCTTGGCACATTTTTTGTCTCTATGATGTGATTCCCAGGCACAGTTTTGGCAACCAGGTTTTATAAAGCTGGTTCCTGGGAGGAAGCCTGTGCATGGTCACCCCGGTTTGGTGGCTGAGGGGTCTTATAGCAAGACACTGCTGCTCTTGGGCAGCTGGCTTACATGTATGAGAACACTGCTGGGCATGTTTAATTTACTAGAATTGATGTTACTTCTGACATATAATGTACTAATTCCATGTGTAGGTAAAGATCCAAGATTGCTTTGAGAGCTCCAGCTCCTTCAAGCATCAAATATTGCTTTTTAAGGGCTTTTAACATAAATTTTCACTTTATTCATCCAAAATAAAGTCCTTTTCAGGAAGAGCCCAGACATCTGAGCCTAACTTGGAGTAACGTGTTCAAAATGACACGACTCCTCATTTTTGTGCTTTCCACCATGCATGCTATCCTCATTTGTAAAGATACAACTCTAGAGCTAATTGAGCCATACATCAAAGTCAAAGTCCCTTTTGTACCTTTTTTCATCTGCAGATTTCCATCTTTCCATTTCCTTCTCTGGGATACAGTTAATTTACTATAGGAAAAGTCTCCCTCCCTTACACGTTGCTTTTGCAGTTGCAGTTACTCAAATCAATTTCCATTATATTTTATTTGCTTTTACATTTCACTTAAGATCACACCTACCTTATTCATTGAGCTGGGCCCTTTCCAACAACAAATTTACATTGAAACAGTTAACAGGTGTGGAAGTCTGAAAATGCAAGAGATTCTAACCAAATGTTCTCTTCATGCGTTATCTATTGTAATTTATCTACTTCTTGATTACCCTATTTCCTCTTCTCTTTACACACATGGACAGAAAAAAAAAAAGAAAAGAAAAAAGAGAGGTAAGCAATGGGATCTTTTTGTGGCTTCATTGCTTGCTTCTTTATTGTAAAGAGATTCAAATTTAGATTAAATATTCCTGAAAGACAAAATGTACTTACATTTTAGTAGTTACATTTATTGTCCTGGTTTGGATTTTGGGGTAACTGTGAATAGACTAGACTAGAATAGAATAGAATAAACCAGGTTGGAAGAGACCTTCAAGATCATCATGTCCAACCTATCACCCAACACCACCTAATCAACTAATCCATGCAACCAAGCATCCTGTCAAGTCTCCTCCTAAACACCCCTAGCGATGGCAACCCCACCACCTCCCCAGGCAGCCCATTCCAATGGGCAATCACTCTCTCTGTGTAAAACTTCCTCCTAACCTCCAGCCTAAACCTCCCCTGGTGCAGCCTGAGACTGTGTCCTCTTGTTCTGGTACTGGTTGCCTGGGAGAAGAGACCAACCTCTGCCTGACTACAACCTCCCTTCAGGTAGTTGTAGACAGCAATAAGGTCACCCCTGAGTCTCCTCTTCTCCAGGCTAAGCAACCCCAGCTCCCTCAGTCTCTCCTCATAGGGCTTGTGTTCCAAACCCCTCACCAACTTTGTTGCTCTTCTCTGGACTTGTTCCAGCAAGTCAACATCCTTCCTAAACTGAGGAGCCCAGAACTGGACACAGTACTCGAGGTGCAGCCTAACCAGTGCAGTGTACAGCGGCAGAATGACCTCCCTGCTCCTGCTGGCCACACTGTTCCTGATACAGGCCAGGATGCCATTGGCCCTCCTGGCTGCCTGGGCACACTGCAGGCTCATGTTCAGCCTACCATTGGTTAATGTTGTGGTTAGTGTCAACTCCAGACTTCCTAAATTTGTCACATGAGCACCATATCGTGACACTGTCCTTGAAATAATAAGATTAGAAAAACAATCAATTTAACTTTTCTGATGTGTAGCCTGGCTCCTGAAACATTTTTGAGATTTTTCTTTCAAGGACACCAGGAACTTTCTCAATAAAATACTTTCTCAATAATGAGGCATTCTGCTGATTGAAATAAGTACCGCAAAGTAGTGCTTGAAGAGCAGCAAAAATGTTTGTGAGAGTGGTTTTTCTATTAAATTGCAGAGGCTGGCTGCATTATCTTTACTGAGTTGTGAGCTTTACTGCAGGCTTGCACCAACTGAAATTTTCAACCACTTCAGAGCATCAAAAGCTCTCCCTGACAACAGTCATTCTATGCAACTAAAAATAAAACTATTTATGTAGGTAAACGGAGCACCATAACCCTTGTACCAAGGTTTGTTAGGAAGATAGAGGTGCTGTGAGTAATCTCTCTTCTAAGGCAGGACTGCAAATGAGGTGAACACAAGTTACGTGAATTCTTTCTCTTTTATGGTTTTTATTTGCGCTGTGCCTGCTACTGATAATTAGCAGCTACATCAGTTCCAACATTTCTTTTCATTTCAAATAATGCCTGCCCCTGATGGGATTTGCCAAATTTATTCTGTTCTCTCTCAAACAATTCTGAGTTCTAATGTTGGATAAATAAAATAATCTGTGCTTGAATTCACCAGTCAGAACATTTTGGTGTTATTCTCTCCTGAACACTGTTTCTGCTTGTTTAGCTCAACTCACCTGAGATTAATGACTGCATGAGATGCTTGGAGTTATGAGGTACAAAATGGATTAAAACCCTTTTAGTCCTATAACATTTGAATCTTCTTCAAGCAAAACTGTTTTGTCTCTATTTCTCTCAAGTTGCTTACCACTCAGCCAGCCCAGTTTTCACCTCATATTTCACAGCGCGACCATCTGCATGATCCAGCAAATCATCAGCTTCCACTGCCACAGCTTACTCTGAGAAATGACGTGTTGCCTGTCAGTAATAAGTTTCTATGACTCATCTTTCCATCCATCAATTAGCAATGAAAATGAGTAAACTGATATTAACCAGACAAAAATCAATTATGGTCCAATTTATGAGGACTTATTTTTTGTAAGAGTACTGAATATGCCAAGGAATTGAATAAGACAGAATGTCTACCACGGAGGCTGGCTGTTCAATTATTTCTGCTACCAGCTGAGGTAGTGAGGAGAAACCATCACTAGCAATTTTCAGCAACAGGCTGCTCAGCTGAAATGACCACAAACTATTTCTTTGGCTAAAAAAGAGAGAAACGGCTTACTTGAGCCAAAGTGAGGGTATAATGGGGTCCTGGAGCAGAGATGGATGACGAGAGCACATGTGAAAAGATCAGTTTCAGTATAAACTGCAGAAATGCTCCAGCAGTCAGTTTGACAAAGGAGATACAAGCACAGAGGCTTGCCTGAACCTCATCTTAATTGTGACAGCCTCTGGGACTAGTTGAAATCAACTGCAATATCTTACAGCAGCTGGTCCTTGAAATACAATCACATCAGCATTTCCAGCCAGGCCAAAAAACCACTGTCAAGATTACCAAACTTCCACACAGTATTTCAGCCCTTCCATAAGGAAGAAGCAATGAAGACCACAAAAATATCTTGTGCACTGCTTAATGGCTTTTATTGCTGTTGTTTTTCAGCTCAAGGAGGCTTTGCTTCAGATTCACAGCCTCTGATTCTGGGTATAATCAAACCTTGGATTATGTCTGATTTTATCTGACATCACTTTGCACTGAAACTTTCTGATGATGTTTTATCATGGCAACCTGCCTGACTGAAGGCTAAATGCATATATCTGATAAATGGAACCCTAGACTCATTTCATGAGCCCCGGTTATGAGCCATGCCCCCAGGTCTCAGCAAGGCCACAGGAAGGGCCCTGTAGCCACCAATCACCAGCTGGGCAGTAAGCCATGCTGCAACCTAATTCACATCCCATGGATTCTAGTGGGAGACCAGTTTAAAAGGACTTGGTCTCTTCTGAGCTGTGTGTTCGTGCACCTGGAGTTCTATCCCAAAGGACACAAATTTCACCTGCGAAGAGCCAGTGTTTTTGTCCTTTATAACAAAGCTTCTTTAACTGTTCATTCTCTAAGCAGATGTTCATTCTCTACATCCCACTTCTTGTACCATACTAACCAAGAGGGAAATGCTTAGTTCTTTCATGTGTTAAAAGGACCAGCCTAGTGATCTTCACCTTAGCCATCTCACCCTATCATGTGCCATCTTCTCTGTGAAGCAGAAAAGGTGAATACCATCACTGAGACGAAAACACTGAATCATCTCCATGACGTTTCACATTTTCTTGCCTCTGAATCTTTACTGGTTTAAGCTCTAACTGTCCCAAACTTCTCTGGTACCAAGGCACTGCAACAGATCACATCTGTAAATCCCCAGGGATTCTGACATTTTAAGAGCAAATTATTCATCCTTTCCATAGGCAATTTAGCTAACCCTGGTGATAATCTCTTAGCTGACCATTTGAGATTACATGCACAAAGGGGTGCTCTCAGAAGGATTGGATGATGATGCTTAGCAACTCCTTTTCCTCAGTTACTTTTTTTTTTTTCTGGTGAAAACTGTGATTTATCCCCCCAAAGAGACTGGCTCCTTTTCAGTGCTACAACTATAAAAAGAATAAAACAGGTGCAGAGGCCCATGCTCCAGATCTGGGAGTGACAACCATGAAGGCTAACAGCAGGAAATGAAAGGCAGTATTCCTGCTCTGTATTTTTTGGTTGCCAAGGCTGACATGACAGTGTCATTACGTAGAGAAAAAGTTGGGAATTGCTACTTGGAAGGTCCTTGCTCCATTTTATTTTCATTTCTGACATACACAGAAGAGGTCAAAGTACTTTTCCTTGCAATCTATTTTACAGTCATCTTTAGACCAATGTCTCTGAGCTCAGCTTACTTTTTGTCAACAAAGGGCATTTTTTTTCCTGTTTCCATTGTGCTGCAGACCTCTGTGGTTCACCATGAATGCTTTACTGTTGACAATTCTGGCTGATCTACTTCAGCTTCCCGTAGCTTTTGCCTGGTAACAGTCATGGAAATAATCCAGCAAGCAAACTATGTAGACATCATGAATTCATTTTTCTTTTCTTGCCACTTAAGGCTGTTTATCCTTCAGGTGTGGAACCCTTGCTAGCTATCTGAGCCATGGGGAAGATCTCCTCTGTTTGCTCAGAGGAAGAGAGGAGCAGGTGCTTGGTTGTACCTGAGGAAAGACTGAACTGGCATGATGCAGTCTGACTTCCACACTGGGATCCTCTTGTGTGGTACATGTACTGCACAGAACTTTCGACATCAAGAGGAAGCAGGTGGAAGAAGAACAGGCAATGAAGCCTTTCTGAAGCTACAACTGCCACCATTCTCTGTATGGCTATCTCATTTACCTGTGAGCTTGTATGGAGCAAACCAGGAGGGACAACTGGCAGAGTATTTTCCGCAAAATCTCTGCTTGTGGCTTGCCGTACAATGAAATTACTACTCCATATCAAAGTAAAGAATGGCCACTGTTTTATCTCTGGCTTTAAGTGTGTACAGCTGTTTACAGACATTTTGGCCATGGCAACAAGAGCAGGTAGCCAGGACCTCTGTAGGGTCTGCTCCTTGTTTACTGCTATCAGATCAGCAAGAGGCTGATTGGAGGGCAGCAGCTGGCGCATGGAAAATGGACACAGAGGTGTCCATATATAGTGTAGAATCCAAAGAGGCTGCAAATAGCTGTTGTCTGCTTGTGGCTGGCTGTACCAATTCTCATAGTGCTCACCTCTTACCTCTCCTAGCCCCACCACATTTCAGTAGTCCTTGACTGTGCACCAGCTTTAATTGCCTCACTTCTACTCCTGTATGCTGGCAGTTTGCAGTACCTTTCTGAAAGATGGCAACTTCCTTTCCCTCTTCCCTGTTTATACTGCACCTCGTTCACCATACTCTTGCCTCAGTTGTGTCACAAGTGAGTCCAAGAACAGGGAAATGAAAGCAGTTTCTGTTACTTTCACTTGCAGAGCAGCAGGAGCTTTCAAGGGTTGCCATTGTCAGCTCCTCTTGCAACCAAACTTCAGCTTTATTTGGAATCCAAGAGAAGAACACATGGTGGGGGAGGAGAAGGTTGTATGCTCATGGGTCATATGAGCAGTATCTTCAGGACCAGGGATGCTTATGAAGGGTGGGGACACAGGAGCAATTCTAAATCAGGGAATTCTGTTTAGAGGAAAGCCCTTGTCTGAACCTGGGACCAGTGCTGTGCAAGAGCAGTGGCTGATTGCTCCATTAAGGACAACTCTGGCATTCTCATGCTGGATGAGTGGATCCTTTTCCAGCTCAGCAAAGATGTTTCTTCACCTAAACAAAGGGAAGTTCAGCCAAGTGGTGCTGGATGCTGGGAAAGCCAGAGCCAGTGAGGCACTGCAGGCCAGGAAAAAAGAGCAAGGCAAAGCCAACACATGGGACTTCCACTAGGTGTTTTTCAACATTTGGTGGGGCCACCTCAGAGCTCTTGGCCCACCATAGGTTTTCACATTTTAGATGTAAGATTTCAGGCCAGAGTGATCTGGTCCATCAAGAAAAGGTCTGAGCTCTGGGACACTCCAGGTGAAAGAGAAAGTGTGTGGCTGAAGGCAACTCACTGAGTAAGAGGGCAACATCTGCAGACCCTGAACCTGAGACGCTAGGAGTCTGAGGGTTCTGGCAGAAAAATCCTGGGAAAGGGCCAAAGCAAGCACAGTATGAGAATCACGCATTGAGCTGGGCAGAAAATGTGTTTACGTGATGAAGTATTTTTAAATCCATCACTCAGTGCTGTAAAACCAAACCTCCCACCATGGTGCTGGTGCAGAGAGGGTACAGTGACAGCAACAGAAAGTAGGCATAGAGGCAGCAAAGCTCTCAGGCATCTTCTCCCTGATTTTACAGACCAGGACTAGACACAGTTCTACGGCTGTACCTGTTTTATATTGGGATGATGAGCTCTGATTTCAGCAATACTTTCAGCAGAAGTTGAGAGAGGTCCTGTGTGCAGGAAAGTCTGCTTTGACCTCCCCTGTGGAGACCACGGGTGGAGGTCTCACAAGCTGTCCCACTACCTTCTTTCCCACTGTGGCTCTCCATCGCTCTCTGAGGGTATGTTTAGAAGACAGCACTTTACTTTGTGGCACTGCTTATACTTGCTCATTCAGTGTAAATAACTATATTAACTTTATAGGCGGCCCTGGCTTGAACTGACTGAGATACATGTAGCAAACTGGAACTATGCCAGGCCCACCAGAGCAGAGTCCTGTTAGTGGCTGAGGTGGAGCCTGAACAGCTCTCAGGATGGGAGGTCTCCCTAGATGAATGTGATTCCTCCTTCCTCTTACAGATTTAACACTGACACAATGGCTGCCAAATACTGAAGCTGCCAGAAATGTTAACAACAGGCACTTTGATCTCATTCACTTGTTCTTGTTAAGAATGTATTGTATTATTTTGCCTCCTTTGTGGTCAGAAGAGACATGCTTTACCCTAGCCTATCACTCATGTTCAATAATCTATCTGCTGTGTTACACAGAGCTTCTGCTTTTTGCTGCTACTTGCTTTTGAGCTGCTTACTTTAGCAGTTGTTGCATGGTATACATTTGTGTAACTACTTTGGGGAGGTTTTATACTGTTTTGTTTAAAAGACCGAGATTTGTAGATAATTCCTGACATTTTCATCTAAACAACTGAAGAATTTCATTTTTATTATATGTGTAAAAACTACTTAAAAATCAGTTTAGATTTTCATGCTAGTTATTAAACTCTTTGCCTAGTAGTTAATATGGTTCACATATCTGTTCTTGGCACAAAGGTTTACATTTTTCTAACCACACACTTACTGTAATAAGCAGCTAATACTCACTAATAAAATGATACCTTGACGATTATCTAGCAACAGTATTTCTTGCAATGCATCAGCTTCACCACTGTGCATTATAAAACCATAGTCTGCAAGTCAAACAGTGTGATTCTTGTCTTCAAACACAATACAAGTTTATGGAATATATAATCCCCACTAGCAGATAAAAAGTGAAATAGAATCAATCAATCAATCAATAAAAAAACCTGTTGATGAGGAACTTTGGTGCTGAATCAAGTTAGTCCATTTGTTTACATGTAAAACAGAATGAGATGTAACACGTTAAACTTGTTGCCATGAGGTGTTGAGTATACTCTGATAGTTTGGCATGACAATACACTCAGCAATTATCACAGGGAAGAAACAGATACACTTGAAAAGCAGAATGAATATGCATCACCATTTTGCCTCGGTGTTCTATAAACAGTGCTTGTATGTCTTATCTTTGAGGAACAACCACGCTGAAAATCTTTGTTTACAAAATGCAAGAGCACTCTGTTTTCAAAAGAAATTGATTCCATGTGCTGTATATCACACTGTAGTTGATCTGCTCTCAAGCTTGTCTTTGAAGGTTAAGTATCTGCTGTGATCATGTAAAACAAAAATTTACTGCACTCTTCCTCCAAAAGCTGGAAGTCAGAAAAATGCATACATATCTAGAAAATATTACTCCACATTTAGAAAATTTCATAAAGAATCCTGTTTCTTGTCTTTGGAGGCATACTGTCCAAAAGGAGCATGTATTGATGACATGTTGAGTTGCTGGAACGCATCCAGAGAAGGGCAACAAAGCTGGGGAGGGGTTTGGAGCACAAGCCCTATGAGCAGAGGCTGAGGCAGCTGGGGTTGCTTAGCCTGGAGAAGGGGAGGCTCAGGGGAGACTTAATTGCTCTCTACAACTACCTGAAGGGGGGTTGTAGCCAGGTGGGGGGCTGGTCTCTTCTCCTAGGCAACCAGCACCGGAACAAGAGGACACAGTCTCAAGCTGTGCCAGCAGAGGTTTAGACTGGATGTTAGGAAGAAATTCTTCATAGAGAGAGTGATTGGCCATTGGAATGGGCTGCCCAGGGAGATGGTGGAGTCACCATCATTGGAGGTGTTTAGAAGGAGACTTGATGGGGTGCTTGGTGCCATGGTTTAGTTGATTAGATGATGTTGGATGATGGGTTGGATGCGATGATCTTGAAGGTCTCTTCCAACCTGGTCTGGTCTGGTCTATTCCATACCATACCATTCCATTCCATTCCATTCCATTCCATTCCATTCCATTCCATTCCATTCCATTCCATTCCATTCCATTCCATTCCATTTGTTAATATGTTATGTTTAAGGGTCAACTTGTTCTTGAGAATTACTAAGCTTGATCCCAGCATGACAACAAATACATTCTTTGGGACTCTGAACAAAATACAATACAAAACTTAGCACAATTTAGAAAAGTTTTGCAATTTCATTCTATAAGGCCGTAATGGACAACTTCAATGCTACATGTTTGGGGCAGAGTGGCTTGAAAGGTGGCTAGCAGAAAATGAGCTGGGGGTGCTGGTTGACAGGCATCTAAACATGAAGCAGCACTGTGCTCAGGTGGCCAAGGCAGCCAACAGCATCATGGCCTGCCTCAGGAATAGTGCAACTAGCATGACTAGGAAAGTCCCTTTACTTGGCACTGGTGAGGCTGCACCTCAAACACTGTGCTCAGTTTTGGGCCCTTCACTATGAGAAGGACATTAATTTGCTGGAGTGTATCCAGAGAAGAACAACAAAGCTAGCAAAGTATCTGGAGAATAAGTCTTAGGAGAATTGTCTGAGGGAACTCATATTGTTTCATCTGGAGAAGAGGAGGCTTGGATGAGACATTACTGTTCTCTACAGATACTGAAAGATTGTGATAAGGTGAGGGTCAGTCCGTTCTCCCAAGTAACTAGAAATAGGATGAGAGAAAGTAGCCTCAAGTTGTGCAGGGAGAGGTTTAGGTTGGATATTAGGAAAAATTTCTTCTTTGAAAGAGTGGTCAGGCATAAGAATAGGCTGCCCAGGGAGGTGTAGAATCCCTGTAGGTGTTCAAAAATGTGGCACTTTGGGACACAGTTTAAAGACCACAGTGGTGTTGGTTTGACTGTTGGGCTCAATGATCTGAAAGATATTTTCCAGCTGAAAAGACTCCATAGCTTTATGATTTTTGCCTGTGGGTGGACAATGTAACTGACATCAGCCATTACTGAGAGCATTAGGTAAGGTCCTTAAAGGTCCTTGAAAATTGCTGGTTCAGTAAAATAATGACAGGGTAGGTGTTACTAAACTTGTCTCTCTTCTGCAGATTTTGTGGTCATCAAAGCACCAGTTGGCCAGAGTAAGCCCCTTTGCCTGCATGCAGTCCATACAATAGCAGATACACCTTCAGGTTTTCAAGATTTTAGGCCATTTAATTCTTATTATTACACATTTATGCCGAATAAAACCCTACTTGTCATCCATTGGATGTGTTGTTCTTCGGTATCTAAAAATGAACTGTTTAGCACATTGCCACTAAAGATACTGAACTTCGTGCTGATGCCAGTTATGTTGGACTTGGACAACACAGAAGTGTCTGAAAATCATTACTTTTACCATTGGGAAGAATACCAACTTGTAAGAAATTCATCAGGATAGGTTATTTCATCAGGCAAAGATGAGTATGGACCTCCACGGTCCTTGCTTTTCTTACTTACAGGTTGCGCAATCTGCTTGCTCTCAGTGATTCCCTCCATGAACCTTCTTCAGTTCTCAGGCAGTGACTGTCATGAGCAATATCACTGTACCACTACACACTCCAGGGTGAGAAGATCAATTCTGATTAGCAGCAGTAGAGATGGAGAGATCAGGACAGTAGGGGGAAACGGGGCGGGGGGGACAGAAAAGGGCATATTTTCCTTCTCACAAAAATCCTTTAAAATCCAGACAGCTTTGCACAGTAATCTAAATTTCCAGTATGTGTCACAGTCCCTCTGTTCTTGTTGTCAAAGACTCTCTGACAGCTGATAAAATTTAAGGCAAGTGGTAGCTGCTGTGCACTACTATTTCAAAATGACAAAGTGTGAAAATACAATCGATGCAGGATTTCATAGGGGGAAGAAAAAAACACTTTGATGTTCTTGAAATCTCTTCAGTAAATTGTACCAAAAAAAGTGTGACTAAGCACCATTAGTGACTAGAAACTACAAGTAGACACCTCACAAGTACTTTGGTACAAACATTTGATTTAAGCATTTCTGGCAAGGTTTCATAGTAAAGTTGAGAGGCTTTTGGCATTGTTCTCTCCCTTGGTGATCTCTGATGAAGAGGTAAAGCACTTACCCATCTGCTTGGAGAGACTCATACTGGGTAGCACTCTTGTAAATTCACATGCTGCTTACAGCTTGTTCCTGATTTTAATTTTCAGTCTTGCTGGTGTCTTATTAGCCAATGGCTTAGGTCATCTTTGTTACATGTCAAATATTTCAGACCAATGTAATTTTTACTCTTCAGCTGACGACCAGTTCTACCACTCTTTTTCTTATGCTGCCTTCCAAGGCAGTTGCAGTATTCTGCATTATGCAGTTTTAAACTCTCAGCAACCTGGATTAACTATCATTTAAGAATGTCTAAACTTCTCAGGCATTTCCTGTTTGCAGATATACAAGGTATGGCTGAGATAGGCTCAACCGAATCTACAGATTATCAAGGAAAAGCATGGGACTCAGTTGTAACTCAGCAGTTGAAGGTTACTTTAAGTAGTTACTCTGAATTAACCTGGCAGAAGAAAACTGACTGTGTGAGATATCCCTCTCTGGAGATACTCAAGACATGGCTGGATGCATTCCTGTGTGGTCTGGTATAGGTGATCCTGCTCTGGCAGGGGGGGTTGGGCTAGATGATCTTTCAAGGTCCCTTCCAAGCCCTAATATTCTGTGATTCCATGATGAAAGCCCTCTAAGATGAGTATGCCACTTATTCTTCTTTCTTTATATTAACAAGTCAATCAGACAATGTAGCTACAAGGAATCTGGGTAAAAATGCCTATAATAAAAAAAAAAAAACATTTTTAAAATAACATTTTGTCATTCTTCTCCCTTTACTCAGCTTTAATTGGTAGAACAAAGCCTAAAGACATTTGCCATAGACTGAATTTTAATTGAAACTTCCAACTGAAAGGGATCACTCATTTTTCAGAATGACATTAAGGAGATAATGTTCTTTTACCTGTATTAAGAAAAATAATATTTAGTGGGGAATTTCCAATGTCTTACTGATTTGGGTCTGGGATCTGAAATATATCAGGCTGTGTGTATAAGATCTTGGCATTAAGTATTTGCCTTTAGCCATTCTTTGGGAAATGTGCCCAAATTTGTTTAAAAAAATAAAATAATGAGAATTCTCAGCTTGCCCCTGATGATAGATCATGTGTTAGTGGTTGGCACCTGCATTTCCCCAGGAATCTTATCTGTTTAGTGTGCTTCATCATGAAGTGGAAAGACGTAAGAATTTGTTCCCCTGCTGTTACTCTTGCAGGCACTCAAGTGTGTGTGACCCAACAACTAAAACCACGTGAAAGGAAACTCTCCCATACGCTTCCATTACTTTCCCTGATGGCTTCTAGCTCTCTGAAAGAGAAGGAAGAAGCTGGCTCCTATCAGAATGGCTTACAAGGAGTACTGGAAAGAAAGGGGAAGTGGTGGAGGGAACAAGGGAGAAAACAGGAACTTGAGAATGTGGTTCAGATAGGAGTGGAGGAGCACAGTATCCCAGGCTCAATACCTCTGAGTGTCCCAGGCTAACAGGATCTAATAAATGTCCTTTGAGGCTATACTGCTGCTATTGATTACTTTTAGTAGCTGAAGGATACAATTGTCATCAGCTCCAGGTCTGAATGTCACCACAGCAAAACTGAATTCAATAGTCTTCCAGTCACAGAACTACTGCGTCTCATACTGCATGTGCATGCATCTGTTTAGTTTCCAGTTTGCAATCACTTTAAAAGAAAGTTGATTCTAAATACATTGAGGTTGAGGGTTCACATACTTAAATATATGCATTTGAATAACCCACTGTGCTAAGCCAAGTGGAGTTTCTGTTTCTCAGTGTTAGGTTCTCATTGCATCAGGAGAATGAAATTCGAAATTAGGGAAATACTTAAGACTTCCAATTAACTTTTGAAAGCTTGATGAGTGCTAAAAATACCTTGTGGAGCAGGAAATAGACCAACAGGCCTATGGCTCATTGATGTGTTTGTTTTAGTCCTTTGTGTATTTTCTAAAGATCCACTGATTGCTCTGCTACATTTATTTGGAAATGCTACACACTAGAAGAAAAAAAGAAAAAAACCATGCTACAGCAGAAAAGAAAAATATCATTTCCTATAGTTTAGTGGGAAAATAAAAATGAAATCTATGATGACAAAATCGTAGCGAATGCATGCATTAATTTTACAGAGAAAAAGCTATTTAAAGAAAGCTGAAGCATAACACTTTTCCAAAATAGCTTGTGCATAATTAACTATTTCACCTAGCTTTGCACTAAGCAGTTCTTAATTATAAAAATTGTTAAGAGAGGGTTTGTTTCTTGTACATGAATAAAATGTGGAAAAAAAGTCAGCTTTAACCTCATTTTAATGGGGTTAAAACATAGAATAATATGTGAAATGTGTGTCTGATTAAGAAGATTTTTGAGAAACCAGGGAATCAATTCCCAAACCACAGAAACTCATTTGATGCATATGCTGCTCTTCTGAGTAATATAGGTTGAAGCTATTCAATGAAGCTGGGCAGAGGAGCCAGCAGTGGTAAAACAGGTATTTAACTGTCCATTCTGAATTCAACCTGTAGCTTGATCTGCTGTGCTTCTGATCCCACAGAAACTGACCAAGCAGGAGTACCAGCTGAGGCTGTTGCTCCAAGATGTTTTATAAGCTCTGAAATCATGGATTGCAATCTATTGTGCAATACCAAGAACTTGGAGATTTGCTTAATAGGAAATGGACTGTTTCTCCTCTTTCCCTCCATGAGCTGTGATCACTATTAAAGAATCGAGGTCCTCTGATCAACAGCTTCAGGGCAACATAACCAGATGGAACTTTAAGACTGACCAAAATTATCACTGTAGATGTAGAAAAGGCAAGTGCAGAAGGTACAGCTTAGCTGAGAATGTCACGTCCTGGCCCCAGCTCAGTGATCAAAGACATTCCAAAACAAGCACTAAGTGTTTGCAAGCTGCCAAAGAATTTGGGTGCAGTATTAGGAAGAAGATGAAGAACAGATTATACATCAATAGCAGCTACTCCCTGGTTTGATGAGGATGGGTTTAAAAAATATCTGGAATGATATACAAGCCTGTTCCACATCCACAGAGAACCACAAGAGTAGTGGTGTGATGTACATGTATTGTAGTGGTACACGTTACTGTTTAAAGAAAATATGACAAACGGGGAGTTGCAGAGTGGACATGAGCATGAGTAATGAGAGAAATGGTGAACTAAAAAAGGAGAAGGAAACTAGTAGTAGGCTAGAAGAAGAGTTGTGACACAATTGTGATACAAGGACAGCTTTGAAACTGCCTGCTCTGAAGCCAAAACCATAGTGCTAGAAGGTTAGAGTGCAAGAATTACAAACTTTTGGTACCTCTTTCCCTCAGTGATTTCAGGAAAGGAGGGAACACAAACTTCAAAACATAGAGAGTGGCTTCATGTTTGTCATGAAAAAGAAACATCTTGGTTTTGAATAAGAAACCACAGTACCTGCACTTCTTCTTGAGCTGAGTTACAACTTACTTTGGTCATGTCTCTCTGCATCTACCAATTGCAGAATGATGGAAGCAAGCTCTCAAAAGGAAAACAAGCAGCTCTGCATGACTGGTTTGCAACAGCATCTGGTGTCTTGGAAACTGCTTCTTCAACCAATGCTCTTGGCTGCTTTGGAGATGCAGTGATGTTCAACTGCAATATGGTTGGGCTTGCTTCCCAGATCATATCTACACTGGCCTGTGGAGCCTCTGTCTCCAAAGTACTAGAGGTAGATGGAGAAACCGCTCAGAATGTGTATGAGGCTGGAACAGACTCACACCAGATTCAAAATAGCAGTCAGAAGAAAAGTGTCACACTGAGCAGATGCAAGTCTTATCCTTGAGAAAAGACTTCCCAGCTGCCATTTTCCTCTGACTCATCTTCTAGAAGAACTGTGTTTATTTCAGTCAGAGACAGTTTTGAGTCACAGTTACCACATGTCAGACCAGTTCACTGGGTTGGGGTAAGGAGAGTACTTTAGAAAATAAAATCTTCTTACTTAATATAATGCAGAGTCTCAACTTCCATTTATTTTCAACTGCATGATTGCTAGAACCAGTGGTACAACATCTGAAGCACTAAGAGAGATACAGACTAAAATATATCTGGTAGATAATTGCTAACCATGATATGGAGAAATGTCTCCATTTTAAGGAACTTTGGATCAGCTTTACATTAAACCATAACTTAGACTTTCAGTGCTGGATGTTAAAAGCTAGTTAAAGTGGCTAAGATCTTTACAGGCTTAATTATGTGAAACAAAAAGTTCCTCTGAGCACCTGCACCTGTGTGAAATGTCCTTTCACGTTTTCTTCTCTTGCGAAAGCTTTTTTGCTTGATTTCTCAAGAACCACCCTTTTCAATACCTAAGCCATGAATTCTTTGTACTAAAACTGGGTATGATACAATGTCATGAAAGGTAAAAATAGAACTGGAGGAGGGGTTTTTTTCATTTCCTGCTAATTTCCTCAGCAAATTCTGAAAGGTTTACAGCCTTTTCATGAAAAACTGCTATTGTCTGCACTAAGCATATGGTCTATTTTTATCTTCCTTCAGTTCCCAAAATAAAAAGCTAAGGGTCTTTTGTGAATACCTCTCCTCCCAAGCTGGAAAATATGAAAGCAGTTCCACCACTCCTCTCCCTAAGCCTCAGTCAATCAGTGCCACAGAGGAACTGGTTTTGGTACCTATACAAAACGCTTAATGTTTCCTTGCTCCAACTCTTGGGCTCTGCCTCTATCCATTCCTCCTGCTTTCCTGCATTTCTTCCTGTCGGCTCCTATTATTTTACTGAGGCAGGAGATTTAATTTACCATTTTCTTGTCATAAGTTTTTTGCCACTTTCATTAAAAGCCCTCCTTTTTTTGCCAAATAATATCTTTATGCTACTCAAAATTAAGAGTTTGGGCCAATACTGTTCAGTCCGAGGACTGACTGATGATTTCCTTATAATCCACTAAACTGGGAGGAAGCTCAGAGTCATTTGTATTTCTTCGGAGATACTAAGTTTCCAAGATCTCCCAAGTTAATTATTTACCATATAGACTTTTCCAGGATGCCATAAAGAAAAGAAACAGCAGAACAAGAAGTGTGGCTTCATAAAACCTCAAGAGCAGATACAAGGACAAAACTCTTTGTTCAGTTTTTATTAATTTGATGTATTTTTCCAAGGCACTGGACCAAGTTATGCAATAAGAGGAAGACTGTCAGCATTTTAATTTTTGGACTACTGCATTGCCTTAATTCTCTGGCATCGCTGAGTAAACCTGCGTGATTTTCATACGAGGAGAAAACATCCTGCTTGTAGGTGGTCAAACACCTGCTCCCCGAGCTAGAAAGGCAGCAGCTGTTGTCCTTAGCATCCCTGATTTGAGGAAAGTAGGATGTTGTCTACATATTTTCACAATGCCATTTATAAGGCAATGTCTGTGGGTTGCTGCTTGAATTATTGCCTTTGACAGGAGAAATAAAATTTTAATACAAGACTTTGACAGGAATACTCAAAAGGCATTTTTTGAAGTGCAGGCTGAAGAAGAAAATTGCTTTGGAAAACTGAATAAATTCTGCCCCCAGAACTGCTTTGCTGCCATTCAGAACAGACACTCTAGAAGCCTGTGAGCATGCACAGCTTCTTCTATCCTGAGACAATGGTTCCACCATAGTTAAGGTCTTCCATAAGTCTACTGAAAAGACAACTGTGTAATGTCTGGTTAGGGTGCAGTATGGTATATCAGCCTATTCAGATGCCAGAATGTTTGAATTCTGTAAGGAAACTCATCTGGAAACAATGTCTACGTTTCAGTTCTTTGTAGAAAATGCTTAATTGTAATTTTCCACAAAAGCCCTTTCTCTTGGAGCAGCTCATCTGCTTAAAATTAGGCATGTACTTGTTTGTCTTGCTGACTTGAGGCCATACGACAGGCAGTGCTCTGATGCTGAGTAATACATACGCTTGCATAAATCAGTGGACAGCCAACAGAGGACAGACTGGATGCAGCAGTTTCACATGCCCATTCCTCTTTTATGGTCAAAAGATCATGTAAATGAGGTCATACTTTATACCTTTGAAAGTCCCTTCCATTTCCTATCATCTCTGGAAAATGCAACAGGTTATAGCTATTTGGAAGGGTTTTTTGTGACGTATTTGTAACCCTCAACACTGAAAAACTGTGGATTTTGCTGTCCTCTTCAGTATTTGCAATGACGGTTGCAAAGGTAACCAGAGTCTTCAATGGTTCTTTCTCTCCTTTCAGCCTTTTGAAAGACTGAAATATAGGAAGGCTGTGTAAAGCCTGAAGCTGTCCTAATCCTGTAGGAGAGCCAAAAACTGTGAAGGAAGCCACGTGTCCTGCTCCAACTAGCAGATATTTCTCTATAAAGGAAGAGACACAGCACTGCAGCTGCCCATTTCCACATCCCTCTGAGGCATGAAAGGGAGCATGCTGAACTAAAACACTCTTAGGAATACCTCTCATTGGCCTTCTTGAGTTATGGATTGGCCTTCACATTGAAAGCATCTGGGTTAGCTTGTCTGTTAGCATACAGAAATTTTTTCATATCTGTATGGAAAATGTAAGCACACTGCACATCCTCACCAGATTGCAGAAAAGATGTGATAAATGCAGTAATACAGAATAGAGGATTTGAAGAGATGTGAATAATGCAATAAACAAGAGGTAGGAAAATAAACCTGGATGAGTCCAGACTAATAAAATCCCCATCTCCAAGTCTGATCTTCTTTCTTGTCCTCTGCCAGTGCTTATGGGTTATACTCAGCAAAAGGAGAGACCCTTTACTAAGTAAAGCACACAATGAACTATAGGTCTTTTTGAGAATTATTTACCAGACCACGTTCAACAGGTTTCAGGAAACTATCCTGTAGCATGTTGAGAGCTGTGAAATCCCAAGGGTGGAACCCAGCGCAGCTCCCCTGTGCCCAGCTCTCTTGCAGGATCTGGGAGTGGCACAGGCAGAATTTCAGGACAGTGGGACTTGTGATCCTGTTGTGGGAAAGATCCAAGTTACCTCCCTAGGTAGGGTGATGGAAGAGGGCAGGGGTCCCTGTATGTGTGGAGTGCTAGACCCCCACTGGGCAGCAGCTCTTGTGGGCATTGTCTGCCAACTACTGCCCTGGCAGCTACAGCAACTCCAATACATCAGCAAGGTGAATGAATGAATGTACTAGCAGGATTTGTTTAAGAATGAATTGCCAAAAAAAGTTTGTGTGCTAAGCCAGACTCTGCAGATTTTAAACTCCTATTAAGACCTTCACTTATAATGCATTGCTATTTTCCACCTCATATTTCCTAGCAGTAGAGACCATGGTATTTGAAGTTCCTCCTGTAAACTGCAAGTTAACCATTTAATGCTTGAATTGTATCTTAAAGCAAATGACATGGGGTTCAAAATCATTTCTAAACCAAGAGATACTTGATCATTGAGATACTTGAGCATGTCCAGAGAATACTTGAGATACTTGAATGTGTCCAGGGAAGGGCAACGAGGCTGGTGAGAGGTCTGGTGCACAAGCCCTGTGAGGAAAGGCTGAGGGAGCTGGGGTAGTATAGCCCGGAGAACAGGAGGCTCAGGGGAGACCTTATTGCTGTGTACAACTGCTTGAAAGGAGGCTGTAGACAGGTGGAGGTTGGTCTCTTCTCCTGGGTAACCAGTGGCAGAACAAGAGGACACAGTCCTGGAGGTGTTAAAAAAAGGATTGGATGTGGCACTTGAAGCCAAGGTTTAGTTGTCATGAGGTATGAGGTAATAAGTTAGACCTGATGATCTCTGAGGTCTTTTTCAGCCTGGTTGATTCTATGATTCTGTGATAACTGAAAATGTCAAAACTATGAATAGAATAGAATAGAATAGAATTAACCAGGTTGGAAGAGACCTTCGAGATCATCGTGTCCAACCTATCATCCAACACTACCCAATCAACTAAACCATACAACCAAGCATCCTGTCAAGCCTCGCCCTGAACACCCCCAGAGACGGCGACCCCACCACCTCCTCAGGCAGCCCATTCCAGTGGGCAATCACTCTCTCTGTGTAAAACTTCCTCCTAACCTCCAGCCTAAACCTCCCCTGACGCAGCCTGAGACTGTGTCCTCTTGTTCTGGTACTGGTTGCCTGGGAGAAGAGAGCAACCTCCGCCTCACTACAACCCCCCTTCAGGTAGTTGTAGAGAGCAATAAGGTCATCCCTGAGTCTCCTCTTCTCCAGACTAAGCAACCCCAGCTCCCTCAATCTCTCCTCATAGGGCTTGTGCTCCAAGCCCCTCACCAACCCTGTTGCCCTTTTCTGGACACGCTCCAGCAAGTCAACATCCTTCCTAAACTGAGGGGCCCAGAACTGGACACAAAGAAACAAACAAAACAAAACCACCCTGTGTTTTTAAGTCAACCAAAACTGGCCAAATTTCACCAGATTTTTCTATTTAAAATGACAATCAAGCATTTGAATTGAAGAAATGAAGATGGTGAAAAATCCTTTCTTCCCCTCTGAGCCCCTTCCACACACGAGTGCAGACTACGTATGATACTGATATGTTAATGCCTTGGATCTGCCACTGGTCGTGAACAGAGACCCTAACACGGCAGGCAGAAGAACGTCTGAACTAGGCTGACATGGGATCAAACCACAATATTTGAGTTTAATGAGCGCAAGCAGAACAGGCAATCCTCTCTACCCTCGCTTTAACGGTTTCCTTAAAGTTTCAGAAACTGCAGAGAAAGTAAACAGCAAGGTAATTAAAACATGTATTGCTTAATTCATCATTATGGGTGGCTGAGAGTTTTTTGGAAACAGTGTTTTCCCTTTAGGAAATACCTGTGCTTTGAAAAGAGAAATGTCTGCTGCAAATAGTCATTTTTCTCAGGTTACTTGTTCCCAAAGCCTACGCTTAACAAATTATCAACATGTCCCATTTCAACATTTTTCATTACAAAAAAAAAAAAAAATGTGCTTGGTTCAAATAATCTTTCAGAACTTCAAACTAATTCTAATAAAAACTGTAAATGAGAGTCATAAATTAAATGAAAAGGCTGCAAATATTGACATACAATGTTTTAGCACACTAAAATCAATATTTATTCCTGGAATAGCATGTGTAAGAGTTTGATTTTATTCTTTTTTCATCCTGATTCAAGCTAAAACTTTTTGTTCAAATATCAACTTTCCCAAGGAAAAAAAAAATATATATATATGATTTCCTTATTGGCTCTATTCCTCATGAACCTTAATTTAACAAGTGTATGATACACTGATTTCTGTCAGCAGATCGCAGTGAAAATATACTGTGGTAGAAATGAACTCCATCTTCCATTCTGAATTATCTTAAGCAGCTCTGTTAATATAATAAGCCTGTGGGCATATATTATGCAATGACACGAGGCCTAACCTTTCCCTTTCAAGCAGTTTCTCATTTCCTGACTTCAACAAACATAAGAGAATATCACATGGTAAAAGAATGCTGTGAAAAGTATATTGAATCATCTGGCAGTATTTAAACCATGAGATGACATTTTATTTTGCTTATTCTGCATGGAAATTCCTAACATCGGCTCTTGCTCAAACACATCAGCCCAGGCTCTGCTGTTTCTTTTCAAACATTCTTTATTCCCCTCTTCTTGTTTTTATTATCTTTTTATCTCTGAGCTGGAATGTGGGTTTCTGTGGATGTCCAAAAGTAGATAAACACCCCAAATCTGAGCTTTTTAGTTTTTCCATCTGAAAAAAAAACCCTGAATACAGAATTATAAATTGTCTAACAGGATTATTTTTTTTCCTCTCTCTCTCTGTACCACTTCAGAGTCTTAGCTAATCAGTAGCGTGTTAATAACAAGCACTCCATGAATGCCCCAATACTTCAGAGATGTTCTCAGGGAACTTTCAATAGTGTCAAAATAATGACACTATATATGTTTAAATTAACTGATTTCTGGCAAAGATGTCATTATGCTCTACAGGCTCCATCTGAAAACACAGTGCATCTTAGACCAGACTATTTCTATGCCTAAACCTGACCGTTCTCTTAAGAGGTTTCTGGGAGAATGTCCAGAACTCCCAACACCTTGAAGGGCTGAGCCTCAAACATAGAATTATTTCCCAGAAGAGGCAGCACTTAGTAAAGCCACAGAAGAAGCCATTCAAAACAAAAGTATGTGACAGTGTTCAAAGAAAAGAAAATTAACAAAGCACAGTAACACAACAGTTGCATACCTCTAGAGACAAGTAAACAATGCATTACAGCCTGTCAGTAGCAGCTGATTGCTGCCATTTGAACCAAAGGGAACAGTCTTTGCTGTTAGCAAGGAGGGTCTTGTGCCATTACATATGTTTCCATGGATTTGAAACCCAGAAGGGACCGTTAGATTTTCTAGTTTTACTGCCTTCATAGCATAGGCCATAAAAATTCATACTCCTCCTTCCACTCAGCAATGACTTATGCGCTGGCAAGAGCAATATGGTCCCCAGGGACACCTCCAACCTTAGTCTGAAAACTTCAGCAGGGGAAGGAATGGGTCTCTTGGTCCTTATAGTCTTCTTACAGCCCATCCATTCCAGCAAAGGTTTACTAGCCCACATGCACTCCAACACCACGTTATCCAGTGACATATAATTATACACGACAGCCCAGGATTCATCGTTTGCTTCAAGCCTTCCAAATATATCTTGGTTACATGACACTGATGATGATGACAGCAGCTCCCAGGTGGACAGGACGCTCCAGTAATGTGCTGATTCACCCTAGTGCACATACTGCAATTTGGGAAGACCCAGTCTGGCTGAAAATTGGTTTGTGGCAGCTGTGGTACATTCATCCATCAATTTCTGCCCAGGGAAAGGTAGAGACATTTGAATGTCACAGAAAACGTCCATTTATCTCAAAAAGTGTCATTTCAAATTCTCCTTAGTCACAAGAGAAGTTACTTCCTACTCCAGGTGACTCCGTGGAAGACACCTTAAGGCTAGGTTTACTCACGGAAAGAAGGAATGAGAGACTAAATCATTAGATATGCTATTGATAGGCCAGAGCACCACAACCTTACTGTGTTCTTTAGAGTAGTTCTCAGCAAATTTGGGGATTGCTCCAATGCAAATGAAAAAATTACTTTTTTTGAGTGTAAGAGCTACAACACTCAATTTCCATCAAAACAGAAATAAACAGCTCAGAGAAGAGGACATAAACATATTTATCCTACACAAGACCTTTACTGTAATTGTGTATGCAAGCTTTCTGGAGGAAATTTTCTTTATCTTTTTCTGTTTCTTTTTTTTTTAAATAGTTAAGTCCTAAACTTATAAAACACATTAAAAGACTTTCTGTTTGTTTCTGTGCTGCATAACCTCAAAACACATTCATTCATCTGTTTGTGAACAGCCCCTATAGAAGGTGCATAACTACGTCTGATTTTTGTTGTAGAGGGTTTCATGTTGCTTCTGCTATAGAAATATGAGGATTGATTAAATTGCACCTGTAAACCACAGAATCACAGAGTGGTGGGGGCTGGAAGGGACCTTGAAAGATCATCTAGTCCAACCCCCCTGCCCGAGCAGGATCACCTAGACCAGACCACACAGGAATGCATTTAGGCAGGTCTTGAATATCTCCAGAGAGAGAGACTCCACAAGCCACACAGGCAGCCTGGTCCAGTGTTCTGTTACCCTCACAGTGACAACATTTTTCTTGTTTTCAAGGAACTTCCTGTGCCTCAACTTCCACCCATTGCCCCTTGTCCTGTCATTGGGCATTGCTGAGAAGAAACTGGCTCCATCCTCTTGACAATCACCTTTTGCATATTTATAAACATGAATGAGCTCACCCCTCAGTCTCCTCCTCTCCAAGCTAAGGAGCCCCAGCTTCCTCAGTCTCTCCTCCTAAGGAAGACGTTCCACTCTCTTAATTTTTGTGGCTCTGTGTTGGACTCTCTCAAGCAGTTCCCTCAGGTCCTTGTTGAGCTGAGGAGCCCAGAACTGGACACAATATTCCAGATACAGCCTCACCAGGGCCAAGTAGAGTGGGAGGGGAACTTCTCTTGACCTATACTAACCACACCCCAGAATGGTGCTGGCCTTGGCCACAAGAGCACATTGCTGGCTCATGGTCAACCTTTCATCCACTCGTACCCCAGGTGCAGTCTTCATTTTGGAGATGAAGAACTCCTTGCAGTTGGAGAGCAAAGATTGCTTGGCACAATCAGAGAGAGAAATAAATTTCCAGAAAAACCTCTTGAGCTACACCACCGGTGCCTGTTCCATAGAAAACCCTTACATGGCAGAGGCAAAGGTGCCTCACACCCCATGGTATGAGATTATGTTCCACCCAGCCCATGTTTTTGCAATATTGCAAATCCAGAGTTTGTGTCACTCTTTAATAGATCTTGATAAGATCTAACCATGCACAAGATGAAATTGCAAATGGAAACAATGGCAGCAACAAAAGAAGTTCAGGCTTGAAAGCCGAACAAGAGATTTCACTGCTCCTCCGTGGGGCATATCAGAGTAAAGTGTAGGTAAAGGTAATTTAGCTTTCAGAGAGCAAGTGCAGGATTTTTGAAGAGCAAAAAGAAGACAATACAGGGGAAAATGTATATATTAAAGAACTTTATTTTTTAACATGGCACAGACATTTTGCTCACAAACAAGAGCTGAGCAATCTCAAAGCCTGATCTGCTCTGTGCTTGACTTTTATTGAGTCACTCGGGTGCTCTTCACTTCACAGCAGTTGTATTGCCAGTTTCGGTAGTACAAAGACACTTGGAGGCTTCGGCAACCCTGCCTGATTTCCAGCCATCCTGGTCACAGCCCAACAACAAGAATGCAGAGTCTGTGAAACATCCAGGAGATGCCAGACAAACTCTCTCCAAGCTTTTTTTCAAAACAAAATAGAATATTAAAAGACATTTTTATTATCCATAAACAGTTCAGAGACAGATAGCAATTTAAGGAAGACAAACAGCTTCAGAAAGAGTGGAAATTCTTAATTCATGCCCCAAATTAAAATATTTTTCTAATAGCCTTGGCCTTAAAGAGGAATAAATGAATGCTCTTTCACATCTTTACATAAAGCCAGACTCTGGCAGATGTGAGATTGATCACTACGTACAACATAAACAATATTTAGTCTTTTATCCTGGCAGTGTGGAGTGCAAACTTCTATACTTGAACAAAAGACCTTTTCTAGCTTAGCAGAGGATGTAAACAACCCCAGACACCAGCCATGTTCCAGGAACCCACAGGAATACCTGGGCAACAATTCTACCCAACCATGAAAGCCATGCTAAGGGGCAAGTGTTGGGGGTCAGGGCAGCAAGCCAAGGGGGGGGATTTGTCCTGAACAGCAGTATCCACCAGTGGTGTTTGCACTTATGCAGGCTGAGGACTGCCAGCCCCTACGCAGCTGAGCTTTTCAAGTTGTAGCTAGGAGACTGCCTCCAACGTGCTAAAAATACTTCTCTGACAGCTTGTTTGCAAGTGAGGGGGAGGTTCTGGATGCTGCTGGACCCTGACTTCAGCAGAGTGGTGCGATGGCTGCCAGCAGAGACCAAGCACCAAACATGGGTGCAGCATCCAACACTCACCAGGGCTGCCTAGGCTGTTCTCATTCCCACCTCATGTCCTTGCACAGGTGTTGCTGACCCAAATTACCACCAGCAGCACCCTGTCCCACTGAAAGACCATGTCTCCTGCTGACCTCCAAACAAGTAGCGGGGAGGAGACCATACAGAGCAGACTCCATGCACCCAGGGAGAAATGTGGGGCAGGACCCCAGGGCTCTTCCTCATGAGCAAAAGCTCACCTGATGCCAATCACTATTTCCCTAGAGCATCAGCTTTGGCCTCACAGCAAGTCCTCAGATACCTTTTCCGCACTCCAAGTCACATGAGCATCTGGAGACCAAAAGGGACATCCTTTCCTGTCTTCAAGGCTGCTAGCAGGCTGTAGGTGATGCAAGGCCTCTCTTGCTCTATCTATAGGCTGTAAACAGTGCCCTGGGGAGCCCATCCCATTTCCAGACAAATGTACAGAAGGCTGCAGTTGACTTTTTGTCTCTGAACTAACTTGAGCAATGCAAGACAACGTTGGGAGTTAGACTGTGTGTGGTCAGGAGTGGGAGGATGGGTCCTTTTAAGTGATTAGACAGCGAGATGTGCCTTGCTTGCACTGAAAATGCAACTCTGAGGTGAAAAGTCGTGCTAAAATATGAGAGGTCATTTATTCTTAATTATTTCTTTTTGAGGCTGCCATGTACATTGTGCCAAGCTAAAAAGTAAACAATTGCAGGGTTCTGAACAGAGATTACACTGTCTCAAAATTCTGCAGGTATCTGTGGCTAATCCTAAATTCCCATCCACATACCAAGCACACATTTGCAACACAAGAATATTTGTTTTGGGGAACTGTGCTTCCATAGTACAGCAGGAGCCCTGGGCAGAGGAGCTATGAGAAGCTGTATGTGCCATAACCACAGAGGTACCTTTGATGAGCTGGATCCTTGCATTTGCATATTTATGCTTAAACTTAGCTAGAAAGAAGTGCAATTTTCTTTAACTAGAAAAATCTCTACCTCCTGTGTAACATTAGTATCCATGGAGACACAGCACAGAACTCTACTCTCATGTTGGTTTATGACATCTTCATTTGAAACAGCAAAGCACAAGCACTAACACCACTGTGGCTGCTTGGGAATGAGTAGATTAACGTACCACACCACTCTGTGCACAGGGATGCACACAACCACAAAGTCACCTTAGCCACCTTCTCCCTCTGTCCTTAGGACTTTCTTCTGTGCTTAATTCTCATCTGTATTACTGTCAATAATTCTTAATAGGTCACCTTACAGTAATCAATGGAAGTTTAATGTCAATCTGTTTCGGTATTTCAGCTATAGTTACACACCCTGGAATGAGCTTGGCAACATTTGGGTGGGATCTGCATTTGCAGGAGCACAAAAACAAGTTTGCAAAGAGAATAGGTAATGGAACACCAGGTAATTATGTAAAAGATCACAGATTGCATACATTTGAGACACAGCACTGAAACAAGGGAGGGGCCTACTTCACGTAGTCTTTCCTCTAACATCCTGATCCCTTCAAGCTGTTTGTCATAAGAGCTTTATTAAAGCTACTGAAGATATTATAAAGGAAAAGTAGAGTGACCTGATAGAGCAGGAGCTGCCAGAGGTTTGAAAAGCCTGCCTGTTATTTTCCCTTTAAAGTCTTGGTAGGCATGCAGAGTGCTCAAACCTGCTCCCATAGCCCAGTTGTGGTTCCCCATCCATTGGTGGCTGCCTTTATGTTATATAGGTATAGTCCAGGGATTTTGAAGAGTTTCACAAAACATGTTGTACAACCTGGAGACAAAACAAAGAATATACCAGCTCTTGCAGACAGTAGCTCCACCATACAGCTATATTACTGTTTACAGTAAACAGCATTGCCAGTTTATCATTTATCCATCTGAATTAAGACTAGAGGCTGCATCCCAAGGTCCCTCAACAATGCAGAACCTGCCTACACCAGCTTTGTGGCTAACTTATTGATCACTGGCTGGTTTAATACTGTTTTCTAGTGTATTGAAAGGCTCTATCTTCCCCAGGCAAAGCTCTGCTTGAAAACATCTTCACTTTTCTCAAAGACTGGACATGACGTTGGTCCTTCATCTCAAATTGCCCTTACAAGGGTAGTGGAAAATGTTTCTTTGGTTCTTTGTATTCAATGCTGACAAGGAAGGAGTCTAAAAAGTGCATTTGAATTGTATCTAGAAATCTAACTATGACATGTACAGCCAGTGTGACAGTAACAGTTCCTTCCATTCTTACTGTCATTATTGACCTGTTCTGTGATTCTATTCACATCCTGGGCTGCATCAAAAGAAGCATAGCCAACAGGTTGAGGGAGGCAGTTGTTCTCCCCCTCTGCTTCACTCTGGTAAGATCCTACCTGGAGTAGTGCAGCTCCCTGGAAGGGACTTCTGGAGATCATGAAGTCCAACCCCACTGCCAGAGCAGGGCTGCAGAATCTAGTGCAGGTCATATGTGTCCAGAGGAGTCTTGAAAGTCTCCAGAAAAGGAGATTCCACAACCTCTCTGGGGAGCCTGTTGCAGTGCTCCATGACCCTTACATTAAAGAAGTTCTTCCTCATGTTGAGGTGAAGCTTCCTGTGCTGTAGTTCATATCCATAACTCAGACTATTCTGACCCAAATTATCAATCTCCAAGCTGTGCAGGAAGCATGGATAAAATGTTTGAAATAAAGGGAGCAGCTGGGGCTCCACAAGCAGACTTGTGACTGAAAACCTCAGCTGTCACTTTAAAGAGATGCTGGAATACAAACCCCAACCCTTCCACGTGCATACAAACTCTCAACTACAGCTGCAGAAAGTCATGAAACAAATTTTTAGTGATAAAATATATCTTATCATATCATAATGCATGTTTCATTTTGACCTCACTAAGAAGAACTGCTAAAAAGGAAGTGAATTAAATAATTATTCTTTTTTACATATTTACCTTTATTTCTTACACAGGCACAGTAGAATTCCAACAAGTTATTCATTTACTAAAGCAATTACCATTTTTCTAGCTCAGAAGCCAAACTTCATTTGAGGTACTCTGAAGGCCTGCAAAGGAAATCTGTTTAAAAATAACCTCAAAGTTTTCAGTCTTAATTGCTGAAATAATCACCTTTAAATTAACATCTTTCTGGGGAAAAAAATTACATCAGTAGACAGAAGAGTATTTATTTCCGTATTTCAGTGAGTTTGGAAGAAAAGCTAGCTATTAAATGCTTATCAGAGAACCAGGGAGTGGTAGGGGTTGAAAAGGATCTCTGAAGATCATCAAGCCCAACTCTCCTAGAGTGTCCTTCCTCCCCTTTTGCTGAACCAAAATTAGAGTGAGGCTGCAAAATAAGGCATGGATTATGAAATTTAGAATAGAATTAACCAGGTTGGAAAAGACCTTTGAGATTGAGTCCAACCTATCATCCAGCACTACCTAATCAACTAAATCATGGCACCAAGCACCCCATCTAGTCTCTTCCTAAACACCTCCAGTGATGGTGACTCCACCACCTCCCTGGACAGCCCATTCCAAAGGCCAATCACTCTTTCTGGGAAGAGCTTCTTCTTAACATCTAGTCTAAACCTCCCCTGGTGCAGCTTGAGGCCGTGTCCTGTTGTTCTGGTGCTGGCCACCTGGGCGGAGAGACCAACCCCCACCTGGCTACAACCTCCTTTTAGGTAGTTGTAGACAGCAATAAGGTCTCCTCTGCCAGCTCCCTCAGCCTCTCTTCATAGGGCTTATGCTCCAAACCCCTCACCAGCTTTGGTGCCCTTCTCTGAACATCTGCTTCCTCAAATGACATAATTTAATATATTGTTAAGGCAACTTGTCTTTAAGCCATAAATTTACTTCAGTGTTTCTACTACCTACACTTCAGACAAAGACTAACATTTGCTGAGCCATAGTATTGAAATAG
Source organism: Dryobates pubescens (assembly GCF_014839835.1). NCBI lineage: Eukaryota > Metazoa > Chordata > Aves > Piciformes > Picidae > Dryobates > Dryobates pubescens. The sequence goes on along the minus strand of NC_071657.1, from coordinate 126,576,935 downwards.
CCAAACCCTTTCCACAAATTCAGTGGGATTTTAAATGGGTTGGGGTTTTTTTATGCCAATAATTTTCATTCACTATTGAATTTCATGCCATCATTTCAATTCTTATATCAATATACAGAAGACCTTATTTTCAAAATAAGGTAGCTTCAAATCCAAAATCCACCAGTTCATCATAGCTACCATAGTAGGTTTTGATTTCTATGTACAGTAGAAAAACAAAATACACCCTTAAAGATGTTAACTTGGTCTAGTGGAAGGTGTCGCTGCCATGGCAAGGTGGTGGAAACTAGATCATAGAGTCATAGAATCACCAGAACTGGAAAGGGCCTCTAAAGATCATCTAGTTTAACCCCTCTGTCTTCCCCTCCACCCCCCCACCCCTCTCCCAGCCTTCATCTTCTCAAAGTAATTCCTGCTCCCTCAATACTGTCCACCACCCTGCCTAAACAGCTTCTCCTCCACCACGACCATTTTTGCACCCATCCCAGAGCTAGGAGCAAGACCCTCAACCAGCCAAGATACCACACAGAGGAGCTCAGCCCCAGTAAGGAAGCCCAGCCAGCAGCACCCATGGATGATATTGGAGTTGCAATGAATCTTGTCCCTAACAACCGGGGGGCCACCAGGCCCCCCGGCCTTTGTTGTCACCACCACCATCACCCAGTGTGCACCATGTGGGACTCACCAGTGATGAGAGGAGGATCCTCAGCCCAGAAGGGCTCAGCTTAGGGCTGCTGCCGTTCCTGTGCAGATTAAAAAGGGGAATGGGTGGGGAAGGCAAAGTGGCCACACCTGGGGTGGGAGGAGACTCCAACAGAGCCCAGGTGCTCTGGGATTTGAGGGGAAAAAGGGGGGAAATGGGACAGGTGGGGTGGAAAAGCAGCATATATGGTGGGAAAAGGGAGGTGGTGGTGAAAGAAGAGGATTTTAAAATAACTTTATTTTCCATAAATCTTTCATAAAGCACAACTGCAGTCCATGGTTTGCTTTGCCTCCATGCAAAAAGAACAAATCCATCAATATTTCATGAAATAAAGCAGCATGGTGGCTATTACAATGAAACCTTTCCATCATTATCACTTTGATTGGTGGGAAAATCTGTGCTTTTCAGATCAAAATAACAAGTTTTAACAAAACCAAAGAAGTTCTCCAAGGTGAATTTTCTCCCTGGTTTCCAGCAGATAACTCCAAATGCTTACAGCCCATCCTAGGAGGAAGAGTTAAGGTTGCATTAGCATGAACCTTGCTTCCTCACTCTGGTCTCCAAGCTGATGCAGTGTGGGTTTGATGGATGGACCATTCAGTGGATAAAGAACTGGCTTGAGGGCCGCACCCAAAGGGTTGCTGTCAATGGGTCCATGTCTAAGCGGAGGCCAGTGACAAATGGAGTCCCTCAGGGATCAGTACTGGGACCAGTCTTGTTTAACATCTTTGTGGGTGACATGGACAGTGGCATCGAGTGTACCCTCAGCAGGTTTGCTGATGACACCAAGTTGTGTGGTGCAGCAGACACGCTGGAGAGAAGGGATGCATCCAGAGGGACCTTGACAGGCTGGAGAGGCAGGCCCATGACAACCTCATGAGGTTCAACAAGACCAAGTGCAAGGTCCTGCATCTGGGTCAAGGCAATCCCAGGCACTGTTAGGAAGAAGTTCTTCAGCATGAAGGTGGTGAAACACTGGAACAGGTTTTCCAGGGAGGTGGTGGAAACCTCGTCCCTGGAGCTTTTTAAGGCCAGGCTGGATGTGGCTCTGAGCAACCTGATCTAGTGTGAGGTGTCCCTGACCATGGTAGGGGGGTTGGAATTTGATGATCTTCGAACACCCTTCCAACCCTAACAATTCTATGATTCTGATTGATTCTATGAACTCAGTAGCCCTGATTGTGAGGTCAGGTTGACCAAGTTCAGCACCCATTATAAAACTGGTCATCAGCTCCTTGTTTTAACAGCTGCTCAAGGTTTGTTACCCAGGATTTTGAGGGTTGGGTAGTTTTTGCTGCTGAGTTGTGAGTGCAAGCACCCTGTCTTCTTTGGGCAGTGTGGAAGCTGCACACTCCAGTGGATGCACTTGCCTGATGAACAGCACCCAGCTGTCTACTACAAGTCCACTGGCATTGGTACAGTTACAGGGATGTCAGAAAACCTGAGGGATCACCTAAAACTCTTGCATAAGTCTAACTGGGAATTAAAGCTGTAGAGAGCAGCTTCTCAAAATGTTCAGCCAATGTTTCTAGCAACACTCTCCTGCGTTCTTTTGTGCACTTCATAGTCATACCTGTGCATACACGGAAGTGTACTTTAATGCACAATGATTAATATCATGGAATCATAGAATCAATAAGGTTGGAAAAGACCTCAGAGATCATCAAGTCCAACCTGTCACCCAAGACCTCATGACTATTAGACCATAGCACCAAGTGCCATGTCCAATCCCCTCTTAAACACCTCCCGGGATGGTGACTCCCTGGGCAGCCCTCTCCAATGCCTAGCAACTCTCTCTGTGAATAACATTCTCCTCACCTCAAGCCTAAACTTCCCCTGGTGCAGCTTGAGACTGTGTCCTCTTGTTCTGGTGCTGATTGCCTGGGAGAAGAGACCAACCCCCTCCTGGCTACAACCTCCCTTCAGGTAATTGTAGACAGCAATTAAGGTCTCCCCTGAGCCTCCTCTTTTCCAGGCTAAATAATCCCAGCTCCTTCAGCCTCTCCTCATAGGGCTTGGAATAAATATCACCAGGAGACATTAATATATGGAAAATATAGGTTTCCATAGGTTGCTGACTCCTCCACTTTCTCCCTTTTAAATTATGCATATATAGATATATGTTTCTGACACTCTTTTGTCTATATTTTAACTTGAGCCCTCCCAGTGATGATGTGGCTCCTGTTTTCTATTTCCCTTTCAGCACTGTTCTCTGTTACCCAGCTGTAACACAAATCTTCCTCTTCCCAAATCCTTTCAGAGCATTTTGTATTGTGGGTAGGTTTGAATTTTGTTTGCTTGGGGTTTTTGTGATGTCGTCATTAGGAAGCCTGAGTATTCTCTGCATGTCCTTGGAAATGATTATAAAATCCCTGACTCTGATAGAGCAGGGTCCATCCCAAGCTGTAGAACTGCCTTTCCCCTAGCTTGCAAACCAAAAATGCATTGCAAAGGTGATGACTCTTCCTGCAGTTCTATACTCATAAACAATATCTTTTTAAACAAGAAAAGGCAAGGACTGCAACTCCTGAGCAGATGGGGCAATGCATTCTCGGTGAGTGCAGCATTTGCACGCTCTTGGTAAATCACATCAGCGTTTCCTTGCAACATTAAACACAAAACCAGTTTTCCTTTGAAATACAATACACACTTTTTCAGTGTAATGCCTGAAATGTATAGTCAGCCATGCCTCAGACTAAAACTAAGGAATCTTTGTAGGGCAAACCACTTGCTAAAATTATTTTAAAGTAACTAGGGTACCTTCCACACACACAGGGGGAAAATAAAAAGAAAATAACCAAACAACCCAAACCCACAAACAACAGAAACAAAAGCAACAAGCCAAACAAAACTGAAAGCAAGCAACCAAATAAGGCCCAGACAAAAGATAAAGTGTCCTGGAATGGGTGAATATCCCATATTACCTAACACAATTATGTAACAGCTGCAGCCATCTCACCATCCATATTCAGCACAGTGAATAAATACCTTGCAGTAGTCATCCCTATGGAGCCAGCTGCACCTCTCCTGGTGAGAGAGGCCCCACACCTATGTCTTCAGGATGTGGTGGAAAGAGGGATATATTACACACCATGACAGCCACAGTGAAGAGATGTTGGTCATGATTGATTAGGAAACTAACTGTGTCATTCTTATCTTGAATAACTTCTCTTATCTCACTTTGTGGGTTGTTGGTTTTTTTTTCCATCCACAGAATCAAACAGTGGAGGTTGGCAGATGGACTGGAGTGCAGTTGGCTATCCTTAAAGCAGCTGCAATTTCTCGTGGTCTAATTTTAACTGAATCATAGTATGCACTTGTAATTGAAACCAGCCTTTTTACTTTTAGGATATCCTACCCTGTCAGGACAGAACATCTGCTTTAATGACCCTGAAAACTGTCTTCAAGACTACGTAAACCCACTTTTTCCCCTCTGTCTGTACTTCCCTTTTACCATGTCTTCCCAGCAAGAATCACTACTTCCAAACCCAGAGTCTTACTTCAAAATATCTCAAACAATATGTAAGTTTTTAATTCATGTGGCTCTAATTACTGAGAGATATTTTTATTCCAAATATACCATTTCAATAAAGGAACATGACTAATACACACAGGTTATCTTCAACATCTGTCATATGAAAAATGGATTGATGAACTCATGGGTTTTTTATGTTTTTCTAATACACAAGCCAAGTTTCAGCTTTCAAACTAAGCAGATATGTGCCAAACACCATTTAAGTCTGTTCAGTGGCATCTAGACACAAAATTTATACACCTTTCTTTTTCCCCCCATGCCCCCCCAGGCTCTATTCACAATGTTAAGTGATCAAGTTAAAAGCCCAGTTCTTGAAAGCTCAGTTTCTCACCTGCTGCTTATGAGGAGACTCTCTCTGGCTTTTGAATTCTCAGCCTGGGCCAAAGGTTGCAGATAGCTCTGTTAGCATTTACAAAACACCACTGCAAGATTTGGATGCTCTTTGAAGTAGCATGGCCCAAATTGTCACCACCTTTTGCCTGCACAAAATGTTCAAAATCAATGCTTCATTTACTTCTTACCACAAAATCCAGGGGAAAAAAATGTGGAAGCTGAGACTTGCAAGTTTAACTGCTTAGAATGTACCTTCTACTCTTAATCTGCAATTTAGGGCAAAAGAAGGTCATTTGCTTACTCAGTCCATCACATCTTGTATCTTTAAAATCACTTTTACCATTTGGGAATTACACATTATTACTTTTATCAGATACTGAATTAGCAAAGAGAGCCAGGAGAAAAAAAAATCATAGACAACTGGCAAAAGAGTAAACAGACAGCTATTAGGTAATTTGAATTTTCATTCGAGATATTAATGTTAATTAGTTAAAGTTAATTACAAATTGTGATAATGACATTTCACTGGCCAAGAATATTGTATACTGTTGCGTATTTCTGGACAGAAATGTTTTCACATAAAGCTAATAGGATTTAAATGCTGAACTTGTAGAAACAGCAGGGAGTTTAAGAAAAACAACACATTGAGTCATATTTTCCATTAGCACCTTTAATCTCAGATTTCAGTGGTTTCAGAGTCCTCGTAGTGACAGTGATGCTACCCTGAGAAATGCTCATTAGAATTTAGAAAATCAGCAGTGCTTCAGTCAAAACACTGCAGAAGTACCAAAACTGAAAAGTTGTTTTGTTGTATTCACCACAGCAAGAAAGGGTTAGAAAAGCCCCAGGGAAAATACATGCTTATTCATAAACCCAAATTATATGAACTGAAACAATTAAATGGTAGTTAAGAAGCACAAACTCCAAGCCGAAGTGCTACAGTGGTGTTGCACTGCAGATTCATTAGTTGGGACTAAGCTTCAATTAATTGTGTTCAGGGACTAACCTTCATCAATTAAAAATGATGTATGTCCCATTCTCTGAATTACTGCTTGTTTAAGGGACAATGCATCCATCCAGAGGGAAACATATCCATCTAGTCTGTGACAAGAACTTTTTTCAGAAGTTCTCTAATCTGACTGGTCAACATCAGGTGGGAAGGTTCACTAACTAAATGTACATTGATTAGTATAATTGTGGCTACATTTGTTGCACTCTGATGTGCTGTGAATAGGGATGGGAAAGGCTTCTATTGTTCATTTGGACATCTTTTACTCTCAGGAGAGTGCTCTACTATCCTCTGCTATCTACTCATTGATTGATTATTGAGATGGCACCTGCATGCTACAATGAATTCTGAGCTTTTCAGCAGATGCTGGAAAGTTTGGATTAAAATGTCTATCCAAATGTTGCTGTCTTTCCACATATTTATGTGAAGGGAAGGGAGGACAGACCTTCAGATCTGTATGTCACAGAACCGGCAGTGACACAAAAATGAATGGAGCATGAAATTAAATTTTAGATCTTGTGCAGTGTTTTCTGCCACAGTGATAGTCAGATAATGAAACTCCCCAAGTTCATGGTATCAAATGATTTCTGTAACCCCACATACTTAATTGTGGAAACTCAGTCAGGTAATGATTAAACCTGCCGAAAGAAGAGCCAGGAGAATGTACTGAGATTCAACAAAGCGGTCAGGAGTTTGAAGATATTTCAGACCTTGAAACAAGCTGGAAACAACTAGTCTCCAAACAAAGGAGCTTTACTCTTTTCTAAAGAGGTAGGAAAATCATTTGCTGGTCAGGGAAGCCCTCTGTTTAACACCATGGCTGGAGGAGCCCAAACAGGGTTTTCAGAATAAAAGGAAAGGGCACTCATTTCAGAATTCACAGAGTAGTTCTGAAATTCTGGTTTGGTAAGACTGAATGAGGAGTTCTTCTTTCTTTCATTTTTTAAAAAGCTAGACCTATGAACTTCTGCTCAGCTCTTGTTTTTATGTGCTCTTGATTCTCCAATCAGTGAGGATGGTTGCATATCAGAGGCAGGAAGTTTTTAGGGTTTAAGTAGTCTTCCATAAGAAGATTCAATGAAGTGGGAATTCATCAGCTTTATTCAATATTGTTCAGCTAGTCTTTTGTAGAGAAAGCTTCCAGCTATGTGATCTAGTCACTGACATTTTTCAGCATTCACTCTGTCTTAAACTTCTAATTTATTTACATTTCACTAATGATAAACAGAGCACTTTAATTCAATCTTACTAAATAGATTTTGAGAGATCCTGGATAGAGCATGAGTTCTTGAAGTACCTATCTTGTTCATAGAAAAGTTGCAGGTTTTGTTCATTTGATTTGGACCATCTTCTCCTCAAATACCTGAAATGTTACTCCAGCAGATCATAAATCAATGCATTTCTCTTGATTCTTTTATCTGGTAGATCACATTCTTTGTCTGGTATTTATTCCTGCAACTACAGTGATTAAGTACATTCATTGCCCAGAATCACGAAACTGAAACTTCAGCCTTGTTTGTCATTACTGAAAAATGCAGGAATTAGAAGCAGACTTTACAAATAGTGACCTTTTTCTCTTCCTGCATTTTGCAGAGCATATCTAGCAAGTTTGGAGTGACGTAAAGTGATGCAGAAATAACTGTAGGGTTGGATTCTCTCATGTGCCATGTTTACTGTCACCAAGGGATTCAGTTCAAAAAAAAAAAAAAACAACCAAAAAAAACCCACACCAGTGAGATTTGTGGCATTTCAGCAGCACATAGCATACGTGTCAGTGAAACAAAATGCCAGTGCGTCCAGCAGCGACATGCCCCAGCTGAAAACGCCTTCCATGACATTCATTCTACTCCTCTGAAAGCCATGCCAAATATTATAAAATGATGAAACTGTTTGGCTGTGTGAAGTCAAGCTGTTCCTATTCAACATTGTTCTTGAGAGAGGACACTAGGAAAAAGTTAAACAAAATGTAGAAAGAAGGGGTTTTTTTTGCTGTATGCACGTGGCTGTTGTCACTTGTGGTTCTTTTTCATCTTTCCTGAGTTATTTCACATGATGAAGTGCCACAGTTCTGGATCTCTGAGTAAGACCAATCCAGATATCAACTAAACCAAAAAGATTGACAAGGAAGGTCACAAAAGCGAAAAAATGCTGCCAAGTGTTAGTTTGCATCTAGTCATGAGCTTGGTGCTCAATGGCATCTATCTAAACATCTTCTTGTTAATAGTAATCTGAGGAAGTGAATGAACCATCTAAATGGTGTAAAAAAATGCACTCACAAAATTTACTCCCATGGTCAAGTGACACTTTTTTCATATGTCTAGGTACACATTCATATGTGAATTTTTGGCAGCTCTTCCACCCATGAGAGAGAAAGGACTGTCCATAAATGAAACGTGGACTTTAGGGTCTGCTCTTCAGACTATAAAGAAGGATTATCTCATGGAGGAACTGTGACTCCCTGATGGTTTACAGTGCAGTGTCTTCAAGCAAGAGCCTCTGTCTGAAAGCATCATGCTTCTGTAATAAAAACTTTTTAAAGCATTAAAAGATCATTTGCAGTGGTGACATGATTGAGGAGTTCATTGGGAAAGGCATAGCTCTGCATGCCAGGAAGTGCAGGCCAGATTTGTATGGCACAGCGTGGTGGGACTTTGCAGCATGGATAAACCAGGAGAAAGGAAGCGTGGTATCTCCCAGTGGCACTTAAAAATATGATCCTCTGAGCTGCAGATTTGTTACAGGAAAAAGGAGGTTTGGATTGTATCACATCCAAGTCTGTCCATGGTTTAATCCCTGACAGCCAGGATCCTGGCTCCATTCCTTCCTGGAGGAGATGGTGTTTCTCGCCACTACCACACTGCTCACTCATAGAACAAGTGATGGGATTCAGCCTCACACTGTAAATCACAGCATCAGGCAGCTCTCTTCACAGGCATGCCTGAGGAGATAACGGGGCCTGGCAGCCTCCTTGACTTCTGGGAGCTCGCCAGCCGCTCGCTGCTGGAAGGGCTGCTTTAGTGATGCTTAGCAGGGAAAGGGCCAGGCATGGCTGGGAAGGGCCCAAACATAGCTGAGAAGGGCCTGGCATGGCTGGGAATGCCTGAGCCAAGGCCAATTGCAGGGCTCGTTTCAGCCTTTGCTGAAGGCTAAGAGAGCTTCACTGATGGAAGAGAGACCCCACAGGTGTAAAGGAGGAGATTTTGGATCTTGGCAATTGTAACAACCTGTGTACTCAGGACAGGATCTCTCACTCTGATGCATGTTTTGTGGTTTTGGGTGGGGTTTTTTTGCTTCCTTAAAGGGAATGTTTCCTGTTGTGGTGTTGCTTGAGACAGGAATTCCTTCATTTCAACTTATCTGTCTCCAAACTGTAGAGTGGTGGCAGAAAGGGTCAGGCTGATGTTTTTCAACATCAGACATTATGTTTTGATGACCTGCTTGCATTCTCTGCAGATTGTTTTCAGGGCAATTATCTGTGCCATGTGCAAAACATGTCGCCTCTGTGGAGATGGGCAGGCTTCACAAGCACTTCTGAATTAAGCTGCCCGACACACTTGCTAAACACTGTTATCCTGTCTCTGGAGGAACATTAAAACAGAAAGAGATTAAATAACTTCTTCAAGGTCACATAGCAAGTGTGTGACAAAGCTGGGAAAATAACACAAATTACTGCAGCTCACTATCCTTTGCCTCCATTAACTTCCGCCTTTTGTTGTTATTGCTATTAATAAACGCAGACAGTATTACAGCAGGCACACTTTCCAATGAGGAGCAGAGACCATTGCTCCAAGAACTGTAAAAATACAGATGAAAGGATGGTCTTTCTCTTGAAGAGTCTGAAATCTAAAAGTGAGCCTTTCAGTCCCTCACGTTGCTGGGATGATCCTGTCATTTTCACTGGTCAGTCGTTCAACGTGTTATGAACACTGCTGTCTATGTGAGAAAAAGTTTGTAGCCCTTCTATGCAGGGGCGGTGGGGTGCCAGGAACATGAGGGGCACTGAATTTCAGCTTCCCCTTTTTTTTTTTGCATTGAAAAGCACTCAAAGCAGACATGACTTTTGCTCATTTCCTTTGAACAGTGCTGAGAGGGAAAGTTACTGATAGCACTGACTGACCTATGAGAAATGAACAAACAGCTCAGCAGCGCTCTGCTCAAACTTCAGCTTTGTTGCAATCCCTATGCCAGCTAAGCTTGATCTAACACCAATATTGCAATATCTGCCATATTCAGGCCTGGCTACCTTTACAGATTGGTCACAGGTTTCTCTTTAGTTGTGAAACATCTTCCAAACTTCAGATGTGAGTGCAATGTGATGACTCACAGCCAGACAAGTCACACTGAAGACAATAATGTCCAGGAACTGCAACAATCTGAATTTATTTTAAAAGTTATTTTTATTTATCTCTTCTTAAACATAATAGCAGTAATTTTCTGCTTTTTCAATTCCCCCTTTCTCCTGATTCTACCAACTGGGTGATCAGGCAATAAGTAACTCCAGGCACTGAATTTACAGGGAAATTGTTGCACTTTTCAGGTGGTTAAAGTCATTAACTCATACCTTATTACAGCAGCTGAGGCATGCAATAATCAACCCCAAAAGTACTGCTGTTTAGGTCTTAATGCTCAATTAATTTTCTGGAATCCACATCATGAAACAAAGGAGTGAAACCACAGCAAGAAGAACTAGGCAAAGAGTTATTGTGCTTCCTTTATTCTTTAATTTCAGCCTTGGTTTATCAGAATAATAAATACTTCAACAAAAAACCATGCGGGTCAAACCTTGTTTCCAGTCCAAATTGTTCTTCTGTTGACTCAGACAGGATTAATCACAAAGAGCAGCCACACAGATCAGACCAAAGTCCATCTGTCCCAGCGTCAGTCTCCAGAAGTCCCCAACAGTAGATGCTCAGGAAACAGGAGAAGCATGAGGCAAGCAGAAAATGGCACTTCCTTGGGATAGCTGTGAATCAGAGATGGTGTCTTTCTCACTAATACCCATCCATCAATATTTATGTCCAAGAATCCATCAAATCCGTTCCTGAATAAGTCTGCAATTTTATTGCACACTGAATTCTGTGACATGAAGACCTATGAATTAATAGTGCAGGAAGCCCAGAGAAGAGTCCTTATGTCTGTTTTGGACTTGGCAATTGCTGCTTTTCTTGGATGTCATGACTTTCTCTTTAGCTGTGTGTTAGTGGGGCATCAATGGTTTTACTTTCTGAAAGGTTACCAGTGCTGTTTTCTGTGTAAGAATATTACAAACACTTATTTGCAAAAGAAAAAGGAATAAAACAAATGACAAAATGCTCTCATGCAAGGGAGTTTTCATGTCTGAAACACTTAGAACACCTTTGCTGCCAACATATACTTCAAAGCAGTGCAAGCATGCAAGTCTCTGGAAAGGGCTCAGCCTCCTTTACTAGAACAGCTGCAGAGTAATGTTATCAATGCAAGCTCAAGAAACAAATATGCAACTCTATATTAGTGACCCCAGTATTCCTAAATTTTCCTACTGCTTACAAGGCCAGAGAGTGCCATTCCAGTTCTCTAGTTCAATCACATGGTTATGAAACAGTACTTCTGTCACCAAGCCCACATTTTCTATTAGAGATATAAAAATACTCATGCTAATTGGGAATTTAAGAACACTCTCTCAGGTGCCAAAAATCTGCAGTTGAGAGAGACAGAGACAATGTTTTGCTCTGTTTAACAAAACATAACTTCGAAGGAAGATGTAATAAAGTCACAAAATTATTAAAACAAATGGAAAAGCAGGAAAGTTGACAGCATCAAATATCATGGTAGAGTGGGAAGTGAATAGGGCAGGAAACGGGACATGAGATAAAATCTATAGCAAAACAAGGTTAAGGACAAAACAAAATTCAAGTATAACTAAAATAAAAGGAATCCTAACAATTACTTTAGTGCAAGAGGGCAGAAGTGCTTAATAAATATTTCTAATCTTGTGGTTGGGAAAAAGACAGATTTATATATATGATAAAATATTTTGCATACCAATTATAAACCATTTCTAAAGAGGATGCTGAGCAGCAGATTCCAAATGAAGATTGAATATATATTTTTTTTTAATTAAAAAAAAAGCTCAGATAATTCCCATGTATGAATTTTTTGCAAAAAAAAAAACAGACAAAGATCTCTTTAATATTCATCATCATTTCTAGTAAGTTTTGGAACACCTAGTAATTGAAGAGGATTAAAAGAAATCCGACGCCGTGACAATACATTTGAAGTACAAGGAGACAACCTGAGCAGTCACGCTCACGGCAACCTGCTGTCAGAGGCAATGGAACTGTTGGTTTCTATTAATAAAAAATTTTAGAAGGCAGTAGAAGAAATGCCAATCAACACACATTCATGCAAAATACATTTTGCAAAATCAACAGGACAATATTTTCACAGGATTAAAGGTTTGGGCCATTCTTTGTACAGTTTTACATTCTTAGCATCGGCGCTGGAAGTAGAGAGAGGATGGCTCGCTAGAGGGAATACATGGAACACTAGGGGAAGGCACTAGGGAAAGACTCTGGGGTAATGGGGACTTGACACAGCATGCAGAGGGACAAGGGGATCCTGTCAGCCCTGTCCTGTCAGAATCAGATGTGTAAATGGCCTACAAAGGCCATTTAAAGGTAATTAATTAAGCAAAAGGTCACTATCAGAATATGAGAGCTTGAGATAAAAGAAAGGTCCATCTAGCACAGTAACAGGTCCTAGTGTGCCCATCACAGGCTAAGCGTGCTCTTAAATCCAGCTTTATGAAGGGTACTGAGGGAAACAAATAGGGAGCCTATATTCGCAAATATGGTACCAGTTGCTCTAAGGTTTATTTATTGCTCCTTTGTAAATGAATTTTTAGTGTTAGGTGGTGAACATGTGACAATGTAGTTTGATCAGGGTTATACTCTTTTGCTGATTTAGTGCAATGTCTATCGTTTTCCGTCAGACCTTTGCACATCAGGTCTTTGCAAATAGTGCATGAACCTATAAACGCTCCTCTTGAGCAGCTGTGAGAATGTGTGTATACCACAGTGAAAACTGAGAAAAACTATTTAATGAGATCCAGTCTGAGCAGTCCCTAAAAAAATTAATTTACACAGTTGCATTCCCAAATAAATGTTAATTATCACCTAGTTCATGTGTTGCCTATGTGCACGACATGTGCATAAACTGTGTTTATGTTGCAAAATCGAAGACTTACTTTTCATTTTGTACCTACTGCCAGATGACCAATTTTGGCAAATTAATTGCCTGATGTGTTTGCAAACATGTTTTTTGCTTTATTTATTCAATCCTTTGTTCATTGTTAGTTTCCTAATAAAATACAGTCTTTCAGCTCTGGATTTAAAATAAGCCTCATTTCTCTAAAATATGAACAGCCTTTAAGATTTGCAGTGAAACAGCCCAAACTTCACTATATCCCTTTTGACAAAAAGATTCACAATCTTCATGAAATAATTATACATGAGAGAAGGCAAATTTAACCTCAGCTGATTAGTTCTTACTGTAAACATGTCCAATACTTGCATTTTCTAGATGTTCCTTAGTGAAGCAAATCTTTCTCCTCCTTTAGTCCCTGGATGTTTTTACATTCCTGCTACAGACCAGCCAGGATTTTCACCTGTTTAAGACTTGCAGAAGGAATGTCAATGCAGAGTCACCAGGCAGCCTTTGTCAGGTACACGGACTGGAGGTTTAAGACGGAAGGTGACACAGGTCAGCTGTTAATATCAGTGAAGGAAGTATTAACCTAAAAAAATGCAAGTCAATGAATCTATCAGATGCTTCTGCCCAGTTCCTACCTCCATTTCCTGCTCACTCTCTCTCTGCTGACCTCTGAATCCCCTTGTTTCCTATCTTGCTGTCTTCTTTTTTTTCAGCATCTTCATCACTGTTATCTTGTGATTGTTCTGTTGCTGGCTCTTCTTCCTTATTTTCTGTATGTTGTTTTTAAGAGACCATTTCTCAGCAACGGCCTAATAATCATTATGTAAAGTGGGAGGCAGCAGTGGGTGAATGACTGTAAGATAAAAACATACATGTTGGACTGATTACTGCAAATCCCCAAAGGTGAGAATATCTTTACAACTTAGAATGAACTTTGTGGAAACAGCATTTTAGCAAGGACTGAAGAAGTAACTTATGCTTTAAAATATAGATGGCTGAATTATTTCTTTCAGTTCTTTAAGTAGCTAAAACAGTCGCTGAAGAAGTTTCACTGTTTGGCAGCTTTCATAAAGTTAGATCTTATCCTAGAGATATTTACAATGCATAGAAATGGAAGTGGCTAAAATACTGCATACTTTTATAACATTTTTTGTCTTTATAGTTTAAAATTTGTCCTTTTTAAAGTAAAAAAAAAACACCTTACAAATTAAATATCTAGTTAAATCTCTAGTCAATCTAAAACAAAGCTTAAGCTGGACACTGCTCAGCTACAACCAACATATCTCTGGCACTACTGTGCTCTGTGTTGCTGAAATACAAAAGAATTCTGCAAATCTACAAAGGACACAATTTGAAATAGCTTCCTCTACTGCCATAGCAACTGGTACTTAAAACTAATACAAATGGGAGAGATCAGATTAACTGTTTGGTCATTTTCTTTTGAGGAGCTGCTGTTTGTTTCCCCCATTGCAATAACTTGATTGGGGTGGGATGTTTCACATCTTTATTCTTCTTTCATAAAGCACCAGCACAGAGAGACACTGCTTTGAAAGAAGCAAAGGTACCTACAAAACCTAGAAGTGTTGAGCAGGAGTGTGAAATGATGGCTGCTTTGCTGTATTCTGCTACTGACAATGCAAGATAGAAAAGCTGTGCTATTTACCCAAATCCATTTGAGACCACTTAACAGAGAATTTTATCCCATATTCTGGATAGTTCTCTCCCCCAGACAAAAATGCATCATGTACAACCCACTTTCATCTATCATCAGTGTGCATGTTGAAAAAAAAGGTCTGTCCTCAAAAGCGGGTTATAAGTGCCCCATCTTCCTTCTTCACCCCCACCAAAGCCTAGGGAAGAGCTTTGCAGCGTGTCCAGGTTACAAATGTAGACTCCAGGGCAAAGCGCAGCTCAGGCATAATGGACTGACAGGGAGTGTTCCCCTTCAGCAGCCCCTCTGCTGGGGCATCCAGACAAATGTTGTGGCTGGGAAGTATGAGAAGAAAAGCTGCCTCCTAGGCATAGGAAAAGGTGACTCAAACGTTTCTTGACCTTTCCTGTAAATGGAAAGATCGAACTATTTGTGGTTGAAACTGTAGTTAGAATAGTGTAGATGGTATAAGTTTTTTCAGTCTCATAGTATCTGTAACTATTCAAACTGATTGATCCCCATTCCTACCCCTTCCCCTCCACCCACCCCCCACCCCCCCAATATCGGTTTCAGTTAAACAGCATAAATTTACTCTGACTTTTAGCAGACATCACCATGGGAAAAGAAGACATGCCACCCTGCCACTGACTAGCAACCTTACTTGTCTGGGATCTGATGGGGGAAAATAGCCCAAAAGTTGGAGAGAAAGATTCAGGAACATTTTCTGTTTCACCAAGACCTATTTTTTCTGAAAGAGTAGCATACTAAGTCTCTATGAATTTCCCCACTATTAAATTCTTCTAATTCCATTTCTGTCCTTTTAGGATCTGAGCACTAACAGCATGATGCAGCTGTGTCCACAAATTCATTCCCTCTCATGTGAGAAAGTGCAGCCTCCTCTCAGCTTTAAACTTCTTCCTGCCTCCTCATGAAGTGTCCTAATTAGCTTGCCTGGTGCAGCCAGTATTTCATACACAGCAGCCACATTCCCTGTTGTATCCTTTCTGAGCTAAATATAGAGCAAGCCATTTTGCGGTGCTAAGGGCAGCACAGCCACACGAGCAGCAGCTCCTTGGCCGCCCACAGTGTCCGAGGCAGCCACCCTACTACTGCACCATCTCTTTAAGAACAGATGTCTCTTTACAGTTTCCTCAAGATCCATTTTCTCAACAGGATCCTTTGTCTGACTACATCAGCCAAAAAAAAAAATTAAGGGGGCCAGCAGAAAGCAGGATTTCAGTTTCTCCCTGAAAGAGAAGAAAAGGCAACCCTCTGTGGTATATGGGATCCTGGGCCAAGCCTCCAAAGCAGCCATTACCAGGCTCTGAGTGCGCAGACAGTGATTCTGGGTGTGCACAGAACGGTTCATCAAGAAATATCAGCTCACACTGAGAAAGGCATCTGATACATGAGAGTTTTCCTAAATAGAAGTTTGCTGAGAATTCACTGATCATCTCTGTAGATTGTACTGGTGTGATTTTAACCTCCTTGGATGCTGGACCACATCAGAAATCAGAGGTGCAGGGATCACTAATTATCTGTGACTGAAGATCAGGACTGTGTCAATTGCTTTAGGAATTTTTACAAGTTTTTTACCTTGGGTTTAGTTAGAGCTCCAAAACTGAACCTCTGTGTCTGCTGGCATTGGTGACTTGATTTCAGCCTGTGCCATGAAAATACATAATTTGATTATTTTTTAAAACATTCAATCAGATCAACTTTAAAGAGAGTTTTGCCTGACTTTCACTTCCATTTTGAAAGACACTAACAGCAAATGTTGGTTTAGTCTTGTCCCCTGGCTGACTCTGTTCTTCTTTTAAAAAGTAAGATAATTCCCCAAAATAAGGCATTTCTCAAGTCAGAGACAACAGCAAGGATGTGAAGCAAGTTCAGCATCAGGCACTTGCTGACAGCTGTTTGCTGTGCATGCCCCTGTTTGCATTGAGTATCAACTACCAAAAGGTTTAAACCATTTGTGGGCAAATCCAGGATTTTTAACTTCAGCTTAAATGTCCTCCCAAGCCCAACTGCATGTATCCTTTATTTCTCTCATATGCACATCTTTTGTTTATCTCAGATAAATAGGGGTTTAAATGGATACAGAAAGAACCATCTTCACAAATCCACCAGCTCCTAATTCTGGGAAACCACTATTGCCTAGGTGTCAGCCAGTCACGTGAACAAGTATTAAGGAGGTTTCCAGAATTTTTCAGTCTGGCCTACAACTTTATGCCTCATGGGCATCTTCCTGGATGCTACACTCAGTCATAAAGTCCTTGCAGTGACTCCTCTCTTCACTATGGGAAGAGCACCTGAGGAGCCACTATGCTAAGAATGTACTTAATATAACTCTTAGTTCTTGAGGCCATAATTTAGTGACTGGAAACAACAAGGAAGACTTGTTAGTATAGACTGGTCAGCTCTCCAGAGGCCATTGTCAAATGCTCTAGGAAATCACAGCCTGAGAATCCTAAATCCCAAATGCATTGCTTTCCCAACAAGCCTCATTCCAGATCATGGCAAAGAGCTGTGAGCAGGTAGGTTGTTTTTTGGTGGTGGTGGTAGCGCAGCTGTGGGAAGATGCTCCTTCTCCCTGACTTTCTCAGTGGGTTGCCCTTCAGCTCCTCGGGCTGCCTACATTCTCAGATTTTGTTTGGAGAGACCCCAGGACTAGAAAAGCACAGTGTGCAGCCCCAACTCCTTCCAGCATAGAGGGAGGCTCTCTGGGAATGGATCCTTGAGGCACGTCATGAGGAAGCCTTAGTGTAGACACAGCCTGTGGGAGCAGCACAACTGATGTCAATAAGAGAAAGATCAGACCCTGATGCCGAAAATTGCTTGCTTTAAGTTAATGTTAAACATATTGCCAAAGCATCTTACACAATTTCAATTATGCACTGAAAGAATCTGCATTGTGGAGTTCAAGTTTGATTATATCGTCATTTGCTCTGAGGAATGCTTGTGGTTTAATTGCTGTTTACATTTGTTATCTTTTGGTTTACATTGTTTTTCACAGATTAATAGATCATAAGATACCACCGAATCAAGATTTTGCATTAAGGCAAGACACTATTTTAACATGATGTGGTAACTCTTTAAAACCCAAACGACCATCAGTGTCATCCCCCTGAAATAACTCTTAGTTCCAAATCCAAGTCGTTGGAAGCAGTGGAATGCCCTCATTGGTGAGGTGGCCTGCCAAATCACTGAGCAAGGGCTGGGGTCAGATCCCCTGCTGGTCTAACTCTAATGACTCTGTGGAGCTGTGCCAATAGGGATTTTGGCTCTCCATATAACCCCCCTCCAGGATGTTCATTGTTTGATTACACAGAACGTGTACATGCTGTGGACATGTAATGTCCTTTGAGTAATCCACCCCAGCAAAGCAACATTAAGAGGCTGGTTAATGAACAGAAATAAAGAATCTGAGCTTCATGTTAACCCCATGAATGCAGCACCAAGTGGCTGCAGAACCCTTTGGTGTAAGTGGTAATTTCCATCACAAACCAGCCATGTAATTTGTTTGCTTACCGCAGAACTAATGCTCATCTCACAGCAGCTCAGTTGTTCTCTGGGCCTTGATTGTGCCATCAGGCAGCAGGCGTCTTCCCAGACTTCCCAAAGGTTGACCCTGACCTGTAACTGCTGGCCTGGGTATGGAAGGCACTTGCACAACCTGTCATTCGTGTCAGTGAAGAAGAAAACTGAGAAGAAAAAAGATGTGCAGTCAGGGAAGATATGTCATAAAGTAATATACAAACGATACTGGACCAGGATGTAATCCAAGAAAAATATGTATATATATTAATTAACAGACATGAACACAAAAACCATACATGGGGTCTATTCTTACCCTTTCTTAGATTAGTAGACACTCTGCAATTGTGAGGAAGCAGAATCTGGCCATTAGTAGCAGCAATTGTGTCAGTTTGTCCATTTTATAAGTTCTGTACTAGGAGAATATACAGAGAACTGACATCTGTCCTACTACCTTACTAAAATACACATGGCTTGATCAAATCTATCTACTTCATTCTTTGTTTTTTTTCTTTTTTAATTAAATGACAGATGTTCCCCATATGAACCATAAATGTGTGTGGAGGCTGTTAAACTACTCGTTATAAATGCAGACGTCTCTGCATTCAGTGAATCACTTGCAAATCAATTCTAATTTCATTCTAATGCATTCTGCGTACTCAAGGATCCACCAAATATTTTCTGTGACAAACTTTCAGCTGATAGGTGCTACTCAACATTCACTGAGCACAGCTAGTAGCCCACTGTGCAGTCTTTGCCTTGATTGGATGAGAATGAGGACTTTGTCAACAAGAAAATTAATTCACTTCCAATGTGATTTTTAAGGCATTCAGAATCATTCATACTAAAATTCGTGAGGCTTTGGGGATTTATTCATACCAGGAAATTCATTTCAACTCATTTGTATAGAGACTGACTTAGTGAATCGTAGACCAGTGGCCACCTTAATTCCTTTATTAATTTTTTAATTCTCCATTTCTTGCTGGATTTTTTTTTTCTTGTTTGCTTTCTCTATTTGACCAGTCATAAAATATATATTAATTTGTATTTGTGCATACATAAACACAGAAAATACCATGATGGGCACCATTACCAGGAAAAACTAATGCTGAGGGGCAGGAAATACCATGGTGGCCACTTCCTTGGTAATCTGGTAAGAGAGAGGCTTTTGTTACCAGAGCTGCACTCATTTCAGGTACTCTGCCCCCCTGAGTATTTCTAAATGGAAAGTTGAACTTAGAGGAGAACAAATCAGACCAAAGTTTAGCCATCCAAAACGTAAACACTACTGGGGTCGCTCGTCTGGGTTGTCTTTTACCCCCAGTACAAAGATGGCCCTCCCATGATGCACATCCTAGAAGGGGACAAACCACCACATGCAGATATTTCTCTTCATCTAGGGGGAGACAGGTCTGTGGAGACAAGCTTGGCAAACAGTACAGTAAAAAAAAATCAAGTTTTATGTAGTTCACCATAAGTCAAATGGATATCACCCTTTTGTCTGAACTTGGGAAGATAATCAAGTACAACAAGGAAGTCATAAGAAATTCAGTCTTTTTTTAAATACACTCCACCAAGCTTCATATAAATGCTGGCTAAGGCATTTCTGTATGTAGAATAATAACATGAACTGACATTGCTGGCTGCAATTTTTTTTCTCCCTTTCATTCTGTGGAGGCTAAACATGGAAAACAAGTCACTGGGAGGGAGGTAAGGGTGAAAAATGTGTCTCCGTCTGCAACTGGAACCTTTTGTTTATTAATTCTCAAAGGACTTAAGGCAGAATCGCATGGAAGTTTATAATCTGACAAAGCTTATGGGAAAAGAAAGAAAGGGGGGAAAAAATAAAAGAGCAAGTCCTCAAACTTTAAAGATAATAAATCATAGATTTCGGCTTTCCTATTTTGTAGAATGCCAGTTGAGATGAAAGAGCCTGAGAAGGAAGAAAATATCTAAATTTTTCTTTGTCCAAGTCATCCCTCCTGTGTTTCTTTTTATTTTACCTACAGAAGATCCATTTTGCTCTGTGTAGCTTACAGTTAATTTGCAGGGGGTCAAACTTTTCCATGGCTTTCTGCAAGGAATGTAGCATAATCTCTGCAATGGACTGTCATGAAATAATATCCTAATGTAGCGTACTCAACAATTGTTTCAACTTTATCTCCTCTTAGACAGGAGAAAAATGCATCAGATCACACATCTATTACTCAAATCAGCCTGGCACTGTATCGTTCTATTACATATGCCCCTGAAATTGTAGAAAAAGATCACTGAAGTTACAAAGTACAGCACAGAGAGGTTAGAAAGTCCCAAAATTATGGGTGTATTAAGTACAACATTGCTGGGGTTTCATTACACTCAGTGCCAAAGAACAATTTAATGTTTCTATGCTGTGTGCACAGCTACCTAGACATGGCCAGTGGAATTGCCAGGCATAGGGATGTTTCCTCTGCAATTTGTGCAATTATGTCATAGATATTTTTGTCCACTTGGGATCTAAAATTCAGAGTTTACTCTAGACAGTAGGTACCTACCTCTGCATGGCAGGAGAGAAAGTTCTGTCACCACAACTTATAATGGGAAAACAACTGATGAAACACTTGGCCAGGAGGAAACATGAGCTTAATTAACTCTGAATTTGAACTGAATGCTAACAAGGACACCCTGCTGACCACTGAGAGGGTTAGTGTTGGTGAAAAGGAAAAGTCATAACCTTGTCTTTGGAAAGCCCACTGAACTGCTGAGCATGGAAACAGCACCAAAGTAATAGGAAGTGAGAAGAGCTGAAGAGTCCAGGTGTTTGGGCAGGTCTGGCAGACTGGCGTCTCCAGGGAGTCAGGTGACAGTCAGGGACCTCTGAATCATGGTGAGAGAAACCAGATAGTGCATTCATGGACAGACAGTTGGTCTGTCCAATCTACTGTCCTGCCTCCAGCAGTAGGGCAGTGCCAATGCCTGAGGAAGATTTGAAGAGGACGAGCCATACATCCATATTTCTCTGGTGCTTGCCCCACCTTGGGGCATAATTGCTGATGTCTTTGTGTCTGACAGCCCTTGGTGACTTTTCCTTCTATGGACTCACTCTCTAATGTCATGAACAATGCCAATCTCCTGCAATAACAGAGATATTTTTACCCCCACAGGGAGCTGCAGATCCAGAGCAAGGGGCCATCCAGCAAGAGTGGGGGACAGGCTTTCTGAAGGGCTCCCCAGCATCCAGGTGCCTCGGCTCCACTCCAGCCTGCCAGAGGTGCCGAAAATAGCTAGACCCAGTCTGGCCACAGGAGTTTAATGTTCCCTTTATTGCTGAAGCAATGGCATAAAACATCTGAACAACAGTTCCAGAATGTAATCTAACACATTGTTTTGTTTGCATCTTTTTAAAATAAAATCACCAGGGTACAAAAGGCATTCTGTGAATGCTGCTGGCTTTCATGTGTACTGGAATAAGATGTTTGAAGCCATTCAGAATAAGAGTCTTCTGCAGCAGATGCTGCATTCAGACAGTAAATGTAGCGTTATCTTACGATCTGACAGAGCACATTTCCAGAGCAGGTAATCCTTGGCTTTCTTTTTTTAATTAATTTCATTAACTCTGTGCTGTGGCAAGGATATTACAGATACAGACACATAAAAAACCTTCAGTATGCTTTAGACATCCCCCATGGGACTCAGAAGAGCCCTGCCTCAGCAGACATCTTCACAGCTCACTGTTGCCTGACTTGGTCCCCCTTGCCACCCCTCCAGGAGCGCATAGCAGACAGCATGGCTACCCCAGGCAAAACTGGATTTTCCAAAAGATTTCATCACCTCCAAGCAGGCTTGGATTTTTAAATCCACTCAGCATCTACTAACTCCTACAAAAGCTGAGAGCATTTAAAGTTTCATCACTTCATTCAGCTGCCTACGTGGGAACTGGTGTGTGCTGAACTCTTTGGCTATTGCCTACCCTGTGAAGCCAGCCTCCAAGCGTTTTATATCACAGCTGATGGTGTCAGTGTTGACTTCTACATGTTGAGTTAGCAAGTCCTGACATAATACACTAAAATGACTCCCTGTGCTGCTCTTTTAGGCTTTTATGGAAAGACATACTTAGACATCTTAATAACCCAGAGTTGTTACTTTTACTGGTCATAGATGTCTTACACGTAGAGGTTTATATAACAATATATGTCGGCATAACTGCTAGGCAAACATATTCACAGAATCACAGAACACCAAGGTTGGAAGAGACCTCAAAGATCATCAAGTCCAACCTGTCACCACAGATCTCATGACTAAACCATGGCACCAAGTGCCATGTCCAATCCCTTCTTGAACACCTCCAGGGATGGTGACCCCACCACCTCCCTGGGCAGCACATTCCAATGGTGAACGACTCTCTCTGTGAAGAACTTTCTCCTCACCTCCAGCCTAAACCTCCCCTGGCACAGCTTGAGACTGTATCCTCTTGTTCTGGTGCTGATTGCCTGGGAGAAGAGCCCAACCCCTTCCTGGCTACAATCTCCCTTCAGGTAGTTGTAGAGGGCAATAAGGTCTCCCCTGAGCCTCCTCTTTTCCAGGCTAAACCATCCCAGCTCCCTCAGCCTCTCCTCGTAGGGCTCGTGCTCGAGGCCTCTCACCAGCCTTGTTGCCCTTCTCTGGACATGTTAAAGTGTCTCAATATCCTTGGAATCTTTCTTGGAAAGTGTACCAAAGCTTTCACTCCCTTCCTATGAAATAAGGGGCATCCATTTGAGGGGGTTTCTTCCTCTAGTGTTCAAAAAGGCCATTGCTACTAGAGTTAACCAATTATCTGCCCAAAAAGATCATTGGTAAACATATGCCTGTCTGTGTACCCACTAAGCTAAGTGGTTTTCAGTCTAGCAAATTAAAATCAAAATTGCATTTCAGTCTCAGGTTTTTAAATTGATCATTCTCTGTTTTCAACTTTGTAGAGGTTTCTTCATCTAACCATTGAATTCCTGGGAAAAAAAATGGAGTTTATGTCTGGAGCTCTACTGTAACAAGAGAAGCAAGCCTTTAGATTGCATGTGTACTTTAGACTACATATGTATTTTGCAAACACACTCCATGTGGTCATGTTTAACAGTATAAAGTATATCATAAAGAATGAACAATTTGAAATAATCCCATAAAGGACAGGGGAGACTTCTGGATTAATCACTACAGCTTTTGGGTGGTCCAGGATATGCCTTTAAAATTTTCTGCTGAGCACATTTAATATTATGTAGAAAAATTGTCTTTGCAGTATATTTAACTTCTGCATTCCTATGTTGGCCATACTCCTGAGCAGAGCCAACATGGCCTCAGGCACTAACAGAGGCTGAGTCCCTAGGAGGGGAAATGCTCTGCAGGCCCTTCACAACTGCAGGACCAACTGTGCAGGTTTGTTGGTAGATGATGGACTTTTCCATTGGTACTTGCCAGACTGACAAATCAGACCTGCTGCTTTGCTTTCAAATATATTCCTGATGCTGCCAAGATTTTGAGAAGGCCTGTTTATTAAGGTGTTTGGCTTTATTTTTGGCAAAGCAGACTCTCTGAACTCAACTCACAATGAATGTTTTTTTTCCCTTAGCCTCTAGCAATATGTAAATAGGTGAAATCACCTCTTACATTTAAAAAATAATAATAGAAAGAAAGTTAGAATACAATTAGCCAAATCCACTTTTTCAGATCTGGCATTTATTGCTTTCTCTGTTTATAATAACTAGGTCACAGTGTGTTCTTACTTTTAACAAAATAATTTCTTACACCTTTCAAGCACAAATTAATGCTTCCCAGTTACATCTTTCTGTTATGTAAAAATCCCAAACAAATAAACAAACAAAAAGTTGTTTTTAATAACAAATATAGCATGGAAATAATGGGGGGGGGGAAGAGTTATATTAAAAGAGAAAGGCTATGGAAATTTACTGCCTAAGTCTTTAAAGTTACCAGTTCCAGTAAGGTTAAGACAGAAAGATAAGTGTAGTAGCATCACTGAAAGGATAGATTTATTGATTAGGATTGTAATTGTTACATTGTTCACAAACATGGAGGTATTAATACAACAATAACTAAAATACTATCCAATGGACAAAGAATGAAGTACTGGGGAAAGAATTGTGGGTTTCTATAGAAAGATATCCTTGCTATAGATGCCTGTCTGAAAACTATCCAATTAAGAGAAGAATCCAAAAGCAAAACATTGATATTAATTTGTCCAAGATCTTCTGCAGCTGCAATGTCAAGGGAGGAAGAGAGCAGAAGTCAAGGTGGTTGGCTTTCTCCAACAGACAGGAAGGGGTGCTTCACAGGTGTCAGGAGCTGCATGTACAGTTCAGCATGTACAGTTCAAAGTGTACAGTTCAGTGTTCCCCTCAAGCCAGCACAACATCACTGGGACAACAGCAAACACACCTTGTCCCTTATTATTATTATTTTCCCAGTAATAAGTCAGATCAGCAAAAAACCTCTTAGTAGAGAGCAATGAAGAAAACTTCATTTCCCATACAAAACTCAATAGAGTTTTGGTTTCCCGCAGGGCATAACGAAGGGAAACTGCGCAGAGGCACCACACAAACTGCTCTTGTCACCTTCAGAGTTTATTTTCTGTTCAGCTGAGCCTTCTCGTCTGGATGCAAACAATGCAGCAAGCAGCAGTGACAGAACAAAGCACAAACACACCTCTCTGTTTACCACGGTCTGTAGCAGGATACATACCAGCTATTACCTAATATTTGAAGCAAGGAGTGACTGAAACAAGTGATCAGCTCTGGCATGCCTGCTGGTGGCCCTGCTGGAGTCAGCCTTCACCCAGGCATGGGCCCAAGGCAAAACAGTCCTGTGAGGGCCAAGGCTGCAGGGATGCTGAAGGAAAAACTGGCTAAGAGCAAAGGGGAAATTTGCAGTGCTGCTGCTCACATTATCTTGACTGCATGGATAACAAGATTGCTCTTGCCCCTGCAGTGTATTAAAGCCTTTCTCTCTCTCTCTCTCTTCCTAGTTTCTGCCTACCTGTTTTTCTAATCACAAACCCAAAAAGGTTTAGACTCCTTCTTAGTATTAAAGCCCTCTTCATTGCTCTAGCTAAGGAAGGTGATGAAAGAGGACAGATGCTGAAAAACAATCTGTTGTTAATATTAGCTGAGAGATAAACAGTCAGGTTTTCACACTAGTGGTTCATTTTGAAAGCTCTCTGGCTTTATCATTTTTCTGCTCACATTCAACATGTAGCAGGACTAGCAACTTATCCTCCACTGGCTGCAGGTGATACCTCTGCATGTACATCGACAGACAACAATGGTTTAAATAGAAGTACAAACAAGGCTAGTGTTCTTGGCCCCTACAAGGCTAGTGTTCTTGGCCCCTATTGTTTAGAACTGGCAGTAGAAATAAAGCAATAAAAATGTTAATAAATATTTCAAAATACTTACTAAATCATAGCTAAACCAGACCTAAACTCAATCTTTTTTTGGAAAGAAGGAAGAAACAGACACTTCATTTCTGCTCCTCAGCTACTCGTAAGCACAGGGCTTATTTGTAAACCTGGCAGCCTTAGGCACATAGACCTCTAAAGTCACAACAGCATTACGTGCAGAAAGCTGTTTCCATTCATCCTTAGGAGTACCTAATCATGTACCATCTTTGTGGCTTGGTCTACAGTAAATACAAAGAGTGCTAACACAAAAAGGTAAAATGCCTAGGACACAGAGAGAGACATAAGAACCTTGAAGACGATTTCCTTCCTGAAAAGAAGACTTTTTCAGGAAGGTGAATTCTCCATGAACTCCCAGAATTTAGGAGCTAATCCAGCTGTAATTGCAGATTAAAGCACTTTCATCAAGTATGGGGTGAACCAGATCAGCATTCACTTAAGATGATCTACATGTATTTGCTTGTGGCTTTGCATCTCCTGAGCAATAGAGTCATCCCTAATAATCACTCCTCCGAGGACCCAAGCCCCACCGATCAAGGGACTGTAAACACAATAAAAAGGCTGTCTAAAGGAGTTCAGACTGTCTAACGTACAGACAATCAGAGAATCAGCTGAATGCCAGCTGTATTTACTTAGCTGTTTTTCCTATCCCCAGTGTACACAATACATGCAATTTCTTTAAAAATCAGTTGCATATTAGTTGAAAATTGACTTAATAACTAAAATTGGTACAATACATTTAAAATACATTCATTCACTGATTTTGCACACTACTTATTTAAAATAATAGCATATGATCAAAAATTGTTTTGGCTAAACCAAAATATCAGTTGTCCCAACCATTAAAATGTCCTGGCTGTGCTCCTAGGTGATGACAGTACTATATTTAGGCACTGAGTACCACCAGCTGTCTTGCTAACAGAAGTCTGGCATTTTCCTTAATTGAGAGATGCAGTATGTGTGAAATGATACCACTCACACTCACTCATGATAATACTAGCATGACCTAGTTGAAAGCTTTTAATTTTTTTTTGCTTCTTTGTTCGGAAGAATAACAGCCAGTTCAGCACAATGTGCAAAAATGAAACCTATCCAAGGGGGTTTATAAGGAATTCTCTGCAGATTATGATCTAGAAACCTCATAATTTTGAGTTCCCCCAAAAGGGAAGGGCAGGTGAGGGAGAAGAAATGGAAAATGTCTCCTTCAACATTTGACTTTCCCACTCACCCACACCTTGAAAGTTTGGATGTTGTTTTCTCTTGGGGATTTTTTGGTTTGTTTTTTTCTTTTCCTAACTGAGTGCTGGGCCAGAGGTTGGCCAGGGTGTTACATTCTGGTAGACATTATTGCTTTCTGTTAGCTTTCTACTTAAAAAGAAAAGGTATTGCTAAAGGTGGATAATGACTTTTGTTGCTAAATAGTCTGCCCCAGAACTGCAGTTTGGGATACAGCAACATTATTTTCACATTCTGATTTGTATTCCTAGAGATGAAGCCAGTGGTCCCTTTCCCAACTCTCATTCCAAGGCTGTTATTAGCCACCAGGTCAAAAATGCACTGCTTCCCATGGGAGCTTCATGGAGCTGAAGTCTAGGTGACAGATAAGGTATAGCATTCATTCTCTCTTGCCAACATGCTTCCAGTCATATTTGTAAATAAACATTCACTGGAGTAGCAACTAATAATCTGAAGTTCCCCTTCTCAAAAGACCTAACCACCATTTTAGTGAGATGTAGGGGCTTTTTTATCCCCAAACCTTTTTGTTAAGTAGTCCAGTCATAAGAGAAGAGCCATGAGACCCCTGCCTCAGCACACACTGCAGCTTAGCACTCACAGTATTTTCTGAGTGGGGCAGCTTGGTGTTGAAATTCCTGCTGTGGACCACACAAAGAAGGAATCAGACCCAAGGTTTTCCACATGTGATATCTATGTCCCGCACTGGGATCTAGGGCACAGAAGGGAGGAACAGCTCTAATACCAGCTTCTCATGATTACCTCATTCCTCCTATCAATATGGCCTTTAGAGGTTTCTTGTGTGATGTCCCAAAGTGAAACCAAATTATTCAAGGTGAATTACAAGTTGCAAGCAGTCCAGAACTGCCTTGTTGTTGTTGTTGATCAGGAAACATCTTTGTTCTCTGTGTCTGCTCCTGAACAGCCAGCTTAAGCAGATGTGTGCAACCAACCATCTTCACTGAAAGTGCAATGGCTTGTGAGTGGACAAAATAAATATTTTATAATATTTATAAGCACTGTGTGGAGGTGAGGAAGCTGAACACAAGCAATTCAGAGATGTGAATTTGGTTCCCAGCTCCATCACAGGATTTCTGTGCAACCTCACATGAGTTGTTTACTCTCTGGATATGCAGATGCAAATTCTTGCAGCTCCATGAGGTATTTCTCTGCTTCTGTTGACTGGTTATACCACCTGGAGATCTTGGCCCTGACACTTCATG
Organism: Dryobates pubescens; assembly: GCF_014839835.1. Taxonomy (NCBI): domain Eukaryota; kingdom Metazoa; phylum Chordata; class Aves; order Piciformes; family Picidae; genus Dryobates; species Dryobates pubescens. The sequence continues at coordinate 126,549,097 of NC_071657.1, read as the reverse complement.
CGCCCCAGTATAATGGGGTGGGTAATGCTTTCCTAGATCTTGAGGACCTCAGAGTAATGATAAAGTCACTAGTGTCTCATGGATGCCTATTGTGATGGATTTGAAGATCTGAACAACCAGCAAAAGTCAAATAAATAACAAGGGAACACTGTAAGCAGCAATTTCTTGTATATTACATAGCAATTGGCTATGTTCTATAAAACAGCACCATCATGGGCTTTTAATATTTTTAGAATAGAATAGAATAGAATAGAATAGAATAGAATAGAATAGAATAGAATAGAATAGAATAGAATAGAATAGAATAGAATAGAATAGATTCGAATAAACCAGGTTGGAAGAGACCTTTGAGATCGTCAAGTCCAACCCATCATTCAACACCACCTAATCAACTAAACCATGGCATCAAGTACTCCATCAAATCTCCTCCTAAACACCTCCAGTGATGGCAACTCCACCACCTCCTCAGGCAGCCCATTCCAAGGGGCAATCACTCTCCCTATGAAGAATTTCTTCCTAACATCCAGTCTAAACCTCTGCTGGCACAGCTTGAGATTGTGTCCTCTTGTTCTGGTGCTGGTTTTAACCACAGAATGTTTTTCTGTTCTCACACACTTGGTGTTTCATCTCAGTGGGGAACTCCTGGTGAGTACGTTAGATCTCCCACTCCTGTAGTCACTGTTCTGTGAAGTCACATTTTTCAGGAGTGAAGCTGTGGCTTTTTGCTTCAAAGATTATGAAGAAAACAGGTGAACCCATACTACTTAGCAAAATAGAGTATCAGGTCAGAATTTATCACCATGTATTAACTGCAAAATATACTGAGATTGTAATTAAACATCAATGTTCTCATCTGACATCACTGGAGGGTCACGGAGTAGCATAAGAATGCAAATGAATTCTGGTCTGCCTCAGTAGTGGTTAACAAGTCAAAGGAGACTATAATGTCTCATGGAAAGCCCAAAGAGTTGAATAGGAAATGTGCTGTGTTTCCCAGCCCACCAATAAATAAAGGTCATCAGATCTGGCTTTTTGCTTTTCTGTTGAATGCTGGTAACTGCCATGGTGACAAATCTGGAAGGGATGAGTGGGCTCTCAGTCCCTGGTTAAGTGCCTTGCTTTTCAAAAAAGCATGAAGCAGAAGTGGTTTGTTTTCCACTGCATTTTACAGCTTCTGCAGGTTAAATGCCTTCAGATTCCTGCAGAGAGTTAAATCTGATGTGGAAGCTGCAGCAGGTAAACAAAGTATATCTTAATGAACTGCCAAGTAATAACATGAGAGAACGCTGCTTTATTTTCATTACTCATGCTAAGCTCCATGACTTCTCCTGTAGCTTCTAAGCCCTGAAAAAGACAATGTTTGTCCCAGTGATTCCTGATGCAACATGGCTAAGAGGCACAGAGGAACAAACCTGACCGTAATTTAGTGCAGCTGAGTCACATGCCTTTACAAAAAGATTGGGTTGTTTGGGTTTGGTTTGTCATTGGTTTTGTGTGTGTGTGTCTTTTGGGATTTTTTTTAAGGAAAAATAAACTGTTGAACATCTACATTTAATTAGAGAAGTTGTTTGGTTTCAAGAATATGCCCAGCTGGGTGGCATTAATAACAGCATTGTCTTTTCTGGCAGTAGCTTGTCAGACCAGGGGCACCCAGTTCTACTGGCTGTTCAAACACAACCTGAGAAATAGGTCCTTCCTAGAATATTTTAGGATCTCACAACAAAATGTGACAACTTGGTGCAAGCAAACAAAAAGGGCTGCAAAGGGAGAAGAAGGGAAAAGGAAGGTCATATGGCAGGACAGTTTGGCTTAGTGTGGCTTCAGCACAGGCTCTTTAAAAGAAACAAGAGATCCTTGTAATCACTGGACACCTTCGACCTTGTACAAGTTCAGCATGGACATTGTGGTAGTAAGGGGTCTTGAAAACCAATCTGAAGGAAAAGAGAGTCCACAACCATGGAATGGCTGGGGCTGGAAGGAACATCTGGAGATTGTCAACACTCCCTACTCAGGAAGAGCCACCTAGAACCAATACTCCAGGATCATGTCCAGATGGCTTTCAAGTATCTCCAGTTCCCTCCCTGGGCAACTTGTGCCGATGTGCAGACATCCTCACATTGAGAAAGTGGTTTATGATATTCAGAGGGATCCTCCTGTGTTTCTGTGGTGCATTTTGCCTCTGGTCCTGTCACTGTGCAACCAGGAATAAGTAAGATGCTCTATAGGAAATTGTTTTCAGTCATAGATTGCAAGACATAAGATTTCTGAGTTCAAAAAGCATGAGATGAATGACTTGATAAAATCCTTACCAGGTTGCTCACAAAGCCCAGAATTTAAGAAACTACAGGCCAGCTCCAGACATTTAACCTGGCCTGTTTGAAAAGACCTTGTTTGAAAAACACACAAAAATCTGAGCTACTATATGCAGTCTCTTACTGTGCAGTAAATCAGTGGCTGAAAGTTCCATTTGAAATGGTTTTGTTTCTCGGGATTTCTATCAGGGCCACTTTTAATGTCACACTACTTCACGTGCTTCAACATAATTGTTCTTCTTTCTTAATCAGCCACGCATTCCTGCCCCAGAAATACAAACATTCATTCTGAGCACAGTAAAATCATTAGCATAATCAACAGTAAAGGAAAATGTCAGGTAGCCAGTATGAATTCTCTGATGTTGCAAACACCATGAAAACAACAGCTTTGATATATGATCTGCACTCATTCATCTCAATGTAATATTAACAGTGGAATATTAGGTTACACACACAAAGCAACTTCTTACATCAAGTTTTTTATCTGTTCCACAGGTCACTTCTGTGAAAACATCACTAGCTGATGAACGCAGTAGCAGATGTTACAGAGAGATCCACTAGACAGCATGTTATTATCAGTGTTGTGTAGATCTCTGCATTTGCATAGATCTCAAACATTTTTTGCCAAAGTATAAATTACTTACCAGAAGGAGAATATTCTCCAGGTTTTGCACCAAAGGAGCCAGCTGCCTTCTATTCCCAAAAATCACAACCAGGTTGCATATCTCTGTGTCTCTCCACCTTCTCTCAAGACCATTTACACAGGACATCTGTGATACAAAATTGAGTGATACCAGATTGACCAGCTGCCCAACAACTAACTCAGCACTGATTATATTGTTACCAGTGACGGCACACAGCTCACTCCCATTCAGCTGATGGCCCCATGGCCCTGGGTTATTTTCTGACTCACAATGATCTATTTCTTAAAGGCAATGTAAATGGTTACTAGCAATGAATCAGACCTATAGAGCAGAACATCTGTATTATGCTCTCAACACAGAAGCCAGATGTCTCATACTATATACTAACAGAGAAATGTGTGGTTGTGGTTTTTCTTCTCTTATATGAAGACCTAAATTAAAACAACAAGCATCTGGTGGAATTGGCAAAAGAGCTTTGTGGAACTGATGGACTCTCATGGGTACTGCTTAGGCAACACAAAGCCCAAAAGGGTATATGCCTGAAGCATCTGAAATTGCCTAAATGGCTTTAAAGACCAGAAACTCTTTAAAGACATGAATCTGAACTCTGAAAGGCACCGTTCTGAAGGGAGGTTGTAGACAGACGGATGTTGGTCTCTTCTCCCAGGCGGCCAGTACCAGGACAAGAGGACACAGTCTCAGGATGCACCAGGATAGATGTTCAGGCTAGATGTTAGGAAAAAGTTCTATACAGAAAGAGTGATTGCCCATTGGAATGGGCTGCCTGGGGAGGTGGTGGAGTCGGCATCACTGGAGGTTTTCAGGAGAAGACTTGATGGGGTGCTTGGTGCCGTGGGTTAGTTGTTTGGGTGGTGTTGGATTGGTTGATGGGTTGGACGCGATGATCTTGAAGGTCTCTTCCAACCTGGTTTATTCTATGTATGTATATATTCCGAGATGATTGTCATCCAATTCAAAGAGCACAAACCATAAAACATGAAAATTTTTGCTCCCAAAGGGTTGGGAAGGAAGGGAAGCGATCAGAGGGGTACAGGGTCAAACAGCACCTTCTAGGTGCCTTCCAGCTTCAGTAGTCCCACTGTGAAGATCTTCTGATTAGGAAACAGGGCAGAAGCAAAAAGACTGGAAGTGAAGGAAAATTTATTGTTTGGCATAGCCCTCCATCCTATCAGAAATTGGACAGCTGATTGCAATTAAAGATGCCAGAAATTGCTTTGAACCTGTGTCTTTTCCAAACACAGTGACCATGCAAACAGACTTGGGTGATGTGACCAAAGCTGGCATTTCTGGTAGAGAACCTAAGGTTTGTTTAGATTAGAAGCTTTGTTTTAACCAATATTAATCCCTTTCATGTTATAGCTTTTACAATTGGTTTTCTCCTTTTTTCCATGTTCTTCCATGAAGCAAAAAAAAAGGAAGGTCAGTTCCAAGTCAAGCATATTTTTTTTTACTTTGCCCTTTCTTAACTAAGATAAGGACAAATGAGTAAGGAAAGCATGATAAATCACATGTCAGACTATTCTCACTAACAGAAGCAGAAGCCACAAAAAAGTGTCCCAAACAAACAAACAAATCTGAAAACACAGAAGGATGCATTTATAAAGTGTTCCTTCCTTATTCCTTATGCAGTGAGCTGTTTTCAGTATTTTCCATGCCTATTCATCTTGCAACATTTTTATGGATCTAACCTCTTTTTTCATCTCTGAGCCATTTCTAGCACTGTGGCTGGAGAGCCCAGCTGGGATACAGCTGTGTACTGTCCAGCTTTGAAGAGCTATAAAAGTTTTCCCTTGTGCTAACATTGTGACGTTGCCCACTGCTTTGGTTTCTCAAATGCTGGTAAGTTAAAAGGCGGACCTGAAACCCCAAAAATTGCTATTTTGAGTCAAGCATTGCTCTCCTTTTGTCTCAGCAGTTTCTAATTAAACAGCACCATACTAGAGGACCTGAAGATCATTAAAGGTGCGCTTGGGTTGTCCAAGAATAGAAACACAATGCAGGTGTTGTTCCCTCAGTGCCTCTGCAAAACAGACAGTCAGTCCCTTTGTTGATTAGCAATTGCACTAAATGTCTTATAAAAGAGTGACCCTAACACTGCTAATACCTTTGGTCAGCCAAATAAATTCTTTCAGACTTTCACAGTGGAAAAAGCCTTCTATTTTATGATTTTATAACCCTGTCATTAGCAATCTTTGAAACAGCATTCCACCCCCAGGTTGCATTCTGTGGTTATGAACTTCATTTGATCACTGCCCCATCAATTTGACATTAACTGCTACAATTTACAACTGCTCTGGCTTTCCACCTATTATTGTCGTACCTCTGCAAGTGCAAAAAACTGCTGCCCAGGGGAAGTCTGAAAGAATGCAATGTCTTGTTAAAACCTGAAAGGGCAATGGGAGTCGAGGGGGAGAACCTCCTAGAAGAGAAGACCGAAGGTTTGATAATGAATAATGCTTCATTCTCTGCTGTGAACACGGGTGACCTGGCGTGTAGACCACAGCAAAGTAGTGAATTATTCACTGAGAGAGTCATAGACCTCCTGGTAGACCACAGCATTGCTTTGTCTCACAAGTATGTTCTCCCACAGAACAGGGCTCAACAGGATATTTCAGTCTACAAATGTTTAAACAAAAGGTGGGTGTGACAGGCTGTGCAAGGGGGGTACTGTGCACAGAGCAGGCAAGCCTGCATGACTATTTTTCCATTAGCAGTTGATTGATACTTCTGTAGGCACTACACATAAGGCAATGGAGAGAAGAATGGCTTTGATGAAGCTGAAGCATGTAGCTCATGTTCGATTTCTAACCCAGACAAGAAGCAAATTCCACCCACAGAGAGAGACGTTTACACAGCATTAATTATCTGGTTAAAGCCATAGGTGCATGGACATTTGGAGCGGCAGCTGGAATCCAGGCTGATTTCCTGACCTTTGTTCTCATAAAAGGAAAAAAGCATCCAAAGGAACAATTTGGGCTAGAATATGGTTCCAGTTTCCATGTGAACTGCTTTCTTTGCTTTTGTGGGTTTCTCAGCCTGAGAGACAAACCTTAGACCAGGTTATTTCTGGTTTAGTTTGCAAGGGGGGAAAGGCTGAACACTATTCTGGCTCTATTTCCTTCTGTCTCTGAGTCTAGAAGCATGAATATGGGCCTGAGCCCTACAGGCTGTGCTGGAGACAGGACAAGAGCGGTGCAAAAACCCCTAAACCTCAGCTTTGATCTAGGTGTCCATTGTGTTTGAGAAGAAAGACAGCATGCATTTTTTGGTAACTTGCGTATCAAATTGTTCATAGAAGCCCTTTGTTATTTCTCTTTTCCTCTTCTATCTTCATAGGCAGAAATATTTTGAGACTAATCTCATGGTATATCTGAAGTTTAAATCGTAAGGTCTGATGGGTCTTCAGGTTAAGTAATTTCTATATCCAGATCTTCCCTTTTTACTTTACTTACACTAAAAAAGATCTTTTAATTTCTTTTCCATCGTATAAGAAAGTTAATGTCTAATCTCTGCTTTTCTTCTGTTATCCAGATGAGTTGAGCTACCCTCAGGATCTGTAAATTGCAGAGAAATGAAGAACTCACAGTTCTTCCTGATCATTCTCACACATTGCACAACCTTCTGTAGAAGACAGAATTGTCTGCTCACACAGCGAAGGACATGTCTGAACTGTCAGCTTATGTGCCAGGAGGAGGACGCCCAAATAAAAGTTTTTAGTTTGGGACCATGTCCTTTGATCATGGAACAATGAAGCAGAGAACATGAGTTCTGCCCATGATTTGGCAACTGCTTTGTCTTACTCAATAAGTCATCAGGAAGAAGGACTGCATGTTGGCACTGTGCTTGAGAAGTGATCAGGATACCATTCTGAGAGCATGGGAAGGGAAGGCAGTGGCCAAAAGCAGGACTCTCATGTTCAGCATGGAGCCTCCAAGGTAAGGAAATCACATCTTGAGTGAAATGGTGATAGGACAAGGGGCAATGGCTTCAAACTAGAGAAAAGTTGATTTAGATCGGATGTTAGGAACAAGTTCTTTAACATGAGGGTAGTGGAACACTGGATCAGGTTGCCCAGGGAGGTGGTTGGGTGAGGATCAACAGGGCTCTGGGCAGCCTGATCTCGTTGAGGATGCCCCTGATCATTGCAGAGGGGTTTGGACTATATGACCTTGGAAGTCCCTTCCAGCCCAGACCATTCTATGATTCTATGATTCTGTGTTGTCTTTCAGTCACCTTCCATTTGGCAGTGTTTCCTCAGCACCAGTGTTACTGAGTGACCTCAGTATAATTCAGTTCCATTCAACATCACACCACAGAGGATAAGATGCACTACCGTTGTGATTCTGTGTCAAACAGCCTTTTGGCTTTTCCATTTGTAGGTCATGGACTGTTAAGAATGGGACAATTCATTCTGAAAACGGCCTTTCCAGTTCATGCAGTTCTGCACATGCTTGCAGAAGTCCCTTTATTGAAATGCTCACAGCAACCTGGTTTTATAACTAACCAGAGAATTATTTTAGATGTTTTCCAAATAGACAATGTTCTTAATTTTCACTTTATGCTACAAATTTGTCTAAAAAATTTGACTTCCAAAATTGAAAGCGTTTTGGTGTGACTGCAGAAAGGTGGCTATTCCCCCTTTTTAATGATGCCTTTGACTTTCAGATCAGACTGTCTCTTCTCTTACTTAACAAAGCTTTGCAATATCTCATAATTTTATTCCAGTTTCATGGAATGATTTAGTCATCATTTTGACTGTTTAAAAGGGATTTTAGAAGCTACACCTAATATTTACAAGCTTGCACTGTAATCTTATTGTTTTTTCCAAGCATCAAAGTCACATGGTCTCCTGAAAACTGGCTCATGGAACACCACTTTCTCAATATCTTTTTTATTATTTCCATCTATTACATACTACCCTCGAGCTGAGAGGAAACCTTAAAGGCACACAACTGAAGAATCTTTGTTTGTTATTTGGAAAAGCTGGGATGTATTTCCTTTGGACAGATTTTACTGACTATGACTGGAAAGCTAAATGTTCCTGTTGTTTCTAGTAAATAACCTTTAAAATAGAGTTTTCTAACCCATAGTAGATAATAGCAGATAAGGCTGCTATTGGTATCAAACGAGCCCTCATATTTTCCCAATCAACGGATGTCTGGCAACTTGGATGAGAATTTTATCTGAGAACAGACTTACTTATTGTTCAGTCTCCAACAGCCGAGTCACAGGCAGAACCCTGCCGCTCACTGTCTCCCTTCTCCTGCTTTCTGGAGGGGCCTGGTTTGGCTCCCAGCTCCCACTGAAATATAGGGGAGCCAGGAGTCCTGTCAACCTTTCAGAAGTCAGTCAGGGCCTTCACAGAACTGAGTCCATTATTTTCAAGACCGTTTAGACAATCTGAATGCACCCCAGATGTAAGAGAGCTGCAATCCTGTTTCAAGCAGATTTGTTCTGAGAGTCACTGCACAGCTCCCCCAGATTTTAATAGGTGTCCCACCTCCTGCAAGAGAGCCCATTATCAACACAGTACAACTCCAGTGTTTACTATGGTGATATTTAAATCTGCTTCTTTATCAAGGTGATGCTCCTGCTGTGTGGCCATCACTCTTTGTCGCTGACCTGCTAATGAGACTTTATTCACTGACAGTTCAAATCAGACTCTCTTCCTACAGTGCACAGCAAGAAGAGCTTTCCCTGTCTGGTTAGACCTTGGAAATAAGACTGACAGAATCTAACCCTTTGCCCTATAAAAATTGCATGTTGTTCTGAAAGTCAAAATGCAAATAATTCATGAATTTTGTAAACATCTCTAAGGGAAGAGAAAAATGGTAGGCAAAATTGGAGTCTGCTATTTTTACCCATGTGCCTAGTTGATTGCATGTCATTCTTCTTACACAGAACTAAATATCTTAAATGCAAATAGCCAGAGGTGGTTGTACATTTTTTGCCCTTTCCACAGCTGTTCATTATAGAGCTCAATAGCAGCTGACAGCAGGTGAATATGTGGATGATGGGCCATGTGTATATTCTGTTAAATAGAATGAATAAAGCATTAAATGATCTTATTTCTTGATATGCCTGAATGCATGCTGCATCTACAAGCAAAGCAACATTGAATTCTGTCTAGTAAATCCCCCTTGTATTTTGCAGTACATCAGTCATGCAAATTTTATGCTATAATCCTTTAAGTAATTATAACCCCCATTTATTTTTAATGATATTGAGTATCCTTTTGCTTTTAGTTCCAGACAATTGAAATAAGGATGCATGAACCTGGAATATTAGACTACTTACACCTGGTTCATTTTGTACGCTACATTTGGTGATCTACATAACTTGTTTAACCTGGGTAGGAATAAGTAACAATGGAGATTCCTTTTCCTGAGAATCAGCAGTGTCTTTGAAATTCCCTAACACACTAATTTATCTGTATGCCTTCATGACATTTCTTCACAGGAACAGAGAATGATTTGGAAAGTGCCATTTCTGAGCGAACGCACGTTGCTCGTATGTAACAGATATACATGCATATGTCCCGGGGTGAGGCCAGGCAGATCCTCTCTTGCCTCCAAAGGGGGCAAAAGAATGACACTCACACAAATGGATTGCAGAAGTGATGGAAAATTTAAATGGAAAAGCAATTAGTGTTTTACAGAAAGCTACAAGCACAGTGACAAAAGAGGTCCCAAAGCATACAGAGTCCCTTACAACACACCCAAAAACCTCCCAACATTTCCCTTCTCCCCACCTGAGGGTATACCCAAAACCCCCAGGGCTCTTTCTTCCCCCCTCCACCGTTAGGCTGGTCTCAGGCTGGCCAGCTCTGAGACTGTCCCTCCCCACTTCTTTTCCTGGCATTAGGCCCACCCAGGCCTAAGAGTCCTTGAGATAACTCCTCCAGCATTACCTGATAGGAATCATCTCCCATGGGAGCATACAGGGAAGAAAAAGGAAGTGAGAGACTTTGCAGATAGATTTATAGGGTGCAGGATATTATGGGTATGAAATACACTATTTCCTGTGTCTACCCAGTGGGCTGGACAGGGACACAGGAGGTGTATCTTGTGTGGCAGCAATAGGAGGCACCCAGCCTAAACTGCCACAGCATATAATGTAGGCATAAAGAGCACATTTTAGGGAAAATGAAACAAAAGGGCTCTAGATGGTATGGGGATCCAAGAGAGCTAGTTAATATTCAAACACCATCTCCTTCAAGCCAAAGAGAAATGTATACCCTTGAAAAGAAAATCTAGTAGAGGAGGCAGGAGACCTGCATGGATAAGCAAGGAGCTGCTAGAAAAACTCACATGGAAGAGGGAAGTCTGCAATAACTGGAGAAGGGTCTGGGCAGTTGAGAGGTCTATAGAAAAACTATCAAAGCATGTGAAGATGCAAAAAGCAAGGCCAAAGATCCCTTGTAACTAAGCCTGGCTACTAAAGTGAAAGATAACAAGAAGCTTTCTTTAAATACATCAATAGTAAAAGAAAGAATGAAGGAAAAGTGGGGCCATTGTTAAATGAGGTGGGAGGCATGGTGACAGATGATGCAGAGGTGGTGGAATTACTGAATGCCTTCTTTGCCTCAGTCTACTGCTAAGACCAACCCTCAGGAATCTCAGACACTGGAGGTAAGAGAGCAAAACTGGAGGGAGGAAGAGCCTCCACTGCTCCATGTGGATTGAGTTAGAGATCTCTTGGATGGAATCTATGGGTGCTGATGGGTTGCTGGCTGATGTTGTTGCTGTGCCACTCTCCATCATTTTTGAAATATTATGGAGTACCAGGGAGGTCCCTGGGGACTGAAAGAGAGCCAGTGTCACTCCAGACTTCATAAAGGGCAGGAAGGAAGACCCAGGCAACTACAGACCAGTCAGCCTACCCTCCAACCCTGGAAAGGTGATGGAGCAGCTTGTTCTGGAGGCTACCTCTAACCATATGAAAGAAAGGAGGATTATCAAGAGTAGCCAGCATAGATTCAGTAAGGGAAAATCTTACTTGACTAATTTGATAGGCTTCTACAAAGGCATGACCAAATGGATAGATGAAGGGAGACTGTTGTCTATCTTGACTTCAGAAAGGCTTTGATACTGTCTCCCATAACATCCTGGTAGATAAACTCAAGAAAAGTGGGTTAGATGATTAGACCACGAGGTGGGTTGGTAACTGGTTCAACAACAGAGTTCAGAGAGTTGAGACCAGCAGTGCAGAGTCCATTTGGAAGATATAGCTCTGCTCTCCACTTGCTCCTGAAAAGATTTATTTGCCTGTAGCTTTAGGAATGCTGGAGCTACAGCACATCAGCCCTCTGCCAGCACAAAGGTGTTTTTTACCTGATCCATGAGACTGTGGGATTTTGGAAGCTGAGGCAGATCAAGGTGTGTCTCTGTATAATGACAAATTATAAGGAGAATTGTAGGACAAGAATGGGTTGGCAGCTCCATCTGTGGGATGGTATCACTGCACAGCTAGTGCTCTACCTCCAAATGTAGGTCTGGGAAGAAAGTTACCAAAGAGCATTAGGAAGGTAACCGCTCCTGCCTTCAATACCTCTTGTGTATCCTTGCTTACTCTCCCCATCTTGCTCACAGAGCAGAGTTTTTTTTGTGGACTCCAAAACTTTGGGAGAAGCCTCATCACCTTGACAGAGACCATCATGGCACTGCTGAGAACTGTAGAAGAAGACATCCAACTTAGATTAGTAACACCTTCATCTGTGAGACTTTCATGAGCACAGTGAAAAACAGTTTGAACTGCAAAAGTGATCAATCCCAACAACATGAAAGGCCAGGTATTTGGTATAATTAGGACATTTCTACATCCCTTCCTTGTATGCAATCAGAAAGCAGCATGAACAGTTTGTTCTTTAAGTCAGTAAAGCTTAAATACAGTAAGATTTCCTAAAATCAAAAGTACAGGGCCTATGAATTTTAAGTCCTAGCAAACCAGAGATATATTATCCTGCCAACCTGTATGAAAGTTAGACTCCAACTCTCCATAGCCCACTGCTATTATATTTTTGTGTGGAATTAGATTGTGTTGTACAGCTGGCCTAATACTGTTTCTTTGCAGCCAACTGTGAACTAAGAGCAGGAGAGAGATTTAGTTAAGTTTAATCCTTTGTTTTCTGCCAGCTTCTGGAAAGAAGTTGTGTGCTCTATATTTGGAGTTTTCTTTAGAAAATTCTTCTGTTACCAGCTTCCAGGGAGCCCTTTTTTCCAGCTATACTGCTGCAGTTTGGCCACAATTTTGACCTAACATGCTTTAAAAGACAGCTGTGACATTTCTTTTTAACAACTGAAATCCATGAAAAAGTGCTCTACAGTTATGTGCAGGATTGCTACAGGTTTAAAGGAATGGGTTTTGCCATTAGCAGAATTAAAGAAGCCTGGCAGCAGATGCATTTAAAATATGGCAATAAGAAGATCTGAACATAAGAGCAGAAAGGATAAGCAACATGTAGGCTACAAAAACATAAACTAGATAATATTTCTATATTAAAACCTATTCTAGTAATGTACAAAGAAGTTGCAATATAATGAGAAACAGATACAAAACCATCTAGATGTATACAATACTGTACATTTGTGGATGTAAGAACTACCATAAAAAATTAACATTGAAGTAAACTCAGTTGAACAAACCAGAAAACAAAGAACAGCCCTGTCAGCATACCAAGTTTCAGTAAGATTAATCTGTGTTGCAAGCGTTGTTCCCAATGTATCTCTCCACACTCATCCATCATCTCCCTCCATGAAGCCAACATGAGCTTGTAGCCTTTATGCTGCCGAAGGCAAACTGGTGTACTTCTGCTTATGTGTAAATGTAGCCTACTTGTCCAGTCCCAAGTCCAAAAGCCCTCATGCATTTTAACAACCAACAGGACATTTTGAGGCATAGGAAGTTTCATGTAAATATGAGGGGAAAAAATGTCACTGTGAGGGTGACAGAGCACTGGAATAGGCTGCCCAGAGAGGTTATGGACTCTCCCTCTCTGGAGATACTCAAAACTCTCCTGGATGCATTCCTGTGTTAATCTGGTGTAGGTGATCCTGCTCTGGCAGGAGGGTTGGACTAGATAATCTTTTGAGGTCCCTCCCAGCCATGGAACTTTTGTGATTCTGTGATTCTGTGATTTTGCTGTTCCCTCATTGGAAATATTCAGGCCTTCTCCTGCTCTTGTGTTCACCCCAACTAACTTCAGCTGATAAAAACAGTCTTTTAGAGTCCCACCATAAGATATGTGGGGAAAACAGGGCACTTGCAAAGGGAGTATTTTAGACACTTGTTTTTAAACTGTGGAAGAATTTATGTTAAATGCAGAGGAAGCCTAAATGTCTAGCTGAAGATAGACACCAATTTGTATGTGATTAATGTCAAGTAAGGGAATTTGGTACTTAGAAAGATGCATCAAAACCCCACTGCACACATGAGTAGCTGCTACAGTCCACCAAAACCTGCTCATAGCCCAAGCACTCACTGGACCAGTGCTTGAAAACCACCATAGACTCACCAGCTGTGCTTTCAAACTAGCTTAAATTAATTTACTCTCTTCTTTTTCATCAGAATGGTAACTCATAGTGATCTTTTTGATGCCCTTATATACAGCACCAGTTTCAGCTCCTGGTTCCTATGTCAACAGAGCATGCCCCATGTCCACAGCAGAAATGAGGGAGTAGTGGGAATTCTCAGAGCCTTGTCCTTCAGTGGTGCCATTTTCATCATCTCTCCCCATATTTCCTCTGGTAGCATAGAATCATAGAATCAATAAGGTTGGAAGAGACCTCAAAGATCATCAAGTCCTACGTGTCACCCAAGACCTCATGACTACTAAACCATGGCACCAAGTGTCACATCCAATCCCCTCTTGAACACCTCCAGGGATGGTGACTCCACCACCTCCCTGGGCAGCCCATTTCAATGGCTAACAGCTCTCTCTGTGAAGAACTTTCTCCTCACCATCTTCAATGTCATTCCTAGTACAGAGCAGGGCTAATATGTATCTCACAGGAATGTTGTGGGCATTAATTAATAAATGCTCCTAAAATGCTTGAAAACCTTCAGCATGAAAAATATGCAAAATCTTTCCTATAAATATTGTTCTTCTTTTCTGTATCCTGATACTATGTCTCCAGAGGTCTCCCCGATTTTAAAGTAGGTCAAAATATGGCTCTTAATAACTCAAGTTGGGAACTCTGAAATTTTCCTCCTGACACAATTTTGTACTGCTTATATTAAGAAACATGAGGCCTGCTTCCCTGCACCAAAACTCCACTGTGCAACAGCTGAGGATAGTAATGAAGAGACCAGAAGATGTGTTCCAAAAGCCCAGGCAATGTTCATTTGCAAACCTAATGTTGCCTTCAACACATCAACCCACCCCATACAAACTCATAACCTGATTTCCATGGGCTTTTACACTTTTATCATTTGGATTCCAAATAGAAGGCATCCACATCAGATACCATTTATCATAGTATCATAGTATCAGTCAGGGTTGGAAGGCATCACAAGGATCATCTAGTTCCAACCCCCCTGCCATGGGCAAGGACACCCCACACTAGATCAGGCTGGCCAGAGCCTCATCCAGCCTGGTCTTAAACACCTCCAGGGATGGGGCCTCACCACCTCCCTGGACAACCCATTCCAGGGCTTCACCACTCTCATGGTGAAGAACTTCCTCCTCACGTCCAGCCTGAATCTCCCCACCTCCAGCTTCATTCCATTCCCCCTAGTCCTATCACTCCCTGATATCCTGAGAAGTCCCTCCCCAGCCTTCTTGTAGGCCCCCTTCAGATACTGGAAGGCCACAATAAGGTCACCTCGGAGCCTTCTCTTCTCCAGACTGAACAGCCCCAACTCCTTCAGTCTGTCCTCATAGGAGAGGTGCTCCAGCCCTCTGATCATCCTCGTGGCCCTTCTCTGGACACCATTTGCATGAAACCCTTCCTTTTGTAGCAGTCCGGATAGACCAAGTGGATGCACACATTTGATTCACGCCATCTAACCAGGTAGAACATGACCTGCTAAACTTCTCTGAATGTACCACCTGGAATGGCATCAACTCCTAAATAAAATACATGGCATTATGCTTTTCATTTCCATTCTGTTGGAGCAGACACAGCTGAGATGTAGGGTGTTTCCTGAGGTTAATGATAACCTGAGGTTAATGGTTTCTGGCTGAACTTTAGGCCCTCGGCTCCCTCTAACCTGTCATTAATCCCCAGGAAATGCCTGAAACCAAGCGTATTATTTAAATCTGGCAGCAATTAATTTATCTCTGGACCTTACAGATGCTCATATTAAATTAAAAAGAGGATGATTTATGGAGACCGCCAATAATGTCCAGATCTGGCAAAGATAGATGTTATCCTTAATATTTTAAATTCAGGTTTCCTTTTTCACTGAGCCATTTGCTATCAGCCATAGTCAAGGCTTTTATTTAATTATTCAAGCAAATAGGATCTTTCCCCTAATTATTCAATTTTTAAAAGCATTTTATCTTGTATACCCTGCCAGCTGCATCAAGATTTTATCTTTAATTTTTCCTCTTTAGGAGTGTTTCATGAGCATTGGTCACCATTGCTTCTGAATCAGAAAATACAAGTATTTTTAGCTACTCGGTTTAAAAAAGAAGCAATCAGAGCAAGCATGGTGGCATATGTAAGAAATAAGAATTATCCTCTTGCTCAGCAGTAGATCCACAAGTCTCAGACAAAATAGCATCTGTGAATTTATTACCATGTATTAAAAAGATAGGCCAAAAACACAGTATAAAGTTACCCGCTTCTGGAGAGCTAGAAGGTGGAGCTGTACATCACTTTCTATTCTAAGTTTGTCTCTGGTTTTCAGACTGAGGCTGCCAAAAGTGTGCACACTCTCTATTAAGGCTTCTGAAGCCTTACCAGACCTCTCAGTTGTGTGGCTTGGCAATAGGTACTAGTAAATCAGAGACACAGTGCAGCTGACTCCGTAATTGCAAACAACAGCCGTAAATCCATTGAAACTAATCTGTGTACCAACTGAAATAAAATCTTTAATCTTGCCTCCTTTCTGTTATTCAGCTTTCACTTTCAAGTCTTATCACAGAATAGTGCCATTAGCTCTACAGATAAAATGGAGTCTTCCAGACTCCTTAAAATCTGGACTTCTGCTGTAAAAGCAGCTTAAGAAAAATATTCTGAAGTTAAAGTTGAACTGCAAGGGGACAAAAATCAGAGCTGTAGATTTTTTTTTCACAGCTTTCATTGCAAGGAATTCATCCCATAGTATTTTTTCATAAGATGGTTACTGAAAACCCACACTTTATGCTTTAATATTTCTGTAAACTGAGTAAACCAATTCCCTACAGAAAAATTACTGCCTGTATTGCAATGTGAGCTCTCCTGATAGGCAGTATTACTCCACTCTTAGAGAATAACAGGAACAATCTCACATGTGTATATGTGGTCACACATCTGGCTTTGTGCAGCATTAGCACTCCCTTTCCTGAAATCAGTATCTCCTGAATTATTGTTTTTTTTCCTTAATAGCCTTTTCTCACATGCTGATTCTGCTGGCTCTCAGCAATTTCTGGTACAACCCACCCATGGAGAAGATGGGACAGGTGTAGCAGGCACGCTGTTCTGGTAAGGCTCCTTCTCACCAACGTGGGTCTCAGCCTCAGGGCTGCCTTCTCTGAAGGTGTTTCTACCACGGGAAACACCTGTCTGTACACGTGGGAAGTGCACATACACTGTTGCACGCCTGTCCATGAATACTGCACATACTACAGTTTTGTGTGAGGACTGGAAGACAGACTTCAGCTTCCTCCACTGACACTTGGATCACAGAATCTTAGAATACTAGAATGCACTGAGTTGGGAGGGACCTCTAAAAATCCCCTAGGCCAAAACCCTGCACTGAGCAGGGACATCCCCAAGAAAATCAGATTGCTCAGACCCCATTGAGCCTGACCTTGAATGCCTCCAGGGATGAGAACTCCATCATCTCCCTGGGCAACCTGTTCCACCATTCTGTTTGAAGAAAATTATCTTTCTCAAGAATCAGTGCAGAAAGTGTTCAGAAATGCTTTTTTAACCCACTCTTTATTACCAGCTCAGTTTCAAAAGGCAGAACTTTCAGCCATTTTGCTTTTTGCCATTTTGCATTTTGCATTTTGTCTCCATTTTGAAAACAACAGAATTATCTGTTCCAGCCACAGGTTTTGTCCTGTTTAATAATAACTACTCAAAACACATATTCTGCATGCTCATTTTCTGATGGCTACAAATGGATTACAGAAACATGATTATGAAATGCCAGTCAGGGAAGGTAAGGGCAGTGCCTAGCATAGCCATACCTTCCTCTTTCCTGCACAGTCATCTACAATGCCCATTTCTTCCAGGATGTAATCAAGCAGTTAATGAGCTTCATCAGTGTGCACTGGAATCTCCTGTTCCAGCTGATACAAGTGGTTTGGGGTTTTTTTTTCCCTTGCAGTAGTCAACATATTTTAACTGTGACTGCAAAACTGAAGTACTGACAAATTTTAATGAGCTAAAGAAAACAAATTTCTAATGTTCCTCTAATCATTTAGGGACCAATCTGTATCCTGCATCATTTAGGAGGGACTTTGTTATGTTCGTTTCTAATCCTTGGTGTGAAAGACAGAAAATGTGCTACCATGCATGTTTTGTAGAGATATCTTTATGGCAAGAGTCAAATTCAATGTTGTTTACATGCTGTTTGTTAAATGAATACTATTTCCAGGAAGAAGCAGCCAGCTATGAAGATATGGCCACATTTCTTATGGTTTCCTGATTTTCTGCCTTCTGTTATACCTAAATCCTCTAAATATGTGCTACTGAATCAGCATTCTGTATGCTCAAATGTGATTAAAGCTGTTCAGAGGACAAGGATTCCATTTTGCTGTAAATTTCGAGGTTTCAGAATTTGTTTTCACTATTCAGAGGAATGAAAATAAATCCCTCAAACATTTTTGCAAATGGAAATTGTTATGAAATGGCTGTTTCTGGATAGAAAACCTGATCTTTTCAGCTCAAGTTCTTTCTCCTCTGGCCATAAGTGACAAGGGAACCCCAAGCAAAAACTTTCTCAAGAAATGTTTGTCAAAACTGATATGTTGATACAACATTTTGGCTTTGATGAGGTGACATATTTCATTTCACTGCAAATATTCTGACCAGCTCCAGATGTGATTGACTTATTTAAGCTAGGAAAATGATTCATTGTGAGAGTCTGAATAACCCATTAAAATAATAAAGTAATGCATGGGAGAGTCTGAGTAAGCCAATAAAATAACAGAGTAATGCAATGTTCTTCGAATCAACAGCACTGGATTTGAACTCTGGTCTTTATGTATGGGTAAATTCATAAAATATAAGCAAATTTGTACAGTAGAAAGGATGTTTATCACCATCCAATATAATCTCTCGGATAATATTGGCCATTTCACTTAGAATCATGAAGTAAGGTCTTAATCCAACTTTCTCCTGTGCTGAAGAACTGAAAAAAACACACCTGAGAAAATTTTACGTATTGTGTTCTTAAAATTTTCTAATAGAAGGAAGCCTAAAACTTCCCCATATAACTGTTCCAGTACCAATCAGGATATGCTGATCATTTGAAATGTTTTCCTACTAACCTAACCTACATTCCATTGATGAAACCTCAGCTAATTAAGCCAAATCTTGCATTAGAGGACAATGGATCATTGCCCTCAATTGTACCAGTTCCACATATATTTCAAATATAGTGAAACTTTTCAAGGTCCTCACATGTTATTCCTTTCTCATAATGAAATGAAGCATTTGTTGAAGTGCTTTCCAACTACCTGTGTTTTCTAAAGGTGTCTTTTTGAAGAGAAGAGAAATGAATTCATTTTATGGAACGATTTCTGAATTGTGTTCATATTACCTGATTAGTCATTTCAATACTTACATAACCATACAGTATCTGGGTTGTATTTTCTATGTCAGGTTCAGCTACTACACCCTATTTAGTAAGGAGCCTCAACCTCCATTGCAGTAAGAGGGAGAGGTAGTCAAATAATCCACCAGTTCACCACCTCAGACTGTGATAATGATGTCTGGTGTTAAGTGGAGCTCTGGCCACCAGCATATATCATGCAAGCCTTGATACAGCCCTCAAATGCAGAAAATGTAGAGTGGCTAACTTCTTGTGAACTTCACACTTATCAGGGATTAGAAATCCCTGGCTGAACTAAAGCTTTGAGTATCGGCTGTGGAATTTCCTGAGCCATCTGACAAAGAGCAGGCATCACATCAATACCTCCTGCCAAGCCATAGCAGTGATCCAAACACCATTTCCTTCTTAATGTGTCAAGAAGATCAGTGTGTTATCAGATCAAGCTAGAATTAAACCACAGAAACAGTTACACCGTGAACAGGGAAAAGAGAAGAAGAATCATTTGTATTGTTTGCAACATCAGAAAAGAGCAAGACTTGCCACACTGATTTTATCTCAAAATCTATAAATGAAAAATGTGGCTGGGCCTTAACAAGGCTCTACTGCAGTCAACCAAAGAAGATAGGTTTCATAATTAATTTGGGATGTTTGCCTAATTAATATAATTACAGTATCTATTCGATTCAGAATTGATGTGGCTTGGGCAGGGTTTGAGCAGCAATAGGTAATAAAGCCTGATTCCTAGTCATTTCTCTTGGGAACAGGCTGTCTAAGCAAATATAGATCAGAAAATCTGATTCTTACTGTATTCTCTTCAAGAAGACTCCTGAGGCCAATGGAAACATATGAGGTTTCATATCGGGTCATTAAATTGTCATGCTTTGTCCTTTTATTTAATTAAAATCTTCTTAGTTATGCAGACTTCTGTGCTGCAAGCTGGAATGTAAATGAGTGCTAAGACGAATAGTTTAATATAACATCCACAATCCCACATTTCTTCTTACTTGAGAAGCTAAAATTTGATGAGGCATTTCTATCTCCACACAATCATCACTTCTCATCGCTATCTTCAGAATAATTGCTTGCACTATAGAACTAAAAAACATCATTTTCAGGTTCTATATTACACAGATTCCCTGAGACATTCTTTTAGCTTTTTCTATCCCTTAGAAGTTGTTTAAAATGCTATGAAGTTTCAGGGACTGAACGACATCATACAGCTAGTTTTGACCTTTTTTTTTTTGTATCTCACCTAAATATTCACAAAAGCAGATATTTTTCATTATTCAATCTCCTCCTTTTTTATTCCTTTGGTGAATAGGAAAACACTTAGTCCCATGGATATAATCTACTTTTTAATGCACCACAATGATTTACTATAAATGTCTCTCAGGAAGGTGAATAAGATTCTCCTGTGTTCTTTGCTGGCCTCAGCGATATAATTAGATATTCAATTTTATTTCCACTGATACCACCAAGTTCTAAAAATCTGAGAAAAATGTGCATTTCTTGATACCACTTGAAGCTAACATTCAACACAGATGTTTGCATTCGGCACATTTGCATTCTCCATATGTATTCTGTTTTAAAAATCTCTGCCTAATGTGGATGGCAACCTTCTCAATTACCCTCGGAGTATTTTGCTCTCCTAGACATAACATCTGCAATTCAATTAAATGTTTCATCTGTTTTCTTCCTATGATTCCAGGATACAAACCTTGAGTCTGTTAATCCAGTGTCGATGCTTATTTCATTGTGAAAGGCACATTTTGGGATTCTTTAATGCGATGCAATGCTTGAGGAGTGAAAGGAAAAGGAGGTGTTTTTTGTCTAAGGAAAAAGCTGCTATGGGATCAGATCAGGGACGGCTTCATAATCACAGCTTTTCCCCTGCAGGCAATTAAAGCAGATCATATATGCTGCATTTCTCTGAGGGCACTGAATTGCTTAGTTTCTTTTCCAGTTTTTAATAGGAAAAAATTTAACAGTTTTACAGCTTACAATTCTGTGATCAGTCTCTGGTTTTTATCTACTCTTCTACATAATTTTGTAATAATTTCTGCAAAAGGAAGCCATAGCTTTCAAGCAGTGGATTTTCAGAAAGACACTTCACCTGAATAGCTGTAGAGTAGCTTAATGCCAGACAACCTGACAAAATAGCCAGTATTTCACAGGTAGGCTAAAAAATGCAGCTTATTCCACATAAACGCTTTTGCAGGCTATTCTGCATTGCACTGGCTTTTGTGAGGTCTTGTCATTATGGTATTTGAGCACATTCAGACATGAATTAAGTGACAGCATTACTATCTGTTGCATTTTCTTTCATGCTTTGTCATTCCTTTCTCCTAAGAAGAGCACTGCACACAGTAGAGAACATTTATCTTTCCGGGTCTGTTCACTTAACATCTCTTCAGTGTTTACATGAGTTCAGCTACTCTGGAAAATCAAACCACTATCACCCAGGATGTCCCAGGAGATGGTACTCATCTCTTGTGTTGGGAGGTGCTGGAGAAGCACGACTGCTGCTCACAGTCCTTCGTTGGGACATCCATTAGCGGTCTTGTCCCCAGGCTGCTCAGTACACTCCCTGCTCACAGGAGTGAGGCAGAAAGCACAGAAGTGAGCAGCCCCAAGGGCTCTCTCATGAAGGAGGTTTCCCAGGGCTTCTCTTGTGACTGGCTCTGTGCTGCTGCATGCTGCCTTCCTTGGGGACCCCATTCTGGTCTGTTCTTCAAGATATCTCAAAGGTTGGCTACAAAACCTGGGCTCTGGCTTTTATCAGTATGATTAAATTTCAGAACTCACTGTCTATACAGTTGCCCAGATCCAGACTTCTTCTTCAAGCTAACCGTGAACATGGAGTGGTTTAGACACAAGTTCTGCACCCCAAAACTGTGTGTGTGTTCTTTGTCTGCAGTACAGGCTCCCATCTCAGCCTTATTTACTTTTCTCCTCCTCATTCACATCATACTCTTGGCTTGCTAGGCCAGTGCACTTATGCTTAATCTACAAACGACAAATGATTCAACCAAAAAGCACACAGAGGAGACAGCCTGTGACAATAGCATCAAGTGTTGATACCAAGGGATTATTGTTTTATAATAGAAGCTAGAACAAATTATTTTTTATGAAAGAAAGTCTGCTTTCTCAAATACATAAAGTTTATACAATGGTCAGAAATTGGCTAGTTCAGCAGATTTTATGCACATAAATGTTATATGTAATATTTTATGTATAAAAGTTCCAAGTTTACTCCAGTGTAAAGTCTTCCTTTAAAGAGTAATTCTCACCCCATAATTCATTTTTATGATTTTCTTAGGGCTTTAAGTGTAAAAGCTCAATCTGGTTTTGTTTTATTCTAAAAAAAAAAACATTTAAAAAAGGACACAGAGCAAGTTAATTTTGACATTGAATCTGCCAAAGGCATGTTGTCAGATCTGAAGTTAAACATGTCACTTTTGCATACACATGCACACACACACGTGCACATCCAGATACACAACTGCTTTTTAAGGCTTAATGACAATAGAAATAGTTTCATGCAAGTGGAAGAAAGGAGGCCCTGACTGGAGCTGATGACTGCAGCAGGCTGTGCTCATTCTTGGGCTCCTCTCCAACCCTCCCTCAGGCCCTCCTGTTTCACATCTAGTGTAAAGATGTTTCTCTCCCCCAGACAGTTTCTCACAAATCTGAAACTTGGGATTTCTGCCAGATGCTGGATCTTAGTCTGAGTCCCTTGCCTGACCACGACCCTTTCCATGTCCTGTTGGTCTCAGAGAGCTGCACAGGCAAGTTCTTCATTTGTCCTCCTCTTTCTCTCCTGCCCTGTAAGCAGAGTTCTGCCTCAAGCTGTGCCAGGGGAGGTTTAGGCTGGAGGTTAGGAAGAAGTTCTATGCAGAGAAAGTGATCGCCCATTGGAATGGGCTGCCCGAGGAGGTGGTGGAGTCACCATCACTGGAGGTGTTCAGGAGGAGGCTTGATAGGGTGCTTAGTTGCATGGTTTAGTTGATTAGGTGGTGTTGGATAGGTTGGACACAATGATCTTGAAGGCCTCTTCCAACCCGGTTTATTCTAATTCTAATTCTAATTCTAATTCTAATTCTAATTCCTGGTCAGCCAAACCATGTGTACAGAGTCATGAGCATTTTAGTATGACCCCAAAAGTTGATGAGATTAAATGAAGAAATGGCATCTATTTGGACTGGAATGTTATCAGAACACAACAAAAATTCTGAGCCCTCCCTGGATCCATCAAAGCCCAGGAGGAGGCTGCTTCTTTGGGAGACCAGTAAGAGTGACTAGCAGAGGAATCTACTTCTTCAGTCTTTCTTCAATTGTGCAACTTTCAGATACCATGCAACCAACCCTTTTTTGCCCCCCAATATTATATTTTAAACAGAAATTACTCCAAGGATTTTCTAGTATCTAAACTATACCTGGTCTCAGAATTGCAAAACCAAAGCCATATGTGGTTTGCATTAGCAGAACTGTCTCTGTTAGGATCTCAAGTCCTAATACATTTTCTCTCTATGTAGACTGTGCTGTACTTAGGAGCTGCAAGAATTCTTCTTGCATTCTGCTTTATATTTCAGAATGTTTTAACTCATGGACGTGCTGCAAAAGGCAACGGCTTTTACCATCAGGATGCTATATGAAAGCATTTAAATTCCCTTATCATCCACACAGGGGTTACAGCACAAATAATGCCAGCAGCCACTCTACTCCCATTACCTCCAGAGCCACTGTCATGTCATTGCTATGGCAGTTTCATAGTCAATAGCCAATATTTAATAAAGTGGCATTTTGGTTTCAGCCACTGATGTAGTCCCAAGGTTCACAGCACAGCACGAATACAGAGCATCTTATAGGATTCCTGCTTGCAGTTTCTGGTGTGAATATTCATGTTATGTTACCATGTTATAGAGGTGGATCTAGTTGTATAATAGTCAGTTTTCTAGGAAAACAGAGATTTTTTTTTCAGCCAAAGGAGATACACCCACCTCACCAGAGTCTACCATTCAGACTGACTATCAGAAATGAGAAATAAACATTGGTCTCATAGGATTGCAGAGGATTCATCAGTTTAATTAGTCTTATCCGTGCTGCTTATATGTTGGTTCACTTTCTAAGTAAAAAATATCCTGGAATCACTGCCTACCGTGAGAGGTTTGGTTTCCAGCAAGACACATAGTATGTGCTCACATGTAGGCATACAACTGACAGCCGCAGCATCATCTTATCAAAACACCAGTCTGCAATACTGTCTTCACATTTCAGGTACCTTAGACTGAAAAATCATAAGTAAAAATAGGTATCTATGTATAGGCATATGAATTCACTCCTACACATCACAGTCACAGACATGTTGCTGGTGCCTCTATGCACTGAGCAGTTCTACTACAGAGAAACTGCCTCAAAAAGTGTAAGAGATATCTCTCTATCTATATTGTTTAGGCACTGTTTAGTACCACTTGACCTTATTCTTGCTGTCCTGGAAGACAGATCTTTCCTTGGAGCTCTTTAATTTGGTGAGAGGCCTTGAGCACAAGCCCTGTGAGGAGAGGCTGAGGGAGATGGGATTGTTTAGCCTGGAGAAGAGGCTCAGGGGTGACCTCATTGCCCTCTACAACTACCTGAAAGGTGGTTGTAGCCAGGAAGAGGTTGGTCTCCTCTCTCTAGCAACCAGCACCAGAACAAGGGGACACAGTCTCAAGCTGCACCAGGGGAGGTTTAGGCTCGAGGTGAGGAGAAAGTTCTTCACTAAGCGAGTCATCCGTCATTGGAATGTGCTGCCCGGGGAGGTGGTGGAGTCACCGTCCCTGGAGGTGTTCAAGAGGGGATTGGACGTGGCACTCGGTGCCATGGTTTAGTCATGAGGTCTGTGGTGACAGGTTGGACTCGATGATCTTTGAGTTCTCTTCCAACCTTGGTGATACTGTGATACTGTGTGATACTGTAATTGCTCATTCAGTGATTGATGCATATCTGCTAAATGGGATCTGTGATCAAACAAATACATAAAAAATATGTAATGGGCACAGCAAATGAAGTGAGCTAAGCTTGCACAAGCAGCTTAATTTTGGCATTTCCTAGCTTATGAGTGATTTCAATGTAGATTTTGCATTTTATTTTATTGTCAGAATCCCCATTCTCACTGTCAAGGTATTTCTTTGCTACAGCTCACAGAAAGTTTGAAGAGCTCCAAAATGGGAGCACACCTTCCTTACATGTTTAATTGCTCCTGGATCCAAACAGGAATGACTGGATCATTTAACACGTCACCATAACAGATATCACACTCATTTTGAACAGGCTGAATCAGACCAAGACAACCATATTAGTCTGATTGTCCTTGCTACACAATAGACTACAGGCCAAACATTTCCTTGGTCCCAAGGGGTGAGTCCATTCAAGAAAATACTTTAAAAGCATTATTATTGTTGTGTGATCAGCAGAAATGGTTCCTTTCATTCAAATGTTGGTAGCTTTTGCTTTAGTTACCATTTTTTAAATAATTCATTTCCATTCCTAGCAAATCCTGAATTACATTAATAACATCTAAGCAACAGTTTTCATGTATCCATACTTTCATAGGGATTTCTTTTCCTAGTGAACACACACACACACACAGAGATTTTTAAGACAAGCCTTAAAATCTTGGTTCCTTTACAAACATTTTTTTTTCACTGGAAAGAATGCTTGATAACAAAACCTTTCCCTAGACAAGTAGACAAGCTCATAGTATTTGATACAACACTCAGATGAAGGGTTTAAACCAGGCAGGATTCTTAGTTTTAAAAGTACTAAAATTGTACTTAATATCTTCGATAACCAAGATACAGTGATGCATAAAATGTAAAATTAATAACTAATTTCTTCCACAAATTCCCTGTAGGACCCACTCTGTATTAGTCACATTTTGGGATTGCAGACAGCAGACACTAAGGTTCATGTGGAGAACAAGTTTGCCTGTTTCTGCAGTTCAGGTACCAGAATATACAAGCAACATTGAAACACCATGAAGGAAAAAGCTCAAAGATACATGATGCAGTATCATTTGGAACAAGTTTTCAGCTTTGCCAGACACAAGCAAGCATCAGGATTCATTTAACAAAGGAGGCAGTTCTGCCATAGCCTAGGAATAGCTGTATGCATCAGAAGGCTAGGATGCCAGTATCTGGCCAGTATCAAACAAAAGCAAATGTGTATTACACCCTTCTTTATCAACCTGATCCTTTTAAGTAGCTGCAAAACATTAATAATTTTTACTTTCCACTTTAGTGATGTCCTTGATTATGTAAAAAGCCAGCAAAACATCCTGACTGCTGGAATGGCAAAGCATTGCTTATGCCTTTGAAAGCTTATGTACATTAGTCGAAGTATCAGGTGTGGGTATCAGTCGATGAACTTAAAAATGTGCTCTAGCATGTTGTGAATGGATAAGACATAGACCAGCTCAACACAAATCCTCCTTTGGTCTATCTAGAGATGAGACCACAGCTGAACACCTGTAGGAAAGATTACATACAGGTGTCCTTGAAGATTAAAACAAAGAAGAGCATTAAGGAAAACAAGGTGCTGTGAATTCAGGAAACTACGTTTGGATCGCTACAGTCACCAGAGCGCTGTGAAAGTCAGACTAATTTTTCATCTAGACAGTCACAAAAGTTAGGTATGTCAAATAAATGTGACCCTTCACCAAACCCTACCCTGTTTCATGGTTGGAAATGATAGTTGATTAAGTAGCTGAGAAGTTAAATTCATTTAAAAGTAATAAAATAGCTTTTAAGAAAACAGCAGTGTTCTATCCCCAAACTGACTGCATAGATCTAGAAGTCATTTGCACACATAGGGATCATTCACTGCCATCTTTCAAGGGTAAGACACAAACTTTTCAACAGCACACGGCAACATAAGCAATTACAAGTAATCAATCTTAAGACAGATCAATTTGCTCAAAATGTTTTGATTTTGAAAGAGCAACTGGATCCCTAGAATACATTATGCTATTCTGAGGCAGGACCTAAACCTACTTTTAGTGCCGATGTTACACAGGATGGCTTAGGTCAGAAGGGACCCTAGAGATCATCTGCTCCATCTTCTCCTCCATGGGCATAGGATCGCGTCTCAACTAGACTCAACTGCTCAAGGCCTCATCCAACCTGGCCTTGAACACCCCCGGAGAGGCTTGGCAGCCTATCCAGAGGCTTGCCACCCTCCTACTGAAGAGCTTCTTCCTAAAATCCAGCCTAATTGCATCAAGGAGCGAGTAGTGAGCGAGCAGCAATGTAGTGAGCGAGCGGCAAGTAGTGAGCGAGCAGCAATGCAGTTACTTTGTATCTACCCTGCTTAGGCACAGGTCCCTAGTTTGTGCCAGTTAACATTTGTTTCATCTCCATGCTTTGATACAACTACCTACTGAATCATTAAGAAGAATGCTCACAAGTTATTATTCTGAAACATGTCTTGATTTAGTAGCAATTCAATTAAAAATATTTCATCTCAAATACGGTTGTCTTGCTAAAGTAATTATAAGACAAGCTTGTCTAAGCCACAGATTAAATTACCAGGAACATGCTGAACTATGTTCTACAGATCTTTACAAATGTTGTGAAGACTTCCATGGAGTTAATACACACCTACATTTCTAGAACTCAAAAGGATGAACTAACACAGTGGAAAAAATATCCAATTTTAAAGGATGCTCCAGGTAATCTTTGATAATCTATCTAGAAATTCCCGCTCTGCATATGACTCCCTATTCCTAAAATGTTTCCCCTAATTGAACAGAATATTATGAGGCTATCCACACCAAACATCATGAGTGACTTCAGTAGTACAGTAACAAAGTCATCCAAACTTCTAAAATAAACAAAGTAAAAAAGGCAGAGTCAGTAAATTCCATTATTCCTCAGGAAACCCTTTTAAGCACATCATGAAAAGACCTTCCATGGGACACGTCAGCAAACCTCTCAAGTGTGACTGTAGGAGACCCATAATATGGCCTCAGTTTTTACTGGTGTATGCTAGTAACCTCAACAGGACCAGGCACATGGTTATCCGTTCTGTTTAGCTGTTAGCAGGCTCTCTGTGATCTCTGCCCATCAAAGCTCACACTATTCACACTTAGATGTGAGTCCTTATGAAAGATTGTTCCTAATTAGCAACTCTATTTTGAGGGGAAAAACACTATGCTTTGTGTGCTGTCTTGTTTGCCCTCAGAGTGCCAGGGGCCTCCACTCACTGCCCTCAGAGGCCATGGTCCATTTTATATACTAGAATATCTGTAAATCACAATCCCAGAGCAAATACCTTCCATAGCTAATGAAAGACAAATTCAGCATCTTGGGTTTTATTGTTGATATTTTTGGTGTTGTTAGTATGCAGAGAAGCACAAGGCATAATAGGGACATTTTTCTTACTATGCCCTATTCCCATCACCTTCTTTGCATTTTCTTTAAATCCCAAGCATGCGTATCTCTTCATTATGGAAAATTTATGCTTAATTTAAGGCCCAAAACTGAAATGCTGCTTACAGTAATGCTTTCTTGAGTCTTATTAACTTATGAACTCTTGGTGGGTTGCCCAGCACTCAGAGCAGCTTTTCTGTTATTTTCCAAGCTACATCAAAGTGCTTGTCTCAAGAGCCTGAGGTCGTTTTGGTTTTGGTTTGGGAGTTTTTTGTTTTGTTTTGTTGTTTTGTTTGTTGGGTTTTATTGTGGTGGGGTTTTTTTCATTTTCAGTGAGTGAAAGCCTCAAGAATAATTTTCTAATGTTAGTCATGTGTGTTCAAACAGCACTTCTCTCTTTATGCTACGTTTAGCGGTTCCTCTACACATAACACAGAGGGGAAACAGTAGACCAATCATAGAATGGTCTGGGTGGAAAGGTGGGAAGGTCATCCAGTCCAACCCCTCTCCAGTCAGCAGGGGCATCCTCAACTAGATCAGGCTGCCCTGTCAAGCCTCACTTTGTATATCTCCAGGGATGGGGCCCCAACTACCTCCATGGGCAAGACACAATGTTAGACACAAGTGATGTGCAGATTATCTGATGTATTGTTCCTTCTCACAGCCTTGGAAAGTCAGAGGGGCTGAGCCATGCAGTGAAAATCTATACCCAAACCTGCTGCTGCTGCACTGACTAGGGTATTATGCAAAGACCATGGCAGACTCCAGGGGAACTTCAAGGCCCTAAAGCAAGTACAACACGAGTTTTTCCTTACAATGGCCCCTATCATTCCATCATACAGCAGAACCACATCAAGGAAGAGTATGTATAAACCCTAAGTTCACTCTCTACCTGGTAGCACTCATACCTGAAGATGAATCATGAACAATATGGATGACTCGGCTGTGCACACTTGCAAGAGTGATGCACCTTCTGTCTTTTCCTATAAAGCAAATCTGTACAACCATCCCTTTTCCCTTCAAATTACATGAAGCTGTGACCTTCTAATGCAGCTCTCAGAGTAAGGACACATTTGTCCTAGCAACAAGCACTATGGACATGGATCTGCAAACACCAGCAGGGCTTGCTCTCTAATGCACACCACAAAATAGATACAGGTTTACACTTGAGAGGAGTTTGGAGAGAGCAATTTCATCCTTTTTGCTTGGTTGTTTTGTGTGTTTTTTTTACCCTGGGGCAACAGAGTGTGGGGATTAATCAGTATGTGTGCAGTTTGGATGAAGAGAAGACATGAGCTCCCACAGACTGCAGAGAGATGGAGCTGGAGCATGCAGGCCCTGCCCCATTGCTTCCCTGGAGACCTGCACAAGAGAATCCAGATAGGCCATCCCATGGGCCTCTTTTGTGTACCGAAGGATGTGCTGATGTCAGGAAGAGATGAGTTTAGCTGTTCCTAATTTTCTCCTGGGCTGAGCCTCCTGCACAATGCTCCACAGCACAACACCAAATCAGTCCTCTCAGCACTGACATTACCCAGGCTGGGTGAACTTCAAGTCTCAGGCTGAGCTTTGCAGCTTACAGTCAGCTCTTTTAGTATGTGCTGGGTGATTTTAAGCTATGTGCAGTGTATAGGAATCCAATATATATCCCCTTTCATATTTCAGCTTCAAATAAACACGCTGCTTCTTTAAAAGCAATTCATTCACTTGGGGCTACAGGCGATCTGAAGTGACCCCAAAGGCAGAGGCAGGTAACAAAGACCTAATCCTAAAGCACATCAGTGCTGAGTTTTGTTGTGAATTTTGTCTGAGCTGGGATAAGAGGATCTGGCCACAAAGAATTTGCGGAAGTACAACTCTCTCAGAAAATGTAACCTATTGAACTCCTCCCAATTAGTAATCAGTCTCCTTTCATTCTTCTGAATTACAAACATCAGCAAGAGAGGGAGGGAGAAATCCACATTGATGTTTTACATCCATTAATTTCAGAGTTTATGTATTATTCAATCTGGTATATAATTACATTAAAGCTTCTTGCAGTGGTCTTTTTTCCTACATCATTCCTCCATGCCCTTCACAATTTTATCTTTTTTCATTTCTCACAGGTTGTGGTACTGATTAGACATCTTTTATTGCTAATGTTGCTCTAACACCAGTAGTAAAACAGGACCAGACTGTGGTCCCCCAACTCACGACAGCCAAAAGTTGGGTAAACTCCAGCAGACTTCAGTGTAACCCCTTGTATGAGCATCTGTTCACCAATAGAAGATGTTCATGATTTGGCATGTGGTGTTTTCTTGGTCACTGGCACACAGCCACTGGTGATTTCAGAGAACTCTTGAAATGATAGTGGCTTATTGCTTATTCTGTCATTGATTTAAACCCTGGCAGTCTTGTGAATAAGCTTACACATTTAAAAAAATATATATGTTTCTATTAGACCCATTCTGTTGATGAGGCAGAGGGATGATGTACCCCTTCTAAGCCTTGTTTCATAGGCACTTCAGGAATAAGATGAAAAGTGACTGCAGCATAAAGCTCATGGGCCATATGGCAGACTGTCGGGAGACTACTGTCTGCACCTCCTGAATTCAGGCCTCCAGAACAAGTTGCTCCTATCTATTATTTGTGTATTTATAGGGTGTCAGTTGCTGAAGTACTGAAAGGCTAGACTAGCCTGAGGCCACAGACTCAGCATCCAGAGTTCAGATCTCAGGAATTCTTCCATCCCATTCCCATGCTCTGTCCCCTCCTCTGCACAACGTGAAAATAAAATTAAAGCTCTGTCCACCATTATCTCTAGGCCTCTCTGGTTTGATGTAATAAAGTACACCATCACTGCTGCCAGCAAGTATTTACCCATTTTGTCTGCATTTCTACAGGAATTTTACGACCCTGCAATCAAGTAAATCAGGAGACTTATTTCAGGACTGCCATGATAAACAATTGTGTTTCCCTTGCTTGCACTGGTCAAAAAGGAGTAAGAGAAACAGTGGTGACAGAAAATATATGTGAACATTCAGCCACATCCGCAGCTTGATCAGAAAAGTACTTCTTCATTGTCTTTATTCATTCTCATGTTCTTTTTAGCCCTGTTCAAAACAACAAAAAACGAAGCTTGGAGAAATAGTGAGGCAGTGGAAGAAGGAAACGGCTGGATTTTTTTAATATATACTCTTGTTGCCCTAAATGATTATCTGTTTCTAGTAATAAAAATCATGTTGTGAGCAGTGAAGGTGACCTTTTGTACAAATCTTGCAAACTACAGGGTCTTGGGAATGTCAAATCAAAATCTACTGAGGAACTCCTTTATTCTCCTCTTCCTTACTTCACTGTTAGAAAGTAAGAGAATGGGGCTCACCTAATGAAACATATCTGACTGTATCTGAGTTAGTTACCAATTTACCATTAGTTACCCTTTACCGTTAACAGAAAGGAATAGGCTTCCCAGCTAATGAATGCCAGGTAAATCTTACTCTAATTTTTATTACCCTCCAGCAGTTATGTAGGGAGTTGTTTAATCATGGTTTTTTATACTAAAGTCCTGGGAGATAAATCCCAATCTGAGTTGACACAGTTTAATGAGATTTGTCCTTATTGTTTCTAGATTATGAACAGTTTAGCACAAGACATGAAGTATATAATCCTCTACTTTACTTACTTGGAATAAACACCAGAGTTCACCATTTTCCTGTTCTCTCTGAATGGCTCCATCCTAAGGACCCAACTCAGTAGGTATTGTTCAGCCACAACTTCTCTTTAATAAGTAAGAAAGAAGGGCCAAAGACCAAAGAGTTCACCGAGTTTCTTTGCTCTCCTGCCTTTTAACTTCTCTCTATAGTCTTCTTTCTCACCTAAACTCTCATCACCATCTACAGCTTTTAGCAGCTGGTGGCCATGATAAAACAGATCAGCTGTTGAAATTTTTCAGATAACTTTTGACAGCCAATTTGGATCAACAGTCTACAGGAATAGTGTGTTTCTGAAAGCCACACTCAGTTCATACCCCAGTGCAAATGGCTAATGTTCAAGTACGTCAAACAGCTCAGGATTAACTGTACTGGAAAGTATGAATTTAATTTCCTCTGTTTAAGAATTAGAAGAGTAGCTTGTTTCTAAGCTTCACAATTGCAGAATAGTCATTTGATGTTACTTTAGGGCTGTCTTCTGCAGGGTGAGGCATTTGGTACCATGTATGGGCATTAATTCAACAACATGCTTAAGCACACACATAGTTTCAAGCAAGTAGCTCTAATGAAGTTAAAAAAAAAAAAGAAGAAGAATATTGCACTGTACTCTAGTAGGCAAGACTTGAAAGGATCAATTATTTTTCTTTTCTTTTTTTTATCCACAGGAAAAGCAATAGAAAAACTTTTTTTACTTCTTTTTTTTTTTTTTTTTTTTTTAAACTTATTCATGCAGTTGATGAGGGCTTGACTTGGACTGTGGTATTGTCTTGATAAACTTTCTTTCCAAGGTATTGCTTAGATTACTCCAAACCAGGAAGGAGTGAGCAAATGAGAAAGACTGACATGGGGTTGTGTTTGAGGCCAGATTACCCAGAGGCAGAAAGTGGTGGGCAGCCTTCCTTGGGACCCTGTTCCAGTGACATAGTATGCCTTTTCATTAGAGAAAAATTGCTTTCAAAGGCATCATAGCAACTCCTGAAGGACACTCTGACTTTCAAAATGGGACAGAGGGTTACTGTTTAACACTGAAACACTGTTTATTAGATAAACATTACATTTAAACAGCAGGAAAACACATGAAACCATTGCTAAAGTTACCGTATTTTCTTTGCTGCAGCTTTGTCTTTTATGTTGCTTTTCTTGAAGGCAGAGTTTCATATTAGAGCAAAGGTTCAAAAAGCAACAGTAATAGAAACTGCAATTTACTTGCTCAGTAATACTGTACTTTCTCCACACTGCTTCTGCGCTGATTTCAATGTTTACTTCTGAATAATTGGGGTGGGTTTTTTTCTCCAACCCAAGGATCTTCTCACTGCTGCAAGAAGAAAGTAAAAACGTCTGTGCGTGCGACATCAGTCTGCTGCCACAGCAAAGCGTGTCATCTTACATGCAACCTTTTGGGCTAAATTCTGCTCTTAATTATACTTGATTCATGCTGTTGACTTGCATACTTTTGCAGAAGTTTAAGAGAGGAGAGAGATCTACTGCAACACTGTTATGAGTACAGCTCTGTTCCTATACTAATCTTGCTTCACTGGTTTCAACCAAGTTGCTTCTGATTTATATTAGTTTACTAGAGATCAGTTTCAAGCATGAAAATTATCAGGAAGTATAGAGCTTTATTCAATATTAAAATATTTTTCCTCATTAATCAGGAAGGGCTACGGGAAAAGTAAAGCAGTGACTTTACTTTTGCTGATATGTGGGAACATTTCCACAAGTACTAAACCCCCCTTTAAAGAAAAATAGCATGTGCTAAAGCTTTAAAAGGAGTCCAAACAGAGGATTAATTGAGGAGATTGATTTCAGTTCTCCCCACCCTACTTTAATAGACCTTTTCCCAACTGGGTTTTGGGAAGATGGGACTTTTAAACCAGTTGTTCTTAGCAGCAGTAAGGAAGAAATCTGGGAATTGATTTATTGTAAGGATTTTCCATTGTACTCAATAGACATTCTGTACTGCATTTTTTTCATGCTTTCTAGCTAACACAAATCTGTTAGAGCTTATACTTTGCATCTACTAGTATCATAGCTCTTACTTAGACATTAAACATGAAAATCCTGGAGTCTGTATTTAATTTTTTAATTTATTTTTTTTTAAAGAACATTTCATGCAAAGATTTTACTGCAACATATTGCTCTTATTTTCAGATTGCTTGGATATAGCTCTTGTTTTCAGATAACCTGCTGATACATCACGGTGCTTTAGAACTGCTGTGCAATAGCTGGGGAGCACAGAATTAGATTGAATCTGAAAACTGAAAATCTTCCATGACAAATGCAGCATTTGACTAAAGAGCAAATCCTGGTTTGGTTTTGGGTCATAAAGGTGCAGGTCCCTCATCAATCAAGTTCTTTTTGAACTGATCTAATTCCAAGGCATTAACTCTTAGGAGCCCCAGGAGCCAAAAAGGAGAGGAAATTACTTCTTTTAACAGAGGATGCTCTTGTAACTGCAGCACTGTGACCCACCGACAAAGACAGCTGTGTCCCACGCTGCAGGAGCAGGAGCTTCAGGCAACTCTGCCCAGCGATCTACGTCTACTCTTGGTCATATCACAGGTGGGGAGAAGCAGTCAGAGGCAGCTATTTCTCTGCATTGCTCTAACCTCCTGCTATGTAAAGCTCTGGCACAGAGCAGTCTGATCCAGCTTAACTGCAGCTCTGCTAGCAAATTTGGTCCCGCGCCGCATACACCGGTGTAACTCAGGCCAAAGTCAGACAGCCCAGGCCAGGTCCTTGGCTCAGTTTGCAGACCACACACCCAGCAGGCTTAGCCATACATCAGCTAGTAACATTTAGAGCTGGTCAAGAAACAGAAGGGAAATACTGCTGATTTTTTAACAGTGTAATTTTTAATTGTGAAAATGTTCTTCCAGGTTTATTTAAGCCACAGGAGATCAGAACAGAAGGCAGGGGATCAGCTCCCTGTAAGAGTATCTCAGGCACACCCCTTTCTCTATAGGAACAGATATACCCATACTGTGGCCAGAAACTGCTGACTCTGTGATGCAAAGCACACGATCTGGCCCCTATACTACATTTTCTGTCAAAGTTGTACCTACAATTTATGAAACTCTGGTGATTTTTTTCCCCCTCTGTTCTGTTTTAGATCAGGCTGAGAATCCATCTGAGCATTCAGAGATTTTTAATATCGTCTTTTCCTGGCTAAACAGACACACTGGTTTAGCATTTTCCCACATTGCAGGCTTTCCAGAATGTACTGCTTTCACAGGCACAAATGCAAGGAGAGGGAGAGAAAATGGGTAATTATATGTCCTATGATTTCTTATCAAAGCTGTGGGTTGGAAAAGAGGGAGACATCGAGAAAAAATGAGAATAAAATTCATTGTAGACATTATTTCTCATCTCAGCAGCATGTCTTCCAGCTAAGCTTCCTCTCCCAAACCTTGTGATTACAGAGACTGTTTATGATACAGCTCATGTGCAAGGATTTGGGGAATTTTGTCACAATGAAATGAAACATTTCCAGCTTAACACGAATGCTAAGGAAACAAGCGTGTTCAGTGATACCACCCAGAACTACAGCTGCATTATGACTGCACAGACAATTTAAAATGCCTGGCATGCTTATAGAAGTCCTCTGGGGTGGGGGGAGTATAAGAATCAGAAAAAAAAAAAAAAAAGAAGAAAAAAAAAACACCCACCCCCCCAACAATAAACAACCAAACAACAACAACAACAAACTATTCCTGTTCCGTTCCACAGGACACATATTAGTGATTTTACAGGATTATTTTCCTGTCACATTACACCCTGAAGCTTTGAATCAATATTTGCCTATTCCTGCCAACCTCAAGCACTTAAGAATCTCAACTCCTACCCCAGGCCAGCATGTTACAAGCTCCAAAATCCTTATATGCTTTTCTTCTGGCTCTTTCATTTTTTCATTAGGATGTTTAGATCATATTTTAAGTTTATGGCTTCCTTTACTAGATATCCATACAGTACTCGCAGTTCTGGCAGATCCAAAATATTTAGAATACTTAGAAATGCTTCTGAAACTTCTTTACAAGACCCCTACTTGGAAGCCTCACCTGTGGTCAGCTCACAGTGGCTTTGTTTGGACATTATGCCTCCCTGTTTCACAGCAATTTACTGATGTTCATCCCCCCCATCTACAATTTAATTTGCTCAGCCTAGACAGCAAAGGCAAGCACATACTCTCCAGCTATAGATCAGTTCAGCCCTCAGCTTCACATCTGTTTCTTGACCTAGCATCACCCCTGCTCCTTCTGCAGCATTTGAGGTTCCACTACTGATGGGGTCAGTCCAGAGGGTGTTCAGCCCTTTCCCCTCCTCCTTGTCCTGAAGACAGATGGAGACTCTGGCAGATGCTGCCTTCTGAGAGAGCAAAAAGAATAGGGACTAAACCGGTGGGTGGTTTTTTTTATCCACTCTTCTTTCCTCCTGTAGTGTTAATAAGGGGTTCTCCCTCTTCCACATTCTCCCTTTTCCACATTCCACAGAAAATATCCCCCACTCATGAATGAGACTGAAGGAATCCTGTGGGCTGTCCTCAAGAGCCCTGATGGATATACTCTGTGGCTGCTGGGGACATGGCAGAGGGAGTTAGCCAGGGTTGCAAAGCATGCAAGATCTCCACAGGGATCTCAGTGTCTGTTGGACATGTTCTTACTGCCAGTGAGTCTTAAAATGGGGCAATAATATTTCTTGCCACCTGCCCTGGGCAACCTCAGTCAGGCTGATCATATTCAATCACTATAGCAAAAGATCTCTTGTGTCTAGAGCTGTTTTCTGGTGACTTCTTTTGTCTCTTCAAGCAGAAATTCCCTGGCACTCCTTTCTATAAAATACACACTTTATCATGTCTCTCATTGCTGTTAGTGCCCAAGCTGTACTTAGCTATCAGTTACATTCACAGTTCAACAGTCAAGAAGTTGAATAATCAGTCATTCACACAAGAGACAGGGTTGCAGTTTGGATTTGGTTTTCGAGACAGGTGATTGTAGTACCTAGTATAAATTGTGGTTATGGTATTCAGTCATAACCAGCCACTGCAGTTACCCCAGCACCAGTGAGAAAATGAGGAAATCTAATAAAAACAATTCATTTTTCAAGCCTGAATTTAGGCATACAGCATGAATCAAATTCCTTGAACGAAAACTGTCCAGTGTTTTATGAGTTTAGACAAAACCAGGGATTCATATGAAAGATCATGTGCTGCATGGAAATTCAGTTTTGAGGTGAATGCGTGCTTTGGGTTTGAAATAAACAAGGGAAAGACTTCACATTTTCCAAGGCACCCAGCTCCTCTGTGCCTATTAGGTGGTAATCTACTGGCTTTCAGATAACACAGCATTGCAAAGATAAGAAAGACAAAGTATTATTACCTGTTTGTAAGTATAAATTCTATCTAGTCAATGTAATGAAGGGCAACGAATACCTCCAGATGACAGCATTTTCAAAACTAGGTCAAGCCTATTGAGCAAGGCTGAGGAAGGAATAACTGAGGAAAAGTGTTGCTGCATCCCAAACTGCAATGGTCTGTCCCATTCTTTAGTAGCTAGAAAATTATGAAGAACATCCCAGCAGTGAAGACTCTGTGAAATTAGAAGAGCCAAAGCCCAACTGGAAAATTATTTGGCTTCAGCTGTTGAAGAGAACAAGAAATACATATATTAGCAACAAAAGGAGGCTAGGGGGAAAACTGTTGGATGCAGGGGGGAACATAGTGGTCAAGGATGAGGAAAATGCCTAGGTACTCAATGCCTTCTTTGCCTCAGTCTTTTGTTGTAAGACCAGTTGCTTGTTGGGCCCTAACTCCCTGAGCTGGAAGACAGTGGTGGGAAGCAGAATGAAGTTCCCATAATCTGAGATGAGGTTGTTAGTGACCTACTGCCCCACTTAGATGTAAATAAGTCTGTGGGGCTGGATGGCATATACCCAACGATACTGAAAGAACTGTCAGAACTGCTCACCAAGCCACTTCCCATCATTTACCAGCTGCCCTGGCTAACTGGGAAGGTTCCATCTGACTGGAGATTGGCAAATATGAAACTCTTCTACAGGCAGGACCAGAAGGAGGATCCAGGGAATAACAGACCTGTTACTCTGACCTCAATGCCAGGGAAGGTAAAGAAACTGATCATCTTGAGTGCCGTTATGCAATGTGTGCAGGGCAACCAGATTATCAGGCCCAGTCAGCGTGGCTTCATGAAGAGCAGGTCCTGCTTGACAAACCTGATCTCCTTCTAGGACAGGGTGACTGGCTTAGTGGATGAGGCAAAGGCTGTGAATGTTCTTTATGTGGACTTCAATAAAGTATTTTACACTGCCTCCCACAGCATCCTGCTGGAGAAACTGGCTACTCATGGCTGGATGGATGGACATGTTGCTGGGTAAAAAAATGGCTGAATGGCCTGGCCCAGGAGCGGTGTTGAACAGAGTTAAATCCAGTTGGGAGCTGTGCTCCCCTGGGCTCAGGACTGGGGCCAATGATCTTGACAAGGGCACTGAGTGCATCCTCAGTAAGTTTGCAGAGGAAAATAAGTTGGGAACGAGTGTTGATCTGCTTGAAGGTAGAAAGGCTCTGCAGAGGGACCAGGACAGGCTGGATTGATGGACTGAGGCAAACTGTTTGAGATGCAACAAGGCCTAGTGATGATGGGTCCTGCACTTTGGTGATGATAAACCCATGCAATGTTACAGGCTTGAGACAAAGTGAGAGAAAGCTGTCAAGCAGAAAACAGCCTCAGGGTGTTGATCGACAGCCATCTGAACATGAGCCAGCATTGTGCTCAGGTTGCCACGAAGGCCAACAGCATCCTGGCCTGTATCAGGAACAGGGCAGCCAGCAGTGCCAAGGAAGTGATCATGCCCCTGTGTGAGACCACACCTTGAGTACTGTGTTCAGTTTTGGGGCCGTCACTGCAGCAGAGACATCAAGGTGCTGGAGTGTGTCCAGAGAAGGGCAATGAAGCCGGTGAAGGGTCTGCAGAAAAAGTCTTCTGAGAAGAAGCCAAGGAAATTGGACTTTAGTCTGGAGAAAAAGAGGCTGAGGGGAGACCTTCTCAAACTCCACAACCCCCTGAAAGGAGGTTATAGAGAGGTCAGTGTCAGACTCTTCTCCGTAGTAACAAGTGATAGGAAAGGAGAAAATGGCCTCAAGATTCACCAGGGAATGTTTAGATTGGATACTAGAAGAAAATACTTCAATGAAAGGGTTATCTAACACTGGCAGGTCCAAAATAGTGCACCATATTCACTATTTCATACACCTTTTGAACTGTTGGAATGGGCTGCCCAGGGAGGTGGTGGAGTCACCACCCCTGGAGGTGTTCAAGAGGGGATTAGACGTGGCACTTGGTGCCATGGTTTAGTCATGAGGTCTGTGGTGACAGGTTGGACTTGATGATATTTGAGGTCTCTTCCAACCTTGGTCATTCTGTGATTCTGTGTGTGATTATCTTACATGTCATTTTTCAGAGGTGCTGAGTAAGCAGGTGGTACAGCAATGGTATATCAGGGGAAAGAACCCAAATGTCATGAATGAGGCAAAAATGAGATCTTACTTTTCTTCTAAAGAAGACAGACACTAGATACATGCCTAAGTGGTTTAGTGAATGACAACTTCATCTGGATGCAGACACTTAAGTTATCTCTTTGACTTTCAGTGAGTCACTCTCCATTATTTTAAAGACGTCCTGTGGTGATTATCCATTATTTACTTAATTCCTTCTTCTTTAAAGCACTTGGATAAGTGACAGGCCTAGGATGATGTAATTTCCCCGAGTAGAGTAACAAAGGAATAAGGGACAACAAAGCTCTTACTTGCTGCTGTCAAAATTGTATCACCATTCAGGAAGAAGAGTGGGACGCATAATGCTGAGAATAGTGCATACAGCTGCAGTGTGACTGTGCTGCCCAGGCTTCCAGCCAAAGGCAGGGTTTTGAGCTGTATCTCAGGATGCTCATGAAGCAGCAATTAAACAGTCACTAGTAAAATACAAAACAGTGCTGGGAAGGCAAATAATCCCAGGCCTCCAGTCATATTTTCTTATAATTGTATTTCCTTACTCCTCCTTAGTCCTGTTCCCTCTTGCACCATCCCTGGTCAGATGAATGGCTACGTTCCCGCCCAGCACCCTGTGCTCTGTTTCTCTAGCATGGTTTTCAGGTCATTCCTCTGCAAGGCAGGAAATATTAATTTTAGCCCTTCAGCTGTAGATGGAAAAGAAATAATGTAGCCAAGACAGGGTGCTGGGCCATCTTTGCTAGACTGTGGTTTTCCTAAGAAAGGTTGGGCCAAATGATCCTTAAGGTCCCTTCCAACCCAGTATTCCATGATTCCACAATTAGGCCTCAGGTTAATATCCTGGTGACAAGGCTGACTTACAAAAGACAGGAATCATGCTCTCCACCATCAGCTACGTGGATCAGGATCTAGACTTCCTCCAATCAGCATACATCCCCTTGATTTTCCAAGTCAAGATCACCTTGTAGGAAAAACCAATGCAGATACAAAGTTTCTAGAGGAGTGCTTTCCTTGCTGTCTTGGTATTTTCTGCAGCGTCTTTGACCAAACCCTGATTTCAAAACTATATAGATTACAAAAGAAAAGGCTTTCACTTAACAAATGTGATTTCTTCCCTCTTTCCCCCCTTTTAAAATCTGGTTTTGTATTATATGTGTGTGCTACCTACACTTGATAAATCATGAGCTAGGGGTCAGTGTGACATTGCCATGGTTTGATATAGATTTGACAAGTACTGACTAATCCTGACAAATTTTCCACTGGTTACATTTCAAGATACAGTTTTGCTACTGGGTGAAAGAACAAGGGGTGTTCTAAGGTGTTTTGGGGGGTGAGCAAATTTCTCAGATTAGTACAATGAAAAGAATGAAAAATTAAACACGTGCAAGAGAAAATGCTGGTTTCTAAGTATGAAAAAAATGTGCTAAAAGATTTTTCAAAAGGTTGTGAGTCTGTAATTGTTTTCATTTTTTTTTTTTTGTACTCAATTTTAAGTACATTGGCTCAGGTACTTTCCTTCAGTGCAATTAAACAATGTATAGAATAAAATCCTATTGTGTTACAGGGAGTCTCAAAACAATCTGAAGAGTACAGTCAGTCCTGAGAAATTTTCTGCCAATTAGCTTAAGCTGGCCAAATAATTCAGTGTGAGTTTGCCAAATCCCACTTCGCTGACTCCAGTGCTTTAACCTTCTGGTGTTTCCATTATATCAGGTTTAACTACACAAAATGCAAGTAAAGAAATATAAGCCATATTTAGCTGACAAATCAGGTGACTTGACGTATTTTCACATGTCAGCCTTGACAGATACATAAGCAGTGTCTGAGAAAATAACATCTCCAAAGGGATGGGGATGCCTTTTTATATCCAGTACCTCATCTTACTTAATTGTTGACACTTCACAGAGGCAATTATTGTACAAGAAACCTTATAGGATGGAGAATGAAAAAAGTAGAAAATTTTGGCAACTAGGTCTAACTAGACCTAGAGAGAGACTTAGGCCCAAAGGGAGCTGTCAGGACTATAGAAAAAAATGTGACACTCCATGGAAGAAAAAAAAAAACAAACCAACTGAAATTATCAATTATCAACTGTGTGGGTTGCATCTTCAGTGAAGCTGCTTGATACCTGAATCTGGCAAATACTGGGAGAAAAAAGAACAAACATTTAAATGCTGTAAACATTTCTGATTTTCAGAAATGCTCCCAACTCATTATCCCCTTTTCCTTCTGTTGGATTTCTGGCTCTTCACCATCTCCAAAGAACATGCTTTGATTTATTTACTTGCAGCTTTTCTGTTTCCATGAACTCCCATGTTATCAAGTTTTACAACTCAAATATTTTCTGAAAATGCATTTCAAAGTCATTTCAAACTGCTAAAGGGAGCAGAATCTTAAATTTGTCTATAGGCACACTAGCAGCATAGTGCCTTTCCCCAGTAAGATAATAGAAACAATGTCATGCAGCCTAATGCAAGAGAACACAAATAATTTGAATAACGAATGTGAAATACTGAGAACGCATGCATTTAAAACACAGAAAGCAAATGTATTGCATACTTTCAATAACACAAATCTGAGCATTTTTTACTTGGTTTTCTGTCCTTTACATTTTTTTCATATTTACTTTCCTACAAAGGTTGAAAATAATTTGTTGGCGATATAAAGATCCACACAATGCATTTTGTCTAGCAGAGAAGAGAGGAGGGGAGGGAAAGGTACTTCTGATGACATTACCATTTGTACCTCACTTTAGAGGTATAGCTAAAATGCTATTTAAATCTGATTGAATTCTGTTCTCTCTTTTCATTTTTCAAAACAATGG
This sequence comes from Dryobates pubescens, assembly GCF_014839835.1. Classification (NCBI taxonomy): domain Eukaryota; kingdom Metazoa; phylum Chordata; class Aves; order Piciformes; family Picidae; genus Dryobates; species Dryobates pubescens. The sequence continues at coordinate 126,506,748 of NC_071657.1, read as the reverse complement.
CTACTTAGGCTATGGATTACATTTTTCCATGTGTATGTTTGCTACCTGCAATCTTTGCCTTTACGGCTGCTGAACTGATTGTTATAATGGATGTCACTGAGGGGAAAAGACCTAAAAATCTGTGAGCCAGTTCATATCTCAGTCATGAACTTAATCATAAGTGAAAGCATATTCCCAGTACATAAAATTCAAATCTACCTAAATATTTGTGCCTTGTGTATTACTGCACTCATCCTATCAGCATCAAAACAATGTCATGTGAGGTTGTTATTTGCAGCTAATAGCTGCATCCAGTTACATAGCTTGAATAGTGATGACTTCTAGAGAACAGTTCCTCCCTGCTGTTAAAAAACAACCCAACTTTACCAATCCCTCTGAATATTTCTTTTTCTCATTTGAAAAAGAAACAGCATTTGCTGCTTGAGTGACCTTCCAGATGGTGGAAAACATTTTCATTTCTTTCATTTTTTAGCATGGTAGTAAAAAAATGTGGAATGTTTCAGGACAGTATTCACACATGTTGGGGACTGTTGTTAAGATCGCATTGTTACCAGAGTCCAACTAACTGAGCAATTATTTCATTAACAGTGGTTTTGATGAAGACTAATGCTGATATTTTTATTGTTTCCTAGAGGTACTTTTTCTATGCATGTTCCACAGCTGAAGATTTTGCATTGATTTCAATGTCCAGCAGACCAGGTCCTGTGTTCATGGAAATAATAAATCAATTAGTAAAAATTTGCACGACCAAATTCTTGCAGTGATGTAATTTATCCATGTTCGTTTTCAATCAAGATTCTAGGTAGGACTTAGTATGAAAAAAAACAACACACAAATTAGGCCAAAGATAAATCTAGCACTGGAATTAGATGTTTAGTTTGGTTGTAAGAATTTTATTTATTTTTTGGTCCATCACAGTATCACAGTATCACCAAGGTTGGAAGAGACCTCAAAGATCATCAAGTCCAACCTGTCACCACAGACCTCATGATTAAACCAGGGCACCAAGTGCCATGTCCAATCCCCTCTTGAACACCTCCAGGGATGGTGACTCCAGCACCTCCCTGGGCAGCCCATTCCAATGGCAAACGACTCGCTTGGTGAAGAACTTTCTCCTCACCTTGAGCCTAAACTTCCCCTAGCACAGCTTGAGACTGTGTCCTCTTGTTCTGGTGCTGATTTCCTGGGAGAAGAGACCAACACCCCCCTGGCTACAACCACCTTTCAGGTAGTTGTAGAGAGCAATGAGGTCACCCCTGAGCCTCCTCTTCTTCAGGCTAAACAATCCCAGCTCCCTCAGCCTCTCCTCATAGGGCTTGTGCTCAAGGCCTCTCCCCAGCCTTGTTGCCCTTCTCTGGACACGTTCAAGTGTCTCAATGTCCTTCTTAAACTGAGGGGTCCAGAACTAGACACAGTACTCAAGGTGTGGCCTAACCGGTGCAGAATACAGGAGCACAATAACTTCTCTGCTCCTACTGGCCACACTATTCTTGATTGCAGGCCAGGATGCCATTGGCCTTCTTGGCCACCTGGGCACACTGCTGGCTCATGTTTAGGAGGCTGTCAATCAGCACCCCCAGGTCCCTTTCTATTTGGCAGCTCTCCAGCCACCCTGACCCCAGCCTGTAGCTCTGCATGGGGTTGTTGTGGCCAAAGTGCAGCACCCTGCCCTTGGATTTGTTGAATGTGATCATGTTGGACTCTGCCCATCTGTCCAGACGGTCGAGATCCCTCTGCAGAGCCCTTCTTCCCTCTAACAGATCAACATCTGCTCCCAACTTGGTGTCATCAGTCACATAATAATGGAGGAGACTAAAATCTACAATCATGACATTATTCTTGCATTAAACAGAAGTAAGGCATGGGAAAATACAGAAAATATTTCAGGCAACAAATGTCATCTCTCTACCCCTACACGAGTATGTTTTAGGAGATTACAATTTTGCACCACCTTTTCTGGGTGCCTCAATCAGGCTACTCACATTTTAATTTCAATTTTATTTAATTGCAAGAATTGTAATTTCAAAAGAAATCATCAGCACAGAATCCAATAGTGTTTAATCTTAATTACAGCTTATTCTTCATGTCATCTATTCTTCTCTGGAGGATGAATAATTGATTACTTGATTTGTCACAATTATTTGATGAATAATCAATGGTATTCAATCAATTTGTTTAGCGATTGTACTTTGCAATTTACATTTAAGTAAAAGATTAAGATCTGTGCAGTTAAATAACAAACTGTGTTTAAATAACGTTAAAACTGTAACACAGTGAAACAAAAGCTAATCAAGTTACAAGTTGTGATTTACACTTATGCTACTATAGAGAAGGAAAAGGGCAAATGGCATGGTGTGTTATTTGTAACTTCTAACACCCTAGCTCCTCAATGTGTAATTTTTAAGTAAATTGAATTTAATAAGAACAACAGATTCATAAAATCATCACAGCTGTTTATCAAAAATAATATTTATTGCCTTCTACCGAGTTCTTTCTGTGCAGTGCTTATAAATCTGGGTTGATCTTGTGAACCTGCTAATCAAGTGCCTCAGTGTATATGGGATCAGACATATGCGTTCAAAGTTGTCTCATCTCTCTGCCCTCGTTTCAGATGGGATGGAGTTATTTTCTTCCCAGTACCTAGTTCAGTGCTGAATTTAGAATGAAAATAATGTTTAGATTAATGTTTGTATTTAGAATGAAAATAATGATATTTTAGTTGTTGCTGAGCAGTGATCAAAGACTCTTCAGCTTCTCATATTGCCCTACCAGTGAGTAGGCTGGGGGGTACAATAAGTTGGGAAGGGACACAGCCAGGACAACTAATCTAAACTGGGCAAAGGGATATTCCACACCATATGACATCACATGCAGTACATAAACTAGGGGGAAAGCTGGCCAGTGCTCAATGCTTGGGAACTGGCTTTGTTTTGTGTATTATTATAACTGCTGCTGTTACAATTATTACTATAAACTCCTTTCCTTTTCTGCCTTATTAAACTGCCTTTATGTCAAGTCACAAATTTTACTTTTTTTTAATTGAGTCAGGAGGGAGCAAGGGAACAGCTGTGTGGTGTTCAGACCTCTGCCAGGCCTACACTCTCAAAGTAGGGATAACAGAAGGTTGCTCAATCTTAGTGATTTCTGTTCAAACAGAAACATCTCCAGGCAATCCAATGGCCACCCTCTGGGAAAATTATGTGAAAAATCTGTGGTAGGCTCATACAAGAAGGAGTCTAATGCCTGGTGGGACTGGGAGATACATATGCAAAGGACCATTGAGTTTCTGAGTTTTCATCTGATACCAGAGAAATTAAAGGAGTTCTGTCATTGTTGTTTTTTTAAATACAACTAGATTAATCTGAGACCACTCAGAAGGCAGAGTACAATCATCCATGGCTGGAATGGCTACAGAAATATTCTGATATTTTCCAAAGCTGCTCCAAATGTCACTGCTGCTATCAGGAGACACTCCAGCTCTGGCAGGAGGGAGCACAAGGCATAGCACTGGATCTGAGAAAGAGCACTAGTATTGCTTACATGTACTGTAAATAAATGCTGTTCTTTTCATCTCAGTCAAGTTGCTCATTTTATCCTAGTCCACTGGAGATAACCAGGCTAGAAGAACTAATGGAGACGTCTGTGATCATTGGTAGAGCATGAAGCTTTCACATAAGGGTAACATTTTAGCCCAGGTTGGGAAAATAAATCAAATCTGGATGCTGAGTTGGAGTTGTAGTACTCCTCAGTTTATCCTTGGTTTGAATGACTGGTGACTAGGTTCCCACTGCCCTGCAAAGACCACCCAGCACTCCAAGTAGGTCTGATGCAGATTGTTGAGATTCCTGGGGAATCCATGCCCCTGCTAAGGTATTGTGGAAAACAACCCTTTTAATCAATGACATTTTGAAAGATTGCTATTAAGACTGGGTTTTTAAGACAAATCTACACAACTGATAAACATATTGCTGGGTACAAGCCAAATAAAAGAGCTGGGGTTATAAGAATCAGCAATTGAAAATGTATGCCTAATTGCTTCAGGCATTCTACGTGATTTGATTCCAGTCAAAGTGGCCCAGAAAAACCCAACACAGAACCAGAACAAGGTGCTCTTGTTAATATATGCTTCTATACAGCTCTGTGTCTGAAAAGCTCAAGTGCTGCACAAAGATTAACTAAGCCTTACAAGACAGTTTTATGCTCTGCATGCAAACAAGGTGACTGAGGCACTCCTACTCCTACTTAGAAGTACAAATGGGAAAAGAATGGCCATTGTATTCATTTGTGGGCTCCCTTCCTGAAGAAAGACTAAAAAAGAGAAAATATAAAGCCAATGTCTAGTGTTGCACAAAGTAACAGAAATTAAAGCACTGTTCCTCCCCAAAAATCTCCAAATTAAGCTGTCCTACACTTTGCACCGCAAAGCTGAAACAGAACAAAACACCACCATCTGCCCTTGCAAAACATCAAAATCTTGTCCCTAATCTAACACAAATTTTGTTTTTCATACACACTAATGTCAGTATAAAGACTGCTGTGCTTCACTCAAATTCTCCATCTCCAGGTACGGCCTTTTTCTATTCCCCAATACTTAAACTGCTTTAGTAATTAGACAGCATAGTCTGACCTGTATCTTCTGCACTGACTGAATCCAACAGCGCTAGATCATAGGATCTGGGTTGGAAGGGACATCTGGGGTCCATCTGGTCCAGTCATCTCTTTCAAGCTGGGCTAGCCTCAAAGCCACATCAGTGCTAGATGATAATTTTGCTACCTAGCTAAAGAGCGTTTTTTGTTCACCTTCCTGCAGTTGCAGCCACAACTCTGTATGTAAGATTTCAATAGGAAAACATGGGATACTTGAAAGATAATAAAAAATATTTAAAGTACTACTACTAGAAGATGTAGGACTGGGAAAGAAAGGCCTGATGGATTGTTCTAGGCATTTCCTTTTGGAGTACCTGTGTGAATCTATACAGATGCTTTTCTCCTTATTTCAAAATCACACAAGAACTTTTCATACTTCCCATTTTTAAATTTTAAGCTCCTGAAACATAGGGCAAAAATTGCATTCCTCACATGAAATTCTTGACAGCTGTCAGCACTACTTTGTAGAGAAAACTTCTAAATATAGAACATATTTTTCATACAATAGGTAACAGTCCCAAGGAGGCTTGGCTTTTTACTATGTTAAGGTAACAAAACTGGGACTCAAGCCCCCTTTAAACTTGCTTATCAGTACTTTATATGGTATTTTTCTTGCTTAAGTAATTTTGAAGTGTTTAATAAAAGTTTAGGATATATAAATAGATATTGTAAGTGTGTAAGTGTCATTTTTATATGAAAGTTTCCTTTATGTCTTCTCTCAGCCCACACCACTGGCAGAGAAGCCCCCATCCTCAAATTATCCAGACTTCAAGTGAGTTAAATGTGTATGTGAATTTAAAGACTGCAAAGAGTAGCCAAGGATACAATTCAACAAAATCACAGGAGAGTCAAGTAGCTCCCACAGAAAGCATAAAAAGAAATTGATGGAGAATATTACAACCCCTTTCCCAGGACCTGCATTTGAAGACTGTATTTTTTAAAGTCTTATTTCCTGTTGTTTGTAAGTTTATGTATTTTTGCAGAGTGCTTTTCCCCTGACACAAACTAAGTCGTGTAGGTCCAAAGAGAAAACTGCGGTGGATAATTTGGACGTGCTTTGTTTCTGTCCATGTTGTGAAAAACAAAGCAGATAGTAACACTATTAAAGCAGTTATGCTGGATTTGCATTGCAGACATGGCTGTAGAACAGGTAGATTACATTACTGTAGCAAACTTCCCAGGCTACCCATATGGTTAAGGGGAAACTAAGAGTTTATAGCTTAATTAGAGGCATTTCTAAGTGAGGATCAGATAAACAGATACACAACTTAAAAGAGTGCATTGGCCATAAATTCTTTCATTCCAGATTCAGATCTGCTAATATATGACTGCAAACACCTCTGACAAGGTTATTTAAAAGCCAAGTAACCTTATTTCCTATGCCTTTGGAACCTGAAGTGGGAAGAAGTAAATGACGGAAATCGTGCAATGCTGCCAGCACAGTCTAAATGCATTTAGATCTTAGTGATAAGTGCTACAGAAATGCTTGGATAGGTGGCAGGAAAGAACACAGGACAAGGGTTTTTAAACCAGCTCTCTAGCAGCAGATGGCTATGAGCAGCCCTTTTGCTATTTTTTAATTCATGATTTCTTCCACACTTCTACTTCATCCTCTATGGTTTTTCTTAAATTACATGAGAAATCCAAATTCATTCTGATAGAGAGAGTGATAAAGACTGCCTCTTCTGAGGTTTCACCTGTCTGTACAAGCATCTGAAAACTTCCATGGAGATGCAATCTAGAAGTATTTATTATCAAACTTGGTTAAGATTTAAAAGGAAGTGTTTAAAAAAGCGATGGTGATACTACACCCAGGCTGCAAGGAAATGGTAGAACAGGGCATCCAGGGTTAGGACTGCAGCTGAAACTTTCAAGGTGATAAGTAGGTTTAACACTCTTGCCTGTAATAAAGTTGTAGCCTGGGGTTGTAGTCTAAAGTTGTTTCCTGTGAGTGTTACGTTTTCATTTTTTTCAGATACAGAAAAATGATTTTGACCAGATCAGATTCCAGATAACAAACTCACTCTGCTAACACAGGAAAACCAAATGTGCTTGAAAACATGATGGGAAAATTCCCATTTCCTAACCTCAAACAATTCCTTGTTTAAAGAATCAAGACTGCCAAAAGACAGACCAAATCTCAGACTTTAAGTCTTCACAGTTCCAAGCATATTAATTTCACCAAGTAGAAAGAGTTTATGATCACTTAGAAGGCACTCTGGTAAAATCATCTTACCTTCCAATTTGCACCTACAGAAAAAACTACAACATTAAGTTAAATGTCTTCATCATAACTCACCCTTTTCTGGTTTTGTGGTGGTTTTTTTTTTTCATAAGGGACTTAAACATTGCAAGAGCACTAACAGAATCAGAAACTAAGTTCATGTTACTTGAAGTGTGCAAGGTGCAAGCAACTGAAACAAGGGCTGTGAATTCCAATAACTTAAACAGATACCCAAAGTGCTGATGAAAATATAAGGCAAGGGATTCAAATGTATACTTGTCTACTTCAGTGCCCCTTAAATGCCTACTACATTCATTTTGACATCTTATTTATGTTAAGACCAGGGATACTTTGATTTTGGAAGTGTCCACCCCTGCCAACTCTCTCAGGGAGCTTTTCCAAGGCTGGTGACTGCTGGCTTCACACACCCAGTGGGTGAGGGCAATGGGCAAAGAGGGCTGAAGAGGGCAATGAGCCTAGCCCCATTCTCTCCAGCAGTGCCCTGGATGCAGCCTCTGACAATACAGTGGGCCACAAATACAGCTAGAGGGACGTCCAACGCCCACCTTTACACAGAACAGCATTCCCTCTCCTCCTCCCTCGGCAAAAGCTCAGAACTCCATCTGACCGGCGGAAGCGGAAGGAGGGAAGAACCTCTGGTCTTCTCTGCAGCCGTCCCAAACTAGGGGCCAAAGAGGCTTTCTCAAGTTTTGCCGCGCTCCCTCGAGCTTCAAACGCTAGCGCACCCCTACCCCGCACTGCCGCCGGGCACATGGCCGGGGCGGGGCCGGGGCGGGGCGGGACAGGGCGGAGCGAGGCGGGGCCGAGTGGGGCCTGTCGGCCGGGCCTGTCCACTGAGTCCCGCCCCCGCGCCCCGCCCCGCCGGGTTCTGCGAGCCGCCGGCCGCCCTGACCCGACGGCGATTGGCGGGAGCGGTAGGCGGCAGCCAATGGGCGCGGCGGAACGCTTATGTCGCTGTCCCGGGCGCGGGGCGGTAGAGCCCCATTAGGGCGGGGAGCGGGCGTGGGGTTCGCTACTCGCGGCAGGGCTGTGGAGGCTGCCGGCGGCAGAGGAGGCTCTCAGCGGGCGGTCCTCTCCACGGCGCTGCCCGCGATGCACGTCTTCCACCGGCGCTGACTCCGCGGGGCAGAGCTGGATACCCTCCTCCTCCAGCTGTCGATGTGACGGACCCCGCTGCCGCTAGCCACCCGGGAATACGTCTCCGTGATTCGGCTGCGCTTTGGGGAGGGTAAGTGACAGTCCCCCACGGGCAGCCCGGAGCGGTGCGGCAGGACGCCTGGCAGGTTTGGCGGGGCGCCCTCCCTAGCTGGGACCGTACCGCTGGCGGCAGCGAAGCCCTTCCCGCGATGTCCTGCTCTGCGGGCTTCTGCGCTTCGCCCCGGGTTTGCATCGCCAGGGCGTGCCCGTACGAGCTCAGAACCGGCACTCGTCAGCGCGGCTGGAGTAGCGCCGTCCTGCACGGAGTTGTTAGACGGGGGCTGCGAGCACAAGAGAACTGGGTGGGTGGGGGTGTTGTCCTGCCGAGCCCCGCGGCGGCTGTTGGGGCTGGGGGATGGCGCGGCGCCGGCTCGGTGCGCCCGGCGGAGCGGGAGGCGCGGCGGGCCGGGGCTGCCGGTCTGAATAAGGGTCCAGATGCGGGAGCTCAGCTGTCGCCTGTCAGTAGGGTGACAACTGGCCTCTCCAACCAGCCTCTGCCTTCTCCCTTGTCCTCGGCGAAGTGTCCGCGTCTGGGTGCCCTCGTGCCCCGAGCCGGGGACCTCTGCGGGGGAGGGGGTGACCTCGCTCTGCCATCCCGACGGCATCTTTCCAGTTCTCGTTGTGTTACCGGGGGGGGGCCACTACAGCGGCTGAGGTGCAGCACACACAGACTTGGCCAAAGTGTGTGTTTGTTTTTACCTTCCTCAATGAAAAGAGCCCTGGAAGGTCGATGGACACTTCCTGAGCCCCTTTTCCAGAATATTTGTTCCCTCCGCGGGATTTCAGACTCCAGCAGTACCATTTATCTTCGGGCTGGGCTGAGTCTATGGCGCCTTCGTTGTGGTCTGAGCCTGGGACGGCCGGGTCTGGTCTCAGACAGGCATCTGTCATTGTCCCCCAGCAGGGTGGCCGAGTAAGGCAAAACACAGCACCCGCCGGTACCAGCGTCTCTAAATGCCATCAACTGGGGAGTCAGGAAACGCAGCGGGGAATATTTTACAAGCGCTCTGCGAAATGTTTATGCTGAGGATTTAAAGATTAACAATGCCTATTCCTTACATGCTAAAAACTAAAAGGTGGCAAAAATAAAGGGTTAACGTTACAACCGGCGAAGTTCTGTGTTTTTGTTGGTTAGCTGGTCACTGAAGGCTTTATGCTGCATGTTTTGCATTGCATACTCAGAGTGACTACTAAGATTTTTCCAGCAGACTGTGTTCCCCCCCCCCCCAGTACATTCCCCCTTTAGCTCTAGTTACTATTTCTAAGATGGATTTTTTTCTATTACTTCTCTACAGCACAAGTGTAGGACAGTGGCTAAGTTTTCATCCCAAAATGTCAGCTGGTCAGGGGGGACTTGACAACGAAGAGCAGACGAGAGGAGGGGAGCAGTTTCTCTGACTGCAGTGGCAGACTTGTTTCTCACCGCAGAGCCCCGGATGAGCAGGGCTGGTGCAGTTCTGCCAACACAGTTAATTGTGTCCTGTAAATCAAGGTCCACAGAGCTGCTCTCTTGCTGTATAACAAAAGGTTTTGTAATGAGTAAGCCCAGATCAGTCATATAAAAATTTTAACATAACTGGGCAAGGTGTGCGTGTGGGGACCTTACAGGGTTAATAGCTAAACTATTAAGATTGGAGTCAGATGTGGGTAAAAGCAACAGGAGAGTCTGTTTTTTTCCTAATATCCTGTAGTATGATAACTCTGAAGAAGGTAATTGTTTAAAAAAAAAAAAATCTGTTTCAATTTAAGATTTATTAAGCAGGAAGAACCTTACGTAAACATCAAAATCTTTTTCATGTTTGGAAAGGCAAGAAATGCCTAGAAATGCCATCTGAACTTAAAAGTACAAGAATGCCTATGTGCAAGAATGTTATTAATCCCATTTTCAACTAGCTTATACTGCATCTTAGGGGGACAGAGGCATTTAACTCAGGCTTTTGGCAGAAGGGCTTCTGTACTTTTTTCTTTCCTTTCTTCCCCTCCCTCCCCCCTGCAAACAAATTCTTTCTAACATTTCACAAAACGTTCAGAATACAGCAGTAGGGGATAGCAAGTGTCTTCCAAAGAAGGAGACATGGAGGAGGCAGGAGAAGGAAACCAGGTTTTACTTACGTATATAATAAGTTGGGAATGTAAATTTGTATATGAGGCGGAGATCTGAGGAATGACTTGGCACACTAATGACCTGGCTTTTCAGAACTTCAAGAGTTTGGTCTGTCTCCCCCTATGGTTATAATAAGAGATTAAATGCATTTGGCATATTTAATTAATTAGGATATGAAAATCAGATGACTTTTTTACTTTGTCATTCTTTTCCTGTGAAATTTTTCTATGCTAATGAACGTCTACATTTTACAGAGTAATTTAAATGGCTTTGGTTTATATTATGGTTTTGCAGATTGCTTTGACCCTTTCTTGTGCTGCAGCCTTTGTATCCTGGCCTGAAAGTCCTTCCCCATTGTAATACAGATTTTGCATAATATATTGTCGATGGCTGCTACATGCAGCTTGTGACAGCACAGACTGCCAGTTGCACTTAAATTTAAGGCCTCTGTTTGCTTGGATGCTGTGTCTTGTGCATTCCAGAGTTAATTGTATGTGCAGTGGTGAAGTCCATTTAAAACAAACAAACAAGCTTTTTTTGTTTGTTTGTTTTCTGCCATCACCTTATCTTAAAGTAAAAAGATCCCTGCTGTTTGGGTATGAAAGCATGCTCTAAAACACTACTCCTTTTTTTCCTGATTAAAAAGCATCATTTGTGGTTCTGGTAAAGTTGTTTTATGATACAATATTGTACTAAAAATTACTTGATTATGAGATGGGTGAATAATCACCAAGTGGCTTATATCAATATTCAGTTTACCCCTTTGTATTAAGGCTTAAGTTTTAGTGTGACCAGCACTGTTTTATGCTTGTGCTGTTTAAATAGAGGTAAACTCGAGGTTAGCTCTAGTCATTGGTATATGCTTGGTGTAAGACACACATGCTTAGGTCCTGCTCCTGGAAATGTTTACAGAAATGAGTAGCTTTTTACTTGTGTGCTTAAATTGTTTGGATTAGGAATTGCATAATGGGAAGAACCAGCTTGGAAGGATACAGCACAACTATCGCTCATCTTTTCCCCCGCCTATCTTGTGACTGGAGAAGGAAGGGAAGAAACGTATTTTGCAAGTAATGGCACACTGAAGTTGTGGCATTTCTGGCAGGAATTCCCAGAGAGACTATCAGATCACAATTTACCAAAATTACACATTTTTAACAGAAACACCTCTTTGGCTGCTGGTGAAAGGATATTTCCAGTTACTGAAGAAAACTTCACAAGTGTTCTGCTGTAACTCTTCCTCTTTGTATTTTGCTTGTTAATATGCTGCTCTAACTACCCTATACTTATTTTGGCAAAACTGGATGAGCACATGACTACTTAGCACAAACTGACAGTACTTCTCAAGCATGTTCTTGTGCAAGGAGAGGTCTTTTAAATGTACAAAATGAGTGAAGTACTCAGATACAAGAGATAAGAGCCAATACAAACATTTTTAGTATTTTATTTTTTTTAATATCTGGAAATGACAGCTTTTTGCTAGTTTACCTCTTCTTGGAACTCTGCCTGGAAGGCTAACTCCTTAAAAGTTCTTATGTATAACCATAAGATTGGTGACTAGCTTTTCAGGCTCATTTTGAACCTATCAAGCTCAGAGTGTTTCACTAGCTTAGTAGACAGTCTCTGAGCCCTTTGGAGTGGATTACACATCAACAAAAGCCAGAACTGTTATTTCAGTCGTTCCATACCGAAGTAAGGCGCTTCTGTCTAAGGCTGGTGTTTGAAACATTGATTTATATCACCTGATAGCTCTTACTGTTCTGCCTCATGTGCTTTTTGCCTTCATTTTCCTTCTCTTAGACCTCCCTCCTGCCTTGCTGGCCATAAAGTGGTAAGAATATTATGGAGTGTGCTTGTAGGTTTGTCTATAACAGTTTTATTCAGTTCCTCTCTTTTATCTAAGCACAGGTCCCACAGCTTGCAATTACCATCTTTGACTTTAACAATTCTGGTTTTTTGAAATGTTTCCAGTTACACACAATATCAGCTTCATGGAGCAGCTGTGTGCCAAAAAAGTATTTCCAACTGCCATCCAAATATTGAAATATGATTGCTTTCCTTTTATTTAAAGTAAATTTTGTTTTCTCTTATGTTTTTTATAGCCACCTTTTTGAGCTTGTTGCCTTCTAATCCTGCATCAGGTAGCTCCAATCTAAAGAACACAGGATTCCAGAACTAGGCTTCTCTGAAGGCAATGTGCCAAATCCATACCTAGTGTTTGTGTTAATGTGGTGTATAGGAAAACTAACTTCTCAGTGGATTTGATGACTGATTTGTGTAATTACAACCAGCATGATTAAAACAATCTGCATGTCTATATCATGATGCTTATAATAAAATTAACACACTTTTTAAGCAGGATGATGCTAGTCCCTTAAATTTTCTTGAAGGGAGTCTTCATTATCCAAACATCTTCATTTCTGAAGGTATAGGAGTGTTTTAAAAAGAAAGTAAGAACCTGGGTGTAGCTATGAGTGTGGCAATGCAGGCTTCACATCGCATTGCATGGTAGGACTCTTGCATCCTCATGTTCTCTAGGAAAGCTGCTTCTTCTCTTGCCAGTGTGAAAAATAAATGAAAAAAATCCACATCAAGAACTGTGCAATTGAATCTTTAAACTTATTTAGGCAGATACTGCTGTACTGTCCTCAGAGCAGGCATCTCTTCTGTCTTCCCATGTTTCTCATTGGAGCATTGTGAACCATATCTGACCAAGTGCTATAGTTGTTCAGCTTTACCCGTTTTACTCTCCATAATCTTCTCCTTATCGAAGTGCTCCTGTGACAGGGACAGACTAGAGCAAGAGGCTCTGCCCAGGCACTCTTGCTCAACCTGTCAAGCACATGGGCTAGTTGGACACTGCCCTCAACCATGGCCCATTTCTGTAGTGACAGAAACACACAACAGCCATGGCACAAATTGAAAGCCTCCTTACACTTTCAAGTGTGGATCAACTTGTCTAGCCATGGTAAAAGGTTGTTTTCAAGTATGTTCAAAATTAGTGCATGATTAGTGAAGATGATTTTAAAGATCTCTTTTTGTAATCAGCTGTTACAGTTAATCACCCACAAGTTCAACACTGTTTATATAAAAAGAAATTGCCTGTGTTTGTGTGCATACTTTAGGACTACCTTATTTTTTACTTTATTTTAGCCTCTTTGCAGGTATCAGTGTTTTTTGTAGGAAAAATAAAAGCTTCGCAGACTTGACATGACTCCTCAAAGTGTGAATATTTATATACCTTAAAAAGAATTCTATGAAGTCATTGAAGAGATGTCTGAACCTAATATATTTGCATCTATGCATACAGACTTCTAAATGAATTAAGCTGAGTACAAAACCTCACTGGTGAATTGCAGATGTCTTCTACAAAAGTATACATATGGCTTTCTGAGAGCTTTGAACTGTTTTCTCATGCTTTGCTCATCAGAAAGATCATATGGAGAACTTCATTGTGAACTTCATTTTTTTTCAGTCTTGTTTGCAAAGCATGGTTGATCTCTGTGATAAATATTGAGTTTTCATTCATCCTAGGACTGAAATGACTTTGTTGAGTGCATATGGAATATGGGAATAAGATACACAGAGGATATGTTTATATTTAACAAAATTAATAGTATAAAGCGAGTGCAGAAGAACTTATAAGCCTAAACAGCTTGGTGGGCCAATAGCCAACAAATGTCTTAGAGTACTGCCAAGCATGTAAAAAACCAGACCAGGCTCTCATCTGTACTGAGGTACTGGGAAAAGTATGTAAATTCCAGCCCAATAAAGATATTGTTACTCAGGATGTATCTTGGTTCTATTCTCTTGGCAGCATACTGTATGTTTGGATTTCAACAGGTATCTACTAGGAGGTATTACTAATATTCAGGAGATGAGTTGCCTAAAAAGGCAATCAGTTGTGATATGGCAGGTCTTCTCTGCAGTCAGAGTATGGGTCCCCTTTTGCAGAGCATTGGTTTCCAGTTAGGAAACTGGGGAAGGGACCTGTCCACTAGGTTGAGGCAGGAGAGAATCTCCACAGAATAAGAAAGCCATATGTATTGCTTTGTGTTCAGACGTGAGCTGCCAAAAGGCTGTGGAAGCATTCACAGTGAAGGATGCTGCCACATGGTTTTGTGAGCTGAATGGTTGATTTAGCTGTTCGTGAATCCAGTAAACATCAAGCTTTAGCCCCTGACCTTTTGCACAGACAATCTGCTTGGGTAGTTTTCGCAGGGGATTTCAGGTTGTGTGAAGTTGTAGTTCAGTGGTCCAGGCAAATAGCCCATTTCTTTCCCTATGTATGATTTTACAGTTACATAAAACTGTTGATTTCATGCAAGAACAGCTCTTGGGGTTTTAGAGTAGTTGCTAATATATTGAACTTGAGCAATGCAGGTATTTGATTGAAGTGACCACAGTGACAAGCAGGCATCTGCTTCACTGCTGCAGATTTATTGCTTTTCACCTTCCTCTGCAAAGTCTCGCCTGACACTTCTGAATCTGCCACCTCTTAGGCTGTAAATTTGATAAGTTAGCTTTTAATGCCTGCTGTCTGTCATGTATTATAGCTGTTTATAAACCCTTTTTTTGCATATTAGTTGTATCTTAATAGCCTGGAGCTGATGCTGTAAACAGGTACTGATAGGACAAGCCTCTGTGGTATAATGTCGCAAAGGTATACTAGGTAGCCTTATTTTAGGAATTGAGGTGATACCAGGCTCCTGTTCATTTAAGGCTTTTATTAATATTATTTAAACTTTGATGTGTTAAGTCTGTTCAGCATTCAAATAGTAACTCTGAACCACTCAAAATTGATATTCAAGGACATATGCATTTGTTCTTGGGTCTCTTTCCACCTTCTCATAGTCTCTGGGAGGAGACTAATGCTTTGAAAGAAGAGATCTCATGAAAATCAGCAGGTATATCTTGAATTATGCAACATTTTTTCCACAGGCAGAAGTCATCTTGCTTTGTGCAGTTCTGTGCATTTACTTTATTCCTGTTTTGTCATGTACTAAATCAGCCAATATTTAATGCAATTGTGAGAAGAGACTAGACTTGTTTTTAAAAGGAAGCTGCCAGCACATCTTCCTACTGGAGTGCAGTAAAGGACTTAAAAACCAGTATGTGAGCAACCCTGTTTATGCACACGAGTGAAGGTGGGGGATAGGCATTTCCAAACAGGCAGTTGCAGTAATACTCTGTCATTGTAGGTCTCTGAATATGAATAACTTCAATCTTGCATTCCTATGACACGTAAACCTGATAAAACAACAAAATACGTCCGTATCCCATCTGTAAAATGCTTGAGCTATTTTCCTTCTATTGCTTTGTTGTGCTGGCACAGCTTGATTAGGGATGTGAAAATGGTTTAAAATATCTGTGGACTTACAGGGTTTCTTGACTTTAAGTGAGCTTCCCAAATCAGTACAATGACTGTGTTAGTGTGCAGAGCTGCTTACCAGGGTGATGAAAGAGGAGCTCCTTAATATGTGCTGCTACCCCAAAACATAAACCATAAAGCTGTAGCTTCTGTTGTGCCACAGGCTCAAACCATGAAGTGTTTTTGTAACCAATAAATCATTCAGTGTTTTGAGTTCCAGTTACAAGTGTTGCTCTTTGTAACTACTGCAATACTAGTTGGATGATCCTGAAGGGTTTTGGAAGATCATCTATTTAAGCTTGGGTGTGAGTGATGGCTAGGCACCATTCCCTGTGATTAATGTAGTTCAGACCTTTCTCCCGATCCCTCACTTCCCAGTTTTTGGGAATGGAAAGTCCGTGTCTCTCACAAAGAAAATGGCCTGCTCATCACTTTATAGAATAATTGTAGGAAAACACTGATCAGTTATGTCTGGGGGGGGAGGGAGGAAAGTGCAGTAGTTCTTTCTAACATTTTATTTTAAAGACAGCAGAACGACTGGGCTCCTGATTTCTTAATACCAATCCTACGTCTTCCAAAAAAAACCCTGCATAAGCTGCAAGTTCCCCACCACCACCCCCAGCTAGAGCCTCTTTGCCTGCCTTCACTTGTGTACTCTGTCGGTTTCACAGTTCATATACTTGTGGGTTTTTTTTAAATCTCCCCCTGCACTCTGGTGGGAAACATGTCTGCTGTTTCCTTTCAAACACACAAGGCTTGATTCTCCTCTCACAATGGCATAAATTGTGAAGAACTCTACTTGAAATCAATGGAAGTAAAGACATGTGAAATGGGGTGAGAGAAGAGCCCAGCCTCTGGTTTCTATTTTTAAGTGAGTCTGGTTAACCTAAAATTGTTCAATGTGCCACTGTGACTTCAGTTTGTAGATATCAGTTGCTGTGCTTGTTTCTTTTCATACATAATCTTTCATTTTCATATATAATACATTACAGCTAGGAACCCTAATTGTGATGCACATTTCTTTGATTTAATATCTTAGCACTACTACATCAGCAATATGCATGGTAAAGTACTTACTTTACTGGTGTAGGATCCTACAGAAAGGCTGGGTTGTAGCTGTATTCCTGTGCAAGTCCCGACAGACAGAAGGTTGGATTTGCTCTATTCATACAGCTTAAACTTCCTTTGTGGTGGTGGGGTTTTTGTGTTTTGGTTGATTGGTTGTTGGTTGGTTTTTTTCTTGAGTAGTTCTGATTTGTGAAACTTCTTCCTCATTATCCAGGTTTAAGATACTAATTCTACATAAAACTTTCTCGGTTATTGCTTTTTTTCTGTGCTTTTAAAGTGTTCAGCTCCATTCTTGTGTTTTGTACATGTACAGGAACTTACTTTAACTTCAAATTTCCTCTGAACAGCTTGGCAATAAACCTCAAATATCCACATACAATTTCTGCCATTGCATAGGTTTTGGTGGTTGCTCACATTTGTTTATTTTTTTGGCAATGGATTATGGTCCTTAATTACCATCAGTAGTCAAATAACTGAATGAGATTATACAGCAGTGCTGTAAAAACTGTTCATGCTAGCTGTGATCTGTAGATGTGTAGATGTCTTTGAAAACAGTCACCTCATTCACTAACCAGTGCAACAGACTCCAACTTTACCACTATTTAGCTTTTGAAATTAATGCAGCATTCTCTACTTAACTGAAACATTGCTTTGACTGCCTCTGTTTATAGTTTAAAAAAATAACATGACATAGGTGACTCTTGTAACGTATTCTAGCTTGGAGTGGATCTATTGGCTTATTCAAATGTTTGTTTTCTGCTTGAATAGCAAATCACTTTAAACTTGACGAATGTGACGGGCTTAGTATATCACTTCAATTTTATCTCTAACTTGATTATGATGAGAGTGAAATCCCTGTGGTGTTTAGCTTCTTATGCTGTTCATTCCTCAAGCTTTCCCTTTCAACTTTAATCCCCTGCCCTCCCAAAAAGTCAAGAGGCAGCTTAGCTAGTATGTGGTGGCCTTCTGTATCAGTAGAAGTATCAAGGATGGAAGTTGTCACAGAAGTGGTCTACAGGGTTGTAGTGTTCCAGACTTCCATCTTCCCAGCCACAGAGGTGATGAACAACAAGGCTTCTGACCTCTTGATCATAGCTATTAATGCCAATAGCAAGTTCTTCCTTGTCTCTTCTAGGTTTTGCATTACTTACCATGGGGAAAAATAAAGCATTTGAGATAGTTGATTTATCATAATGAATTGACTGTAGCTCTAACTGTGGCTTTTTGATGATGGAGACTAAACCATGGTGTGGTGTTCACTGCTGTTGTGAACTGCTATGATTGTGTGCAGTAGTGCTTGCCTGTAGCTGATGTGAAGAGTGGTGAGGGCAGAGAAGGATGTATGATAGGGATACATATAGTTGTCACTCAAGCTCTTCTCGGCTGGAAGCTGAATGCTTCTCAGCTTTTTTCTGGTTGAGCAGTCCTTGTTGTTGAGAAGGGAACTGAAAGCCCGCTGAATGCAGAGCTGTGCAGGGGTCTTCCTGGGGGCAGGTTTTACTCATTTTCAATCTTGCAGCTTTGAGACTTACTCATCATAACATTTTCTGGAGCATTTTGAAGCCCTCTAGAGTTGTGGAGGCTGCAGTGCATGTTGGGAAGAGAAACTACTGCTGGGAGTATTTTCAAAGCATAACATCTGGTGTGCAAAAGTCATCTTTTGCATGAGAGAAATAAAAAGGTGCTGTGGCTAAATTATAATATCTGAGGAAAATTAGTCTCTGCTGCAAATGGGTAGATATAGCAAGTTTCAAAAAAGGCTGACATCTTTGCCAAGCAATGTGAAGCACCTTGGTTTCATGGACTAAGCAGTTTCCACTGAAAAAGGTATGGGTATAGAAAAGCATGCTTCTGGTTCTTTATTAGTTGTAGTGGTTTACAACTAGTCAAAGACAACATTGTGTAATAAGGTTGGTGACTAATGTCTCTGAAGACCCTGAAATAACTTTCTGCCTGTTGTGAAACTGATGACATGAGACTTGTCCTCAGGAAATGGAGATGGATTTGGAGCTCCAGTACTTGAACTTCTTTATAGACAGTTTTGAGGCGTTGTCACCACAAAATACAGAGCTGAAGATGCAGCCTTCTGCAGGACATAAACCTGTTTTGGAAGTAGCAATAAACACAATTTTAGGCATCAGTCTTCTAATAAATAATTCCAGAGCCATTTGCTTGCAGTCTTGCTTTGTGTGTAGGTCTCCTAAAAATTGTGACTACTGAATAGTTTACTATGTACTTATGCCAGACATCTTTAAAAGCTAACTTCTTCTCACACACATGCTTTCTGACAAGAGACCTCTGACAGATGCATGGCACCCATGTCTTCTGTGGCAATAAGCAAAACATGTATGAGATAAGGAATGTCAATAGATAACTCATGGGCAATCCTTCCGTTCCATTACAGGTCTGTGTCATGGTGTAAGCTCTAAGAAAGCATCTAAAACACTTTCAGAATATGCATGGGTTAAGGACAAGTGGAGGGAAAATAAAGCAACATTTTAAGTTTCATCAGGCTCTAAGTCTTTATCTGGTTTTTGTCTTGGTTAAGGAAGGTAAAAATCATTAAAAATGGATACACTGTAGAAGGGTACATTTATTGATATCCTTCTAAAATTACTATTTTAAGATAAATTTGTGATGTTGGTGTCTAATAACATTCTGTTAGCCCTCTGGGTTTTTTTTCCTGTTGGCCTTTTTTAGTTGTTTCTTTGGTTGGTTTTGTTTTGTGTGGTGGGTGTTTTTTTCCCCCAGAACAGTCCCAGTCCACAACTATAAAGTAGTTTGCTCAGCAGCACTTTATGGAGTAAAATGAGTATCAGGAGGACACACTGCAAAACAGTTATCTCTGACTATCTGACCAAAGTAGTGCACACAGCTTGGTACAGCTCTGAGTTTGGCACTTAGGCTCACATCTGAGGTGTTTTACTTGTGTGTACTTTCTGCACACCTAATGCAACAGATACACACCAAGGACACTTTTTAAGGCCAAGATACACATCTCCAAAACTGAAGTGTCTCTGTAGCTGTTGGGCCAGCATTGGAAGGTGTGTTACTGCTGTAGAGGGCATAGTATACCTGCCTGAGAAGGTGTTGGTGGATTTTGAGTCAGTGCTGTGCTAGCTATCTGCAGGAGAAATGATTGTGAGTAGTCACCTTGAAATTAAGGACAGTCCTGGACATTTTCACTTAAATACTGAAATGTGGAGTCTGAGCTCTAACTGCATTTCTGAAAGACACCCAGGCTTGGTGTGACTGAGCCTGCCTGGGCTCTCCTGCAGCTGGTGCCTCCAGGGAAAGGCTTGAGGCAGGGCCCTGCAGTCAGGAGGGCAGCAGCCAGATCTCATCAGGCAAGCGTCACGCACAGGCTCCAAGATGGCAGAAGATATGCTAGTTGACAGCTGGGGTATGGAAAGCTCATAACTTGTGCTGTTAGGGCTTTGGCCTCTGAATTTCGTGTGTGGGTTTCACGGTCCTAGTGGAAAACCGCCCTGTCCTGACGTCCTCACCTGGGAGAAGGGCGATGGACTTCCATCCACGGAGCTGGTGCGACTTGTGGCGGCGGCTTCAGCCGAACGAAAGGTCGATGAATGACAGAGCATGTTTCCCCGGACACCTCAGCTTGGGTCCGGTCTAGGCAGCAGGAGCGGTTTCCTCCGCCTCCCGGCTCCGGCGGCAGAACGAGTGGCTGCGGGAGCAGTGTGCGGAGTCTCCGCGCCGCTAGGTGGCGCCCGTGGGCCGGCGGTGAGACCTGAGCCGGGCGCCGGGGGCGGCCGGAGCGCCGCTAGGCCCCGGGGCCAGGCTGTCAGGCGCTGCGGAAGGCTGCTCCCGCGGCCTTGCAGGAGGAGCCGTTAGAGGCAGCGCTGGGTGCCGGGAAACGAGGCTGTGCTTGTTTCGACTGTACTCTGTGGCACTGGAAGAGCTTCCGCCTGACTGTATTCCAAGGCTTGTTTGCAGTGACACCGAGACCAAAACAAAAAAAGCGTGCTTTTTTTTTCTCGTTTCTCACACATTGTTATAATTCTACTTGAAGTGAGTGAAATAAATAGATTTGAAGGACAGATGGCAACCTGCCAATGTAAAAAGAGGACTTGCTATTTTTTTCCACTCCTTTGCTTGAGGTGTCCCTGTGTTAATCTGGCACTGTCCAAAATTGTGCTGAAACCCAGACGAAAACAGAACAAACTTAGAATAGAATAAAGCAGTTTGGAAGAGACCTTCGAGATCATAGTGTCCAACCCATCATCCAACACCACTTAATCAACTAAACCATGGCACCAAGCACCCCATCAAGCCTCCTCCTAAACACCTCCAGTGATGGTGACTCCACTACCTCCCTGGGCAGCCCATTCCAAGGGGCAATCACTCTCTCTATGAATAATTTCTTCCTAATATTCAGTCTAAACCTCCCCTGGTGCAGCTTGAGACTGTGTCCTCTTGTTCTGGTCCTGGGTGCCTGGGAGAAGAGACTAACCCCCACCTGTTTACAACCTCCCTTCAGAGAGTTGTAGAGAGCAATAAGGTCTTCCCTGAGCCTCCTCTTCTCCAGGCTAAGACTTGAAGGTCCCAGCCGATATGCTCAGAGATATATTTAGGTGTACATCTTTCAGGAGTGATACCCTGCATCCTGTTTTCTGTCGGTGTAAAATGTGGCAGAAAACCTAGCTTTGTGGGTAAAACTGGGGAATGTGAAGTGAAATGAAGCCTTTGGCCTTGGGTTGCCCTGAGCTCACTGGAGTGGCTGGTATGTCTGGAGCCAGGCTGTCACACTCCATGCCTGGAGGGTGAGGTGTTACTCACGAGGGTTTTGTTCCATGGAAGACCCTCTGGAAGGGTGAGGACATGTGTTGCCTGTTGCTGCATAGGCAGCTTCATGAGTGTGTAGGTGGTCTGAGTATATAGATGGAGTCAGCAGCCTAATAACAGTCACTCCACAAACACAGGAGCCAACAGAAGAAAACCACGCACTTTGCTGTCTTTTTCTAGACCCCTGATAAGTTGCTCAAACTAGTCGAACCAGCCCCAGAGACTCTGTGTAGGGGGAGTAAGGAATGGGCTCTGCTGCTTAGCCAAAGAAGTGCTTCCTTATCACCCTCATTCCTGCAGAGCTTTTGCGCTGAAGTGAGCCTGTCCTGAAGATACGGGAGTGAGATAGACCTGTCTGAGACTATGGGTGAAACGAGGAGGCCATTTGGGGTCAGTAATTTTTGGTCCTTCTTTAGAAGGAAGGATGGACAGCTACTAAATTCAGGGACCTGGAGTAATTCTGCATGGTATGCAAGCTGCATCCTGCCATGGATTTCCTCTCATGGCCTCAGAAGGAGAAGAGACATCTCAAGATGTCACATCTCTGTGACTTCAGGTGGGTTGTGCCTTGCAACAACAGTGTCTGTCTCTCCATGGATACAGGATGGTTATCAAATAAGGAAGGGATGGCACTCACCTGGCGAATGAGAAAGGGTGACTGATAGCCTGTGTAGCCTGCAGCCAGAAGATTTGTGGATCAAAGCTGTTAAGCTTTGATCTGAACTGCAGGAATGGTTGAACTCTTCCACTTGGATTAAATTTATCTAACTGCAGATGAATTAGACTCAGGCAAAATACTAAATACTCAGAAAATCTTTTTCAGAAAAGAAATACTAAGAAATTACTGGCACTGCAGAACTCTAGCATCTGGCCAACTTGACCAAAAAATGGTTTAAAAAACATAAGCCAGGGGTTTTCCATAGAATTTTAGACATATGTTTTGAGATATTTTTTTTTGCCAAATTCCTGTGAGTGTTATCCTATTAACAAGAAAACTGTTACTGGTTTTATAGGCTTTCTGATGGGGCTGTGAAGTAGAGGTGCAAATAATGAGTCACCTGAGTTGCAGGTGTTAAAGACATTCTCAAACAGACCAGAAGGCTTTTGCTTTCTTTTTTTTTATCTTCTGCAAATACTGGTTAGTGCTACACCAAACAAGACTTGTCTCCTTTTGTACCTTTCTTCCCACAAGAGAAGCAAAACATTCTTTCGGGGTGGTTTTTTGTTACGTGAATTCAATCTTGGGAAAGGAAACCCTCAGTGGTAAATAATTAGGTTAGGAACTAGCAGGATGGGCTCAAACGAAAGTGCCTCCTTTAGTGATTCCTCTCCCTTCTTAACTATACAATGGACTTTCTCAACTGCTGCTTCCTGGTATTCATCCAAGTCCTCCAGCCCTGAGTACCTGTAAACAATTAACATTCTTCCACATGGCACACAAATTCTTGGTCAGTGTTTAACGGGGTATTTGTGTGTGGCAGCAGTTTTTAACTTCCTTGAGGAATCCTTCTGTCTTCCTCCTGCCTTTCTCTTCCAAGTCCTGTCCTTTCCTTCCAGCTGTTCGTTGCTGATGCATGGGCAGAGACTCTAAATGCAGCTGTGCCCATGTGATGCTACCATCTCCTGCCCTAAGAAGGTGCAATTTTACAAAAATGTCAGGTTTTAATTGTGTATCTTTAATAGTCTCTCTCTAATGTTGTCCACATGTGCTCTTCAGTTTGTTACAGGAATAAGCTGCTGATGAGAACATGCTGTTCCACTCTCTTTCAGGGGAAAAAAAAATAATTTCTGGCTGCCTTGTAAGGTTTCTTGTATTTCTGTTCTGGATTTGACCAGAATATGTTGCTCTTGACAGAAAGCACAATACAGGGATGTGGAAGAAAGATCTACTATGAGATGTACATTACTTAGTGTGTAGGTTGGCCATTGAGTGGCAAGGAGTTGGGGTGTTAAAATGCATTGAAACTCAGCATGTAATGTGAGACCCTGAAGTACATATGCAGTACTACTGGTGTGGAATATGTACAATGAGCATAGTCTGGGAAGTACTTATTAGCCAGCAGCAAAGGGTAACTAAGTAAAACCAAGCCATTGCTACCCTCAGCAGAACAGTAACAATGGTTGACTTCTATGCCTTTCTAGAAAAGGGGAGGTCTCTAAAGTGACAGCATTCGGAGCTAAACATTGCTCAGCCCGGGTGCTAACTTTATTGTGCGATCCTGAGGCGTCAAAATTACCACATGGAAATGCTCAGTGCTGCCATACTGCTTTTGAAAAGGAAACCAAGCTCCACATTTTTTAGTAGTATTCCATTAGCATTCACTTTTCATCAGATGATGCAGAGCTTCAAGTATACCTGAATAAGTTTTGTAAAAAAAGGGCTCTTTTAAATATGAGGAAGCAGTAATAACAGCATGGTTGCATCTGAGGTGTCAGTCATCTGAACATCAACAGCAATTGGAGCACTTCAGGATTCAGTATCTAATGAACTGTGTTATGCCTGTGATCATCCTGTTTTGGAGCGCCCTGCTCAAGACACTGACTTCAAGGATCAAATTTGTCCATAATTTACAGCCAAAGAGTGAAGTGCAAATAGCTAGAAGTATTTTTTTTCTCAGTAATGACTGACGGATACAGATCTTCAAAATATGGAAGCAGGAGCTGGGAAGTCATTGTGCCCCTGTACCCCACACTGGTTAGGCCACACCTTGAGTACTGTGTCCAGTTCTGGGCCCCTCAGTTTAAGAAGGACATTAAGACACTTGAACGTGTCCAGAGAAGGGCAACAAGGCTGGTGAGAGGCCTCGAGCACAAGCCCTACGAGGAGAGGCTGAGGGAGTTGGGGTTGTTTAGCCTGGAGAAGAGAAGGCTCAGGGTAGACCTTATTGCTGCCTACAATTACCTGAAGGATGGTTGTAGCCAGGAAGGGGTTGGTCTCTTCTCCCAGGCAAGCAGCACCAGAACAAGAGGACACAGTCTCAAGCTAAGCCAGGGGAAGTTTAGGCTCGAGGTGAGGAGAAAGTTCTTCACTGAGAGAGTCATTAGCCATTGGAATGGGCTGCCCAGGTGGAGTCACCATCCCTGGAGGTGTTCAAGAGGGGATTGGACATGGCACTTGGTGCCATGGTTTAGTCATGAAGTCTTGGGTGACGGATTGGACTTGATTTTTGAGGTCTCTTCCAACCTTGGTGATTCTGTGATTCTGTGAATGAGACTGGCCTTTATTTAAAGAGGGTTGTGGTGGGATTTTTTTTTCCTTAAAGCAGCAATGGTTTCTTAAGAAATTTTGCATTTAAAAGTGCAGATACTTTCATTTGGAACTGGAAACATGTAAGTCTTACTGCAAATACTAACTGAATGTTTTGTCTGACTGACCATCTCTTATTAATTACAAAGCTAGGAATAGATTGGATTGGTAAGTCATAACCCTGAAGCTGCTTCCTGCACATGATCTTAAGTGTTTTTAAAATTCTTTTCTTACCACATTCTAATCACGTCTGGCAGCATGACATATACCTTCAGGGATCATGTGGGATTTTGGGGTTTGTACCCTGACACGTAAGGAGTGGTACAGTAATACAAAAAATTGATCATGCAGGCCACAGTCTGTAGTTGTTATTCCATAGTTCAGTGTTTGTGCTGTGACCAGAGTAAGCAAAGATTGATAGATCTGTTAGCTGGAGGAAAGCCAGCCTTGTAAACAAAACTAATCTCACTGTTGCTTCAGTCTCAAAAAGTCTCTTTAAAAGGTAGACAGCTCTTCATCTTCACTGAAGCTCATACTGAATGTCAAAGATGTTTCTTGAAATAAGAACAAAACACATTCAAAAACAAGGGCAGGGTGTATTTTCTTCTTCTGGAAGCTTAATTAAGCTGACTGGAGTGCTGACATTATATGAATGACTACTGCTGATTGTTGTCTCCACACAAGCACCTCTGCTTCATAAAATCTAAAATACTCCTTGTCTCTTGCTGTAAAAAGCATAGCTGTGGTGCCACTGGCTGTCTTGAACAGGACTGAATTTGTTTGATGGATCTGGTTTCTGAGTTTCTTCTGTAAATTCACTATATGGTGCATCAGGGCAGCATCTGGACAATGCTTCACAGAAGTATGTAGTACCCCTGGGGAACCTAGCACATCAAACAAAATGAAGATCTAAAACACTGAAAAAGGCCAACTTCTGTAGCATGCCCAGCTCTGAAATTAACTCTCCTAAACTGGTGCTTCGTGAAGGCAACTCTTGGGCAAATTCACTTTATATAAAATATAATTAGACTTAATAACTTTGGACTATTATTGGCAAAGTCTTTGGAAGCTTCTGCCTTAAGATCAAATCTATCTTTAATCAAACATCTGTACCCTAACAAAGGCAAAAAATGTTACTTACAAAAAAAAAAACCAACCTATTATGAATTGTTCATATCAATTTATAGATTTTAAGTTGTTCATCAGATTTGCTTTTAGCTTGTTTTATAAAATGCTACTGCACTATTGCTATGGAATACCTTAAATTTGAAGAACTGGGATAGTCTGATCTGGCAAGTATCAGTTACTTCTGCAGGTTTACACAAGATTGTGTTTATTCCACCCAAACACTTTTTTTTTTCCATCTTTAATGGATGCTTTGTTAAAAGTCTTCTTTTTTTTTTTTTTTAGTATGGATGTGTTTGGGTTTCTATGTTTGTGTTGTTTTTTACCCAGTCTTTTTTACCATCAGCCTCAGGAGGACATTTAGAAAATTAAACTTTATTACATGAATAGTCTCATTTCCATCTAAAGTATTACACATGTTCTTTCCTGCCACTGGTTAACTTGGCCTAGACTTGGTTCTATTCTTCTCCCACTCAAGGATGACTTAGTCCTTGATGATTTTACAGCAGGAAAACTACTCATGGGAACACAGTAAAGATGCAAGAGTTAAAGATCAACAAATAAAGAATCTGGAGAGACAGAAGAGACAGTAATTACTTTATCTACTTTTCAAACAGTTCCTCCTTTCATTTGCATAGAGACAAGCTTATAGTGACCTGATAAAACTGGTAATGAAACATCTGCATAGCTCTGACCTGAGTGGGAGTTGTACACTTCAAAGGACAGCTAGGGTGTTGTGCTCAATCAGGAAACAGAGTTAATTGTATGAACAGTGCTCCAGTACCACCTATAGTTTGCTTAAAAAGCAAATACAATGAACGTCATGAACCAAATTTACAAACTCATTTTAATGGAGGACAATAGTTCTGTAGCACTTTGTGTTCTCACCAAGGTGAAGCAGTCACTCTGCTGCATGGGGGGGTTTGATCACAACTATAAAACACAATTTTTGGACTCTTAGATTTGTCATTCACGTTACTCTGTGTCAGATCAAACCCAGTACAAAGCCTGGGTGAGAGCTGGCATAGTTACTCATTGTCTTCCCCATAGGAGAAAGTACAAGTGTTTTCGTGTAATCATTCTGGTTGGAAGCAACTTCAGAAGGTCATATTGATCTAACCTCTCAAAGCAGGGTTAACTGAATTTGGACCACCCTGTATCAATGCAGGTTTGGGATTTCTGCAGCAGGTCTCTTAATAAATAAGCTAGTGTTTTACTAGTTGTATCTTCATAACTTAGAATGTCTTTAGTAAATCTTGTGTCCCACTGGAAGAATGGGGGTAACAGGAAAAAAACTCCAACTTACTTTCCCTTGTGTGTATAGTTTGGTTTTTTTGAGGGTGCACTGCTGCATCATGATCTGTTGCAAAGAGTACGTTGAACTGTTTGTGTGACTTCTTCATTCAGGGGTCCCAGTTTGCTGAAGCAGCTGGCTGCATGGTTGTGTGTGACGTAACAGTATCTTCCAGGGCTCTTAGGAGATTATTTGGATTCAATTAAATTCAATTAAATTGGTTTTCTTTTGAAAAATCTTCATTTAGAAACCATATTTATGAAATACAGGCTTAATGCTGCTATTTAAGGATGGGTGATATGTGATGGACAAGGAGCTCTGTCATGGCAAGGCAGCTTGGTTGTTCCATGGGACAGCAGGCCTTACTCATTCACAGCCTATGCATGGTCAGGGATTTGTTCTCAAAATGTTTACAAGATCAGGAAAGTCTTCAGAAACAGCTGCTTATGAGTGCAAGTTTAGAGTACTTTGAGAGGAAAACGTAAATAAAGCAATAAAGATTGTAATCTCCTAAATCTGCATGGTAGGTTGAGAAACTGGTTGTTCTGAACGAATAGAAATCTTGCATCTCACCTTGAACCTCTGAGTTTCTTTTCCTTTTGTATGCAGCCCATCTGCATAAGCTCTCTTGAAAGCAGCTGAAGTTGTGTGTTTGTACTCTTTCAGAGAAAAAGTTTGAGTGTGAATTCTTTCCAGGTAATTTAGCAGTAAAGGGGAAGTTTAATAAGTTATAGCTGTGCTTTAAAGAGCAAGAATGGCTCTGAGATTTCAGATGGCCAAATATATCTGCTGGAAAATATATTTGCTGGAAATTGGATTTGGGTGGGGATTATCACAGAGGCTGTCCTTTGATATCTGTGTCTCTTCTGTGCATCTAAGGGTAGTTAGAGAACTGTTCAAGGTATCTGAGTGTAACAAGCCGGTTGCCAGTCAGTGCTGGTGGCCCTGGTAGGTAAGTTGGCCATGCAGGGAAAACATCCTACTGAGGAATTCCACTGTTCTGCACCAGTGCTCAAATCCAAGCTCCAAAGGAAACACATTCTTTTGTTTTCTGTTACCATCTAACATGTGAGTGTATTACTGTTCAGCCAGTTGACATTGTTCCAGACAAGTGGGTTACTTCTTTTTATACCTGCTGTAAGTTATTAATCAGTGCTTAATTCTGCTTGTGTAGGGCAAGTATTCATATGCTTCAGCCATAGAAATCCATGAACTATATTTTAAAACTCTTATACTCTTTATTAATGCAAACAGCTAATTCATACCTATAGTGAATTTATCTTTGTGTCATCTTCCTCCCCTATCCCAATGTGAAAATGCAAAAGAAGAGAATGAATCAAGATGTCACTCTTAAGTATGGAAGTGGAATCACTGGGCATAGACACAATGATCATGGAAAAGTGCTCACAGAGGGCCTAGTTCCATTGGCTTAGAGCACTATTTAGGTAAGTGCAGCTGTGGTCTGTCTTTCCCCTTGTAGTGGCATTATAGCTTGTCTGACCTCATGGTGAACTGGTTTAAAGAATCAAATCAACAGGAAATTTCACTTTTTTTTTTCTTTTTTTTTTCTTTTTCTTTTGGCAGAGTTAGCTTTCTGCTTATTTAAATTCCTGCACAGTTCCACCATGTGATCAGCTGAGTGCCAGTGCTGGCACAAGGAGGCTGTGTGTGGTCTGCACAGAGGAAGAAAAGCTGGTGGATGAAAAGCTGGACATGAGCTGGCAATGTGCACTCACAGACCAGAAGGCCAACTGTATGCTGGCCTGCTTTAACAAGAACATGGTCAACAGATTGAGGGAGGTTATTCTGCCCCTCTGAGACCTCACCTGAAGTACTGTGCCCAGCTTTGGAGTCCTCAGCACAGGAAACACATGAACCTGTTGGGGCAGGTCCAGAGGAGGGCCACAAGAACTACAAGAAGGATGGAACACCTCTCATATAAGGAAAGGGTGAAAGAGTTGGGGTTGTTCATCCTAGAAAAGAGAAGGCTCTGGAGAGATCTTATGTCCTTTCATTACTTAAAGGGAGCCTGTCAGAAAGATGAGGACAATCTTTCTAGTTGAGACTGTTGTAACAAGAGAAAGGGTAATGGTTTTAAACTAAAAGAAGGTAGATTTAGATTAGATAGAAGGAAGTTTGTTGGTTTTGGTTTTAATGATGAGGGTGGTGAAACACTGGAATATGTGGCCCAGAGCAGTGGTAGATGCCATATCCCTGGAAACATTTGAAGTCAGATTGGATGGGGCTCTGAGTGACCTGATCTAGTTAAAGACATCTGTGTTCATTGCAGGCAGATTCCACTAAATGACCCTAAAGATCCCTACCTTCCATAGAAGCATTCAATGAAGAATGCAGAATCCCTGCAGCATTCCAAACCTAACCGGGGTTAAGTTGTGTCTTCAAAGTTCCCAGGTATCCAGTTCTTGTGTGTCTTGCTTTGTCTTGTTCTACAGGTACACCCTACTGCTTTTTCAACTTGACTGACTTTTGTGACTTTCCTAATAGTGAGTTGTTGGCATGCCCTAAAATACTTGGGGATGTTACTGCCTGTGATTACTGCCCAGATGATTAGAAGTTGTAACCCTTTGCCTGCCTTGTTGGCATCAGTATGGTTGTCAGCCCTAGCCTCTTGCCAAAACTTACTGACCCTCCCCAGTAGAGGGGATGGAGTGTAGGGTGGGCAGGTCTCAGCCAGTTCAGGGGAAGTTTCAGTTTAAACCATGGATAAAGATGAGTCTGAACCCCGATGGCAGGTAAAGTTATTAGTAAAGATGAAGTCTCCTACATGACAGACTGTTTCATAAATGTTTTTCCTGTAAGTAAAATTTGAGAACTTTTGTTGCTGGTGCCTTTCTTCAGTGTGTGATAGGCAGATGGAATTCAGTCCAATTTAAAAGAGGGGAAAAAAACCGCAATGTTTTACAAAGAAGAAGAAAAATCTTTTATAAAGAATCATAGAATCTATAAGTTGGAAAAGACCTCAAAGGTTTGTATGTAGTCAGTGATTCTTAGTTTGCCATCTGATCTTCTGAGTCTTTTTCTGTGGTACTATAACTTATTTTTGCATGTGAGTTTTTGGTTGGTGGTTTCTTTTTTACCTTTTCTTTTTTCATGAAAGTGCTGGGGAAAGACTCCAGCACCTGAGTTTGTATTTTGCAGAGGAAGAGAGTTTGTCTTTGTGTCTCATTTGCGTTGCAGTGATCTGGATGGCATAAGGACTTGAGGCACAAAAGATTGAGGAATGCTAAAATTGATGGAACTTTCTAGATCTTCACTGCTAAAATTGGTCTCTCTTCAGTGTTGTTGTGCTATATGATTCTGTAAATATCTCCTCTGTATTCTGTCCTTAGTTTGATTGCTTGATCTGTACTGTGCCCACGAAATGCAGACTGGGGGCTGGTGTCTATAAACAGCTTCCAGTGTCAGATTTATAAAAGTAGAAAACCAAGAAGGCTTTAAAAGAAAAGTGCAATGCATTCTTATTGTGTGTCCACTACTGTGCTTTTAACTGAGGCTTTCAGAGGTCCCACATCTAAGAGCTTGTTTAGAAGCACAGTGCCAAATTGTGTGTTGCTTCCTCATTCAGCTGTAAGTGCTGGGTTTTGGTATTGGCAGAGATGAGTTCCTCAAGGAAGGGAGGGGTTATGCAGTATTAAAGTTAACTGACTGTTATTTCAAGGATGGTGCTCTGACACAAATTTGTATTTTCATACTTATCTGTATGAAACATCTTGTTAGTAGTTCAGCTTTGTGATCTAATAGGTAAGTTATCAAAAAAACCCCCATCATACAGTAATTTCAGTGTTTTTTTTAATGCTGTGAACATGACTACATTTTTTAAATATCAGTGTGTTCTTTTAGAGGGCAAACTGCTTGAGTGCAGTACGTTAGTGTGCTTTCCAAAATCCAGTGATAACAAACTTCATGCATTTCTATTTATTTATTTATTTATTTATTTTTAATAAACAGATGAAACTTGTTTTTAGGCAAGTTGTGGCTATGAAGTACTTGCCAAAAATTGTTACTTCATTATATCCTGCTCTTAGGGAAGGGAGATCCCAACTGCAGCTGTGTAATAAGTAGGCCACACCGTGCTTTAGCAACAAAGCCAAGAATATAATAGGTGTAGAAATCAGTTCATTTGAGGTGATACCTATAGTTAAGTGATGATAAACTGGTGTAGAAACTCTGTAATGTCAGCAATCTGTGGTGTTATTACTGTGTTTTAAATTCTCCTCTGTACTCTTCTAAATATAAATGTTAAGAAGAAAAAAGAAGCACCAGATTGATTCATGCCATTCAGAAATGCAAAGCAAGCCATGTATCTCCACATGGCTAGTTGAACTGTTACCTATCTCTTCTAGTGTTACACTGTGTGCAGGCATCTGCATGCTTAAAAAAGCTGAATACACAAAGAGAGCAGGAAAGGGCTGGAGAACAAAGTTGTCAGATTGTCCAGCTGCAGTATAAAGCAGACTCAGATTCTAGTTGGTGAGGTTTCTACAGCTCTTGGCTAGTAATGCATTCTCTTGCTGTATTCTTGACTATGAGCAGCTATTGTGCTGAAGTGTGGGTCCTGGCTGTCGAAGTCTTTCCCACTTTCTGCATGCAGGAATGGCTGGAGCTCTGAGAGAACAGATTGTCTGGCTCTTTTTTTCTTCTTTTTTAGCCAACCTTGTTTCCAATCTGGTCTGAATGCAATCAGTTATCTGTAGATAGCAAGGAGTGACTGGCTATGAATAATGTCTGTGTTACTTAAAAGTGACATCTGTGACTTGCCAGACTGCCTACGTGAAATGCTTCCAATGATCTAGCTGTTGCTCATGCACTTGTGTAGGAGGGGATCACAGCCTTTGTGCAAGACCAAAGTGCTCTGTTTGAGTCAGAGTTTTCTAGCCTGAGATCCCAAATGCTGGTCTATGTGATCCACTTGGGCTAGTGCATGGACACAAGCCACTCTTGTTGCTAATGGCTCTACCTGCTCCTGCTGTCATACTGAATGCTGGTGTGCAGGAAGACCAAGGCTGTGGAAATCCTGTGTTTTGACACATTCTCTGGAATGTCCTTTGCTGAAAGAACTTGTGTCAAGGTTGACTCATGAGGATTTCACAGAGAAAGCTGAATCTCACTTCAAGGTTCAAAACCACATGTCTTTTGAAAGTGGTAATATGGGCAGTGGATCACCCCAGTGCTAGCTGAAGGGTGTGTTTTAGGAGACTTCTGAGCCTCATCTGCCTCTAAGAAGGGAACCAAAGGAGAGTTGCTCAGCTGAGGTTAAAACTAGGATCTAAAAGCTTCTAGTCCCTCTGAGCTGGGGGCTTACAAAGTGCAATAATAATAATAATAAACTCTGATTTAAAGAGCTGCAGTTACTGCTTGCACTCACTATCTGGAGAAGATACTTAGGACAAGTTCTGGCATGACTACCACGGAAAGTTCTTCATTCCATTATATTTTCTGATGCTTCTAATCTTCAGCCTAGTGATTGTGGCATCTTTCCCTACATGCCCATAGTGTTTGTACTGTTTATGTTTACAGGTGGGTCAGTGTTTGCAACTCATCAGAAGAGAGGGAAATACATTTTTTTAGGAGGGAGGTAACCTAACAAAGACTGTTAACTGCCCAAAATCCACTTACTTACCTGTAACTTCTCACATCTGTTGGCTGTCCTGAGTGTTGGTTAACAAGGAATCTAGAGATATGCTCTAGTACTGAAGCAAGCTTGTTTGCCATACCCACATCTTTCTTCCCAGTTGGTAGAAGCAGAAAATGACTTTCGTATATGGGTTGTAGATATGTTGTATAAGGAAGTGGTTTTAGAGAGTTCTAAGAGTGGCTTCTGTCTGATTACAGGTTTGAAACCTACTGAAGGAAAAGACTGAATGCTCAGGATACTATTATATCTGATATTT
Organism: Dryobates pubescens; assembly: GCF_014839835.1. Classification (NCBI taxonomy): domain Eukaryota; kingdom Metazoa; phylum Chordata; class Aves; order Piciformes; family Picidae; genus Dryobates; species Dryobates pubescens. The sequence continues at coordinate 126,473,738 of NC_071657.1, read as the reverse complement.
TTTAAGTAAATCTACAACATGAGATGTTTAGAAACTTGAAGAAGGTTGAACTCATCATGTTAATGTAATCATACAGCCTGAACACCATGGCCAAAACATAGCTATTACTTGGTTTTGACAGTTAGTGGGGTTGCAGATTGGTATGCTTCATAGTAGTGGCTCCTTTTTTGTGCAGTTTCTTTCTGGGCCTCCTGGATATTCTTCTGAGAATTCTGTAAGGACAAATTAATAAAACTTCACTGCTGTGTCTGTGTTTCTCAAGCCAGCAGAAAAAGTTTAGGGCTTGGGATTTTTACTCCAGAATTGCTGTTAACTTGTTTTTTTATACTCCCCAAAAATCTGGTAGCACACTGGATGGATTGTTCTCTAGCATGTAGTGACTAATTGATTGGTTTGAGGAACTATAGTATGCAAATATGAAACCAGCCCTTCAATCTGCACAAAGGATTTCTCTTGCAATGGAAATACCTTAATATCTGTGCTTGTTCACAGATAGTAAGCTGTGTATTTATAGAAGTTCCTTTTACTATCTAGCCAGGAGATGGCTCTGTCTATCCATTCCCAATGGACATGAGTATTTCTGAAGCTAGAGGTAATTGATATTCCTTGAGAGAAGTGTATTTAAAACTGGTATTTTTATGCATCTGTTTTGTGAATTTCTGGATAGCTGTAGGAAAAGGCTTAAATGGGAAGGAATTCTGAGCAGAATTACAGTAAGAAAAATGGATGCATGTAGGTATGTTTGCCTGTAATTTGAGATCTGTTTGTGGAAGGCCAAGATAAAGGCCTTACAATAACCAGAACCTGGCTACAACAGCCAGGTAGGCACTTACTGGGCTGTCATGCCTACGGAAACAGTCTTTGGGCTGAAGCATATGCAGCTGCAAAGCATGCTTTTCTTATTTCTCTGCACATATTGTTACACCTAGAAGCTATTTCCACTGATCCTAAAATAAAAATGATACATGCTGAGTGACCTCATGCTGTTAAGCCGCTGATACTTCAGTCTGTTACTAGATGGAAAAGATGGGCTAGCGATCAGCTCTTTGGTACTTGAGGTCCAGTAGAAGACTGGGGAGGAATAAACCCAGACTGTTTTACTAAATTGGAGGTACAAGACGAATATTTGAAAAGATCCAACTGCAAAGAGCAGTTGTTAACCACTGTGCAGTATGCAGCAAAAAATGAGGAGAGCATGTTGAGAGTCTTAAGTGAACTATGGACATGAAAGAAGTGTTAGGCCTATGTTGCAGCTGATGCACCCTGAACGTGAATTTTAGTTTTGAGGTGTGAATACTGATGCAAATGATCACAGCTCTTACACCACAATACTCTTGTGTCATCTAGATCTGCACAAGTGAAACCTTGCTGATTAGGTCAGGTGAAGTAAGAATGGGCTATCTTGTTTGCAGTCATAGCTTCTTAGGTCAAAGAAAACGGTAGTGTTTTTCTGATAGGAAGTAGGTTGTTAACTTTTCTAAAATTAAATTAAAACCAGTGAATAGAATAGAATAGAATAGAATAGAATAGAATAGAATAGAATTAACCAGGTTGGAAGAGACCTTTGAGACCAACCTATCACCCAACACTATCTAATCAACTAAACCATGGCAACAAGCACCCCATCAAGTCTCTTCCTAAACACCTCCAGTGATGGTGACTCCACCACCTTCCTGGGCAGCCCATTCCAATGGCAAATCACTCTGTCTACGAAGAACTTCTTCCTAACATCCAGCCTAAACCTCCCCTGGTGCAGCTTGAGACTGTGTCCATTGAATTGGCTAGTATAAAACTTCTTGCTGTTCTTATGTTGTCTTCTCTTTGCATTGCAGAGACTTGTTTTAATTTACAGCCACTTGCTAAGCAAATGTTGCTGAAAAAAGAAGAAACTGCAGTGTCTTTAAGTGAGGTCCATAAGGCTTCAAGTGAAGTCGTCCAGATTCTGAGTTCCATGACACACAATGTGTTTGAAAATAATGTTGCAAGATTGTCTTTAAATGGCCAGTGATTTTTTAAATCATTGACAGATCAGCCTTCAAGTTGTAAATGAAGGCCTGTACATTTAAACTCAGACGTTTCTACTGAAAAGAGAAAAACTAAACATAAGCATTTAAAGTTTCAATAAATATGGCAAATGTGATGGTTTGCATCTGTTCTCTGGAGATAGGACTCTATTTAGGACTTCTGGAAGTCACTTATTTTCTGGTTTTCTTTGCACGCTGCTTCCTTTATAAGCAAGATGATTTACATTTTCCTTGATAGTAAGATGCCTATGTGATCTTGAGATAAGAATCCCAAATTATTTAACATTTCTGGGATCCCATGGCTAGCAAGTATTAGTAAGTTTGGCATTGTTATTGTTGCAGCTTTTGAAAGGCTGGACTTCTCTGTGAGGTGGCAGTATGGTCAGCTCTTTTTCAGTTGAGAAATGTGTATTTGGTTGTGCTGTTTTTTCCCCAGGAGTTTCTTAGAACTAAGTAGATTTGGGGCACACAAGGTTGACTTGTTTGTATACTTTGCTATTTTTCTCCTCCCCCTGAGACTTCATAGTTAAATACACAATTGATGACTTCTAAAATCTGGGTGGCTGAATGGTTTACTATATACATTTTGCCATGTGACAGAGTGTGAAGATCAAATCAGCAGAGGGAGCTGTGTTTAGGAGCTGTGTTTAAGACCTGTGTTTTCTTCTTTTCTCTGGTCCAACTGTACAAACACATTCTCTAAGAAAAATAATAGTACTTGATTATTTATTTATTTTTTTTACCTCATCGTCTTTAGTCCTCCTACTTTCTATAGCTCTGAAGTAAGGAGGTTTAACAGCTGCCTCGTGAACAGCTGAGACATCCTCATTGCCACTCAGAAGGGTGGGACAAGCAGGTGGGGAGAGAACATCTACAGTCATGTATGGATGAATTATTCTGAACTCCTGGTGCATCTAAGCACAAGAGGATCTAGAAAGCAAACTTAAGCTTATTTTGAATCTTTGATCTGAGTCTCTTAACTCCATGAGAATTAATAAGTGTGGCTTTTAGTGTAGCACTGCAGTATAGAAGGTTTGCATTAATAAGCTCTTCACTTGATATGCACAGCAGCTAGTTGTTGAGCATGTAATTTTGCCAAGTTAAAATAAGAGATTTAAGAAAGAAGCTTTTTCTCATAACTTGTCCTTCCATATAATTAGTAGGTTTAAACTCTTCCATCTGCATGACTGTTCTTTTGCACTACATAAGTCTTCAAGAGCAAGTTTAATTACCTAATTAAGGCTATAGTTATTATTTCCTGTGGAACACTTTAATTACAAATAAAATGTGAGGTGAAGTATCTGCTGTTGAAGTAGAAGGTTTGCTCTGAGATTTTAAAACCATTTATGCTGGTGTAACTTAGTAAATGTTTCCCTTTGAAACCCTGAGGAGCAGAAACTCTTATTTGCATATATCCACCCACAGGAGCAATGCCTCTAAAGGTAGCCTGCAGAAGACATTTTTGAAGTAGCTTTCAAGCAACCTCAGCTTCATACCTTGAAGTAGGAGGCCTAAAAATGATTGCAGTTAAGTGGCATATGTTCTTTAAATAATTGTTTCTTGCCTTCGGTGCAGAGGGTATTGGATTAGACAGCTAGGTCGTGATGGCCTAGTGGTCAGGCTCTCCACAGTATGTGTTTTTTGAAGCTTTACCAAAATATGGGACAGGAAATTAAATGTCTTCAAAACCTGGAACACTGAAGTGTTAAAAGGTATTAATGAGTTCTTAATGATTAACTAAAACAAAATTCTCCTTTTCATACACTAGGCTTTTCTTCATGAGGAAAAGACATTAGAGTAAATGTCTGTTTATACTTTTCTCAAAGATCTAGATTCTCAGGAGAAGTGCTTATCTTTCAGATGAAATGCTGAAACCTGGAAGCAGTTTGGCTAAGCTGCTTTTCTGGTTCTTCAGAATTCAGACTTCCCAAGAGAGCTGTGGTATTTTATGTAGGAAGATGCTCTCTTCTCCATCCCTCAACCCTCAAGAAAATCTAAGTCAAAACCTAACTTTTTCCAGCTGTTCTGTCAACAACAACAAAACCCATAATACTGGCACAAGAGCTAATGCTTGTACAGTCATCTGAGCTTACTGTTAAACAAGACCCAAAGCTTTAGTGTGAAAATTATTTGAAAATAAGCAAAGCTTACTCAGAAAGTGACACTATAAATGTTGAGTCCACAGACTACAGTTGTGAAGTGGAGGAAGCTACAGACTCCTTTTTACAGTAAGGAAGGTGAAACAGATGGACCAAGTGGTTTGGCAGAAAGAGAAAGTTTTATTGTTGGAAAGGATTAGAGTTTAGGAATTTGAATTTAGTGGTTTACACACACCCTTCTGAGTATTTACTTATTAAGTTTTTTAATAAGGATGTGGTTTGAAATGCAGGATTTCTTGAGGGGGGGTTTTGGAGAGGTAGTCTTGCTCAACAATTTAATTCATATGTGCTTAATGCCATGCACTGAAAATGCAGCATAGATAAAGCTCCAGTGATGAGCTCCAGAAATCTCTCTTGCTGTGGAAAGGAATATCCAGGATTTGTTAGCCCTGGTGAAGTGAAATGTGGTCACAGATACGTGCTTGCATTCAGGCTTTCCAGTGACTTAAAGAGTTGTGGTCGAAACAAAACAGATCTTCATGCCACTTGCCAGAAAGAGCATGAGTCTGCATACTCAGGAAGTTTATTTCGGGGCTGGTAAGGAGAGAGGTTAACCTTTTTCTTCTTTGTTGGTGAAGCTTTATGAAATGTAAGGTCTGTGGATGGTTCTTTGCCCAAGTGGAAGAGGGTTTGCTTTTTCTTCAGTAGTCTAGAGCTGGCTTAGCGCTCTGGAGTACAGCAAATCAGGCATCAGGAAGATCTGTGTCACCTGGCTGCTAGGTTAGCATGTTAAGAAAAGCAGCCATGGCTTTACACAAACTAAGGCTACAGGTATTTAGGCTCCGCCCTTAGAATAAAAAGAAGGGAAAAAACCCCAACAATTTAAGGCTTGTTAAGCTTGGCAGGGATTTCAAGATCAATTTATTTCAGGTCAAACGCATCCTGTACCCACGCAAATAATTAAAGTTATCCGAAGCCTGTTTGCATGAATTGCTCTGAAAACAAATTTTACTGAATACAAAATGAATTATTCCACCATAAAATAGATGGAGGTATGTCTTAAAATAAACTGCTTTGCATCTTTTAGCTGTCAGCTTACTCTTTTAAATTGCCTTATTACTTACTTGTCTCAGCCTGTCTACTGCTGTCCTTAAGTGCTCTGGAATCATCTTGCCTTCATACAGTCTTACCTGTATGTGTATGCATTTGTATACACAGATACATGTATGCCTTGTTACGTGTGTATAGTGAGAGCATGCAGGCAAGCATGTCTTCAGTGTAGCTCACAGTCTGTGTGCCCTGCTTCCCTGTCATGCTGGCTCAAGATCTTTCCCTTCCTGCACTTCTGAACCTTGTCCTGAGAACAGTAACCTCTCAGACCATGGTGCACCATAGCTTTCTGTCTTGCTGCTTTGGAAGCTCTGCCTTTTAGGGGATGGTGGTTCCACCCCAGTGGTGTCTCCACTTCTCCACTGCAAGAGAAGCCTCTGAAAGTGCAGATGCTGTAGCTGGGCCGGCTTCAGCTTTCCCTTCCTCCTGCTCTGCGATCTCTCAGCACTTCTGGAGCCTGGGGGAACCAGGATTCTCCAGACAAGCACAGCAGGGTATGGGGAGAAGTAGGAGGGCATGATGGTGTTTCTCTGCCTCCTGTACTCAAAAGGAAAACACTTCAAGCAGGCAAAACAAAGAAAATGTGGTTGTATTGCTTCAGTATTAACTCATTAATATGACAGAAGAGAAAGCAGTCTCAGGCTCCAATATGTGGTCAGACCTCTCTTCCCAGTACTTCTCACTCCCTGTTAGTGGTTCCAGTTGATTTATCGAGCTTAATGAAAGTTATCTTCTGTTGCCTTTCCTTTCCATGTTCCTCACAGGAGTATCTCCTGTTTTGGCCTGGGGCTACAGGCCTCCTTCAAGGTTTCCTCTCATTCCTGAGTCCCAGCTTAATCTGCTGCATTGTGTTGGCTTTTTCCCAACACTGCCAATGCTGACTGTGCTGCTTATTTATCCCATTGGGCTTCATTAAAATAAAGCTTGAGTATAATTTTTAGGCTATTTGGCAAATCAGTGCTGTTTGCATCTAACGCACAGGCGTTTGAAAAACTTAGCTGAAAGCAGTGTTCCTTTCTGAGTTGACTGATTTTTGTCAAGCACTAAAGTCCTATTTCAAATTTACTCTTAGACAGTTTTGCACTTCTAACATTTTCTTTTTCCTTTGCTGTCTTTTTTTCTTTTTCTTCAGTGGGCATCTGTTTCCAGATCCAGACTGTCCGCATTCACTCTTTTGTTCACCTGAATCCCCCCTTCTGCTCCTGGATATTGCAGCTGCTTGTTAGGATGGGGGATGGGGAAGGAGGTTGGTTGCTAAATCTCTTCCATACTTTAGCTGGCAGGAAGACGGTGATTCATCCTGTCAGCTTTAACTTGGAGCATTTCTAGACCGCAGATGTGTATCCCCAGTGTTCCCAGATTGGCTGCACTTCCTTGGAAGCAGAGCTGTGAGGGAATGCAATAGAGACATCCAAGTTTAGCAGCACAAGAGCTATGTAAATGCAGCTATGTCGTTGCTGGCCCAAGCTGAATATCCAGCTGCACTGCATCATGTGGATTTATGAGACTGAGTCTCCACTAGCTCATGAATCTCTGCTTCTGATCTGTTGCTTGATGTAAGCACACGCGTCTTTGCAGATGGATGCGCTCAGGGCTCTGGTCTGAGATGGTTGTAACTCTTTGTATCTTACCATTTCAAGTACTGTTTCTGAGCTATGACAGGCAAGGAGCCCAACAGCCATATGGCAAAGGACATGTTGCCTAATGCCTTGTTCTCTTTGCTGACTGCATTTGGAGTCATATCTAAGTTTTGAACACTCTAGACTTTTGGATGGACTAGCCTGGCCTTCCACTTTGAAGCACTCTCCCAGAAAACAAGTGGGCAGCTGTGACCTGTGATGGAGGGTGTAAAACATCATAAAATGAACTCTCCAGCAAGACCTTTCTTAGGGTGCTAGCAACATGGCACTACTCCATCATCATTGATTTAGCTTACTTAAGATAATGACAATGAATCAGCTCTTCTAGATCAGTAGTAATAATTTTAGAAATCAAGTCCATCAGTTTCTGATTAAACCTTTACATACTCGTTTAGCCAGTTTAATCTGTTGATGAGTATTCGATACCATGCTGACCTCATGCCAGCTTCAAAACAAAAGTGGATCAAGGTATCATGGGGCTTGAAGTTTGGACTGTAACATGAGAGAGGCTTCCTGATTCTGGTTGCTGCTTCCAGTTTGGGGTGTTGGTCTTTTTCTGCTGGGCTGGCTGAAGGCTTGAGAGATGGGTGGGGTCATTTTGTTGCTGGCTTTTGCTGTTATTTCTGCTTTTGTTGTGCTCTTCCGCAAAGCAGGTTAAGGTAATTGTACATTGTATTATTTCTATTAAACTCCTTGTCTCGACCACAGGACTTTTTGTGTTACCTTCCCTTTGCTTGTGGGAGTGGGCTGTGTTAAACTGGCACAATGCTAAATCTTGCTTTGTTCAGTTCCTGGCTTGTTTGTACGTTACAGTATAAAGTTAGGTGTGATACTTTTAATAAATACTTATTCCTGTTACTTCATCGAATAAAGAGATGTTTCAGGATAAGTTGGACATTGCAAAATTTTGTTTCAGTGTTTTGTTTGGTTTTCCTCCAGTGAAGTTACAAACTGGAAAGCTGCACTGCAGTTGAAGCAGTGTTGTCAAGGAGAGACATCTAGTTATTAGCTGATGAGATCTTAACTGAGCTTTTCATGATAGAGCTGTTTCATCAGTTGGGTCCCTGCTTATGAGTGCGTTGGAGGAATGATGAGTCAAAAAATTGCATGTGCATCTTAGCCTGCTGCCCCATAGTTTTCTACTGTAAAACTTGCCAAAACCAGTGCACAATGTCATGATGTTTAAATGTCCTATAAATTACCAGTTTTCACAGGCGTGTGCAATAAAGCTGGAAACTCATGGCTCTGAAGTACATTTAGTATCACAGTATCACCAAGGTTGGAAGAGACCTCAAAGATCATCAAGTCCAACCTGTCACCCAAGACCTCATGACTAGACCATGGCACCGAATGCCACGTCCAATCCCCTCTTGAACAAATCCAGGGATGGTGACTCCATCACTTCCCTGGGCAGCACATTCCAATGACGAACGACTCTCTCAGTGAAGAACTTTCTCCTCACCTCGAGCCTAAACTTCCCCTGGTGCAGCTTGAGACTGTGTCCTCTTGTTCTGGTGCTGGTTGCCACTAAACCTGAGGTCTGAACACTAGCTGCTGGAGGTTTTTTGTTTGTGGGGGGTTTGTTTGTTTGCTTTGGTTTGTTGGTTGTTTGTTTTTTCCTTTAGAGCATAATAAACGTCATTGGATCCTTGAGGATTATGGATAATTTTTCAGTAATACTGACTTAGAATTTCCTCTGAAGGGAGACATATTAATGTGTTGCATGTATTTGCTAATGGAGGAAAGGCGCTGGATGGTCCTTGGCAACCACAGGAGTTCGTTTGGTGCAGGTTTAGAGCATCCTCTGGCAGAGCACTGTCGTGGGGAGCTGAGGGAATACAGCTGATGGGGCCAAGCTGATGCTTTCCATTTCAAAGTGTAAACACCTTAAGCAACGTGTTTCCAGAATCACAAAGACTTACCTGTACAAGTTGCCTCTGACACTTGAGTATTCAGGGCTAAAGAAATTGGGCAGCTCTAGAAGAGAGACTGTTTGTGTCTGTGCTGGTTTTGTAAGCATACCAGAAGTCATCTGGTAGATTTGCTTGCAGTTGCTTGCCCTTAAGCTTTGAGAGTCCTTTCTAAATATATTTGACAGAAACAAGAACAAAGGTTTTGTTCGGGGTTGCTAGCATACCTATTTAATACATCTCCTACTTAATTCCTCCAGTAGTGTTGTCTTTATTGTTCTTCTCTCAAAAGCAGATTCTTTCTGGAAAGATTGCTTCTAATGTTTATAGATAAAAGATCATCTAAGAGATCAGAGAACTGTGTGTTTTACTGTACTCCTGTGACTAATTGAAAGATAATGCAATAGAAGGGAGGTGGGAGGGAGAGGACAAAAGAGGGGAAGATAGACTAGGTGCGTGCAAGTCACAACCACAATCTGTACTTCATTGCTGCCGGGGGCATGGAAGCAGAGGGTGTATAAATGTAGGTTAGCTGAGATGGAATAAAGCCCTAAGACAAAACTGTTTATAACTTGTGTGTTGTATCCACATCAGCCTGTCAGCAGTGGAGATTAGGGGTTTATTTTGGCTTGGTCAATTTTATCAAAACTGCAACGTGCCTTGTGTGCACCCTGGGGAATACAGGAGTTGCAGCCTCTGCAGGGTGTCATGCTTGCTTAACACCCAAGCCCATCTCAAAGTTTCTTTCTCTTTTCTGAAGGGAACTAGAGTAACCAGAAAAATGTAATTCCTTCAGTGAAGACTGAATCTAACCCCTATCTGAGTTGTAAACTGCTTTCTAGAATTAAGACAATTTAATCACAGTCTGTGTTTTCAACACATTTCAGAGTAGATGACCTTGGTTTGTGGTGGGTCCTATGTTTACTCGTGTATGTAAACTGCGGCCTGTTGATCAGACAGGAAATGTTTGGGGTTGAAAAGCTTCCTGTCCTGTCCTCATTCAGGTGAAAATGAAGCTTCTCGATGCTGCAGTCTTTTCTGGCACATCTTGTTACTGGTGTCCCAAGGGTTATGAGCTAACAGGTCGAGGGAACTGTGTTGCAGACATTCAAAAGAGGTTGCAGAGCTGTTCTGTCCAAGATGGTTAGTCTGAAAAACAAGGCTGGGACTCTGGGACATTGCTCTGGAAAAAAAGTTGTGGGAGACCTAAGTGAAAAGGAGTTTAAAAAAATGAATATCAGGCAAACTTGCTCTTGGGGCAAGAGAATTTTACTTAAAACGTGGTTTATGCATGAGGAAAGGTCACAGATCAAATGCTGGGAGCGGTCTGAGGCTAGTCACCTAAGATAAGGATATGGGTGCGTGCATCCAGCACTGATGCAAACTGTCAAATGTTGGATGACTGCATGTGCACCTTAATATGTGTGATCTGTATTATTTGATCCTGTGGTCACTGGAGAATGACCAGGTGCTCCATGCTGACTGTGCTCTATCTCCCCACCTTCGTTCTTTATGGCAAGGTAACAAACAAGCACCATGTCCCTTTAATCAGCTGAGGGTGTATTGTCTGTCCCGCCTGTAGCAGCCAACTTAGAATGTATCCAGCCTGGTGTCAGACAAGCAGCTAATCAACAGATCTGCTCTTCCAAATGTCTGCTCCTGCAAGTTCTCCACAGTTCTCCCTGTTCGTGTGTTTATTCCTGCCAGGAAAAGGGTTGCAGGTTTGTGGGATATAAGCAAGTCCTGCTGACCCTGGCTTCCTGCTACAAGCAGGTTAGTTGAACTTTATACTATAGTAGCCCCATTTGTCTCAGGTCAGGTACAGGCTTCTCTCTACCTAGGAAAACGTGGGGACCTGCTTTGGGAGTAGAGGCACAGTGATGGATTTGCTGCATTTCACACGACTTTTATTACCTGCTTTTCATTTGCCCAGTGAAGACTATGACCTCTGCATGAAAAAGTGTGTTGGATAGTGAGGGCATAGAGAACTTGGCAAAAATCAAAGTATTTACAACATCTATATCTTTGAAGTGCCTATTTAATAGTGCTATTGTCATGCCAGTTGGAGGCAACACTTCTCTTTGCAATTGAAAGGCTCAGCAGAGCTAGCTGATAAGCACTGGTGCCCTGCTGGGAAACTGACCCTTTGAACTGGGAAGAATCCCTCCAGATAAGCAAGTAATGGAATTTTTATCGGCTCCTGTAGCATGTTTAGAGTTGTCTTTCTATGCAGCAAAAGTATTTTCTCTCTGGTTTAGTAGATGTGTGGGTACTGTAATATTCACACTTTAAAGATTCTGGAAGGAATAACCATGCCGTGCTCCCTCACAACAGAAAGGAAGTAATGACAATATAGCTTAAATAACAAATGCATGTTGATTTAAGAGCCAAGGCTCCTGTCTCCCAAGGGAAAGGAGAAGAGTTGTGAGGATATTCTTGGCATCTTCACAGCACAGATAGAAAGCTGAAAGCCTTTTACTGATACCTTTTTTAAAAAATAAATCAGGATGTGTATCTAATGAACTTCTCTTTTCACTAAGAAATTAATGGTCTCTTCTACATTAAACCACATGGATGTATTTGTCTCTAAAAATACAGCATTTGTCTCAGTAACGTTTGCAAGCAAAGCACTGTTAAACACTAGGCTTTTTCTGTGTGGTTGAGAGTCTGCTTTCATTTAGAGAAGGGATTGAGATTTTTCAAGGCTTTTCTTTCTGAGCTATAAAACTGAACGATTAGATTTCTTGTCTCAAATCTCACTACCAAAAATGCAAAGAGAAGGAAACTAAAATTCAGACTTGACCTGGTTTTGAGCCTTAATGTGTCCCTCTCCTGGACTCTTGATGTTTCCAGTATGACCTTCCCAGGTCACTACAGCATGGGTCCTGTGGAAAGGCTGCTGTTGTCTGGGGGAATGGTTGAGTTTGCTTTGCTCTGGGTGGAGATGTTGCATATTCAGCCTGTGCAATCTGTTTGGCAAAGCAACCATCTCTGGCAGGCTACACATCCGATGCAGATGGTTTGAGTTGTGATGTTTGAGACAATAACAGAGAAGATACAGCTCTATTAAAAATATTGATCCAAACAGATTAATCTCTTGGACAACCTTTAGAACCAAAGGAAACTGTAAGGAAGAGTTTTGCAAAGCCATGTGGGAAGCTGCAGTGGAGGACAGGACACATTGCTCTGAGCACAAATTAATCAAGTTCAGGCTGACATTCCTTCGTGTCAGATTTCCCCTTTGGTCTTGCTAAGACACTGCTGCAGTGGGAAACCTTTCTCTCCGAGTAGTTTTATCCTACTTACTCGCTCTTTAGAATGTGCTTTATTCCTTACTAACACTATAGCACCACTGTGCTATATTAATGAATTTGTAATTTAAAGAAGGGGGGCAGGGAGGCACATATGGCAAATACATGCTTTAGTGCTGGTAAGCACATGATTTTGAAGATAAACAAAGCTGTTTCCTTATCCTCAGCATGTACTTATTTTGTTTTGCTGATAATGAGAAGCAATTAACACTGCTAAGCATGATTGAAAACAGCAGTATCCCCTGAAAATAATGTCTGTGTGAGTGACATTGAAAGTCTCTTTTTGCTTCTTTGCATTTGCTCTAGAGTTCATTTATAAATGTAAAATGAATTAAAACCCATCATCCTAACTCCCAAAAGTAGTTCCAAATATCTCTGATTTTCCTTGTAACAAAGGTCTTCTCAAAAAGCTAAAAACAATTTTTATTAAAAATTGGATTCTATCCAAAAGTTCCCAAATGGTGGTAAAGTTTTAACAGTGTTTTATAACACAGAAGTTTTGCACTGAAGTTTGTAACTGCTTCCAGTACTTGGAAATAAATAAATAATGAATAAATCATAGTTCCAAAATGTAATTTCATTAGGAAACTTCTGTGAGCCTAAATATTGAGAGAAGGCAACAGTTACTCTGCTATTCCACATACTAAATGTGTTTATTAAAGTCGGTGGAAGACTTCTCAGAAGCCCTGGAGTACATCTATGTGGGCAGTATTTCTTTGAGCAGTAACTGGTACCCTGATCCTGAGACCAGATGCCAGACTGCCAAAGTCCTCACTGCATAGCCTGTGCTCATAGTTGGACTGTGCTGTGTGCCCCACCACACATGCCCTTTGCAGAGACATGGCTCTGCAGTGGATTGTCTTTTTTTCCTTGCAACATGTCTGAAATACTCACAAGGGAGCTAAGAGCTTGTGTTGCATGTGTGGAGGTAATACATGCAGGCATGGGCTGAGCGGTTCCGCCAGCGCTAGCTCACAGCCTCAGAAGGCGACAGAAGGTGGGTGGAGAAAACCAAACCAAACTCTTTCTGGCCCACCTGGTAGGAACAATCTGTGGCTTTTCCTATATCCCACACACTGTTATGTAGTGCTCATTATTCAAAAAACATGCCATGGAGCATATCACCAGTGAAATGGTGTGGGTGACTGCAGGCAAGTGCTTGAGTTTGTGCGCTGGCCCCGTTTAATTTACTAGTACAGGGGTGACTTGAATGTCCTTCATGTTAAAGAAGGGTTAAGGAACTGTAAGAGCTTCTTGGCTCTATTTAGCGCTATCCAGGCTGCAGCTGCACCAAAAACTCATGGCTTGTGTCTCGCTGGTCCTCCCAAGCCATGCTCCAGTATGAGTACTCTCCAGTGCTTCCTGAGCTGGAGGCTGAATGCTTTAAGCACTGTCCTCTACCAAATTGCTCACTGTGACCTGCACACTAGGGCTGTCTGTCCAATCTGCTCCTGAGGGCTTCCTTTCTGGTGACCACCAGCAGGCCCCAGAACACCATTCTGCATGAGATAAATACAGAAATTATCGTGCATATGCTGTGAGAAGTTAATATAGGATGTAAAAAGAAGAGAAGAGGAGGTGCTATGGTGGATAACCCTCTCAGAGACTGAACTGAGATCAGTAGTCCAGAAAAAAAGTTGGGCACCACTGCCTTACAGCACTGTTGCAGAGGTGACATAATCTGTAATTCTACTGAAGCATTCTAGCAGAGTCACACTGAGGTCATTGGAGTGAGACTGATGCCATTAAAACCAGAAACTTAGTTTATAAAGTTTCTGCCATAACCTAGATTTTTTGTTGTTGTGATTTAAAAGACAAAACTTTTATTAATAGAAAGCTCAGCCTCTGAAGTAGCTTTTCCACCAGATCTGAAAAAATGTGCCCTGGAGTTTTGAGAAGAGAAAAAGAAAAACATGCAGTTTGGATTGTGATTTTTTTTTTTCCCCTTAATATTTAAAATAGAGAAGTGCATATCCCCACTTAGCTGTTCCCATGGATTGAGCTGTAGATGTAAAATTTGTTTGAGCCCTTGTTAATGCCGTGGTGTTCTCCTACAACGTGTGTTGGGAACAGCACAGAAATAGCAGTGGGTTGTTTTGTATTGCTTCAGCATTCTTCTGATTAATGATGTCTGATTTCTTCTAACACTTCTCATACAAGTGGTGTTCTAGCTCTGCTCATTGAAATAGTTGTACAACGGTGGCAGTAATTAGACAGACTTCAGCTACCAAACTTGGCCCACTGTTTCCAGAGGGATTCTCCTGCTTTCCTTGCATCACCTCCTAGGAGCAAGAGAGAGCTACGCAGAGTAAGACATGTTATTCATATGGAAAACCAGATTCCATCGCTGCATTGGTCTTCTAGAGAAGATATGTGCATGCTGAAAATTTCACTAATCAAGCTCTAGTTATTTAGATTAAGCTAATCATTGTCAGTATTTCACAGATGCTGCTTTGCAGATGAGTCAAGCAGCACTGCTCCTTATCATGAAACATGTTTTGCTGTAAAATAACCAATTTCTCTGAAAATTTAAATGGTGTCACATTAATTTCTCCACTAATGTGAAAAAACTTCTCTTTACCTCCAGTTAGTAGTGTCAAAGGAGTGAAATGCTGATATTACAATGATGTGCTATTTTCCAGCATTGTCAAAGTAGTGCTCAAAGTAGTGGTGAACCTTTTCAAGACAGTGTAGTGTGAACCCGTCTTTCAGATGAGGAAAGGTGACAGCATAAATGTTCTGCTGAAGATCTGTGAGTGGTCACAAGGTGATACCAAACCTTGATCCATATCTGAGGGTTTCAGTTTGTATCATGTACTCTGTTTTCACGTCTGCCATGTCTTCATTTAAATGTTCCATCTAGTTCTAATGATACAGAAGCTTTGTTCCGTCTTGGATCAGAACTGAAAGGGCAACTCACCAGTGTCTTGCTGGAAAATGTGACTAGATTTGATTATTTGCCAGTTGAGTACACTAAAACATACAGCTCTGCCTCAGGTAGTCAGTGTTCTCCCAAAAACTGACTGCCCACTGTTCAAGAGATTCAGTCTTTCCCAAGACAGGCCGTGTGCTGAATTATTGACTTGCTGTTCGGAGCAAAGACTGGGCTTTCCAAACAGCGGGATTTGCTTTGGGCTCTCACTAAACGTTGTATGCTGTAGTGTGACACGCGATACGTCCTGTGGTGTGTCATGTGCTGTGATGCTAATCAACATTCAATACCAGAAGAGGAGAGCAGCTGCTCCCCAGTCAGCATGTCTGAACAGTCCTGCACCCAGCAGGGTATCGCTTAATTCACGCTAATGGATAAAGGACTGACCTCATAACACTCACATAAATGAGGCTAAGGATCAGAGCAAAAATGCAAACTAGTTTTCATTTATTCATAGGGATAGGTGTAATTAGAGGTAATAGCTGGATCCAAAAACTTGCTCTCCAGTGTTTATTTGTTGATGGTACAAAATGTGAATGGCTTGTTCCACTGTTTGTCTCCTGTGAAGTTATTAACTTCCTATAGAAATTAAAGTAAGTGAGCTCTCAAATGCTTATTGAGAGAGTTACAAGGCTTAATGCAGAAAAGCTGCAGATAATTGCATCTCCTAAACGTACTGTAGTCATTTTCACTGTGTAGTAATGGATCTCTATTGAAAATCCACTGTTAAGAGCAGCAGCATATTGACTGAATTTTTTTACCTTATTACATTAGCTCTGCTGTCTTCTGAAGATTAATCAAGAGGAGGCAGCCTCTCCATTGCAGTTGTGGCAACTGGGTAGTAAGGTTATAATTAGGTGCAACTGGGTAGTAAGGTTATAATTAGGTGCAAAGGTCTTCAGTATCTAAGCTGTAGACTACTAGCTACCCTCTTCCATTTCCCACAGCATTCTTCCTCTTCTTCATTTGTGAAGTCTACTGTTCCTCTTGCAAGTCTGTCATCTCAGTGACACAGCTGATGCCATGTGATCAATCATTCATGTCTTGAAGAATCAGTCAGTTATGGTGGCATACTAGTGGTATCAAGCAGGGGTTGATACAGATGAAATTTTAACAAGGCATCATCTACTTGGGTACTTTGTACAGTGCCAACTGTGTGCTTCTGACCCAACACTACAAGCTGGTTTTGGCTATGCTTATTTCTCCAGGAGTAGTCTTCCTGGTGTAATGTGTAGTGAAATAAATTCAGCTTTAATGTCAATTTACAAGAGAACACTGAGTAACACTTGAGGCTCTGTAGTCCCGACAGAGAGCCAGTCTGGGTTATTTTCTGTAGTTCAATGTGGTGCAAACTAACTACATAACATTCTGTGAAAGCTGTTTTTGCTTCTGCTGAGTGGACATCTTTCTTCACCTTTGCATGATAACAAAGATATTATCTGACAGTACACCAAGAATTGAGGGAGGAAGGACTTCATAATTCAGCTGCATAATGGCATCAAATTGGTTGAGAAAGCAGTGGCACTGCTCAAAATAAGGTCGGGATTCTCCATTCTGTAACTAAAGTCCCCTTAATGAAACTGCAGCTAAATTTTCCTTTGTATATTGTTTTTCCATTCTTTAATGTGTCCATTAGTAATCTGTTAAGGTCCTCTTTCTGTGAATAGAGCTTACACCAGTTGGGAGGTGAAAGCTAGTGAAAGCTGATCATCCAAGCCTATAAAGTGATGCTTGCTCAAATCATTGTCCTGCTCTTTGTTGGAAAAAGTATTTCTTACTTTAAAACTTGTCCAGTGCAAGGTTCAGAGTACACTCAGAATAATAGAGTTCTTGATGTGATGTGGCAAGGCCACATCATTAATGACAGACCAGCTGTCAATTGATTACATTTACAAAACCAGTGGAACTATCACTGAATTATCACTGACTCATTACTTCTGCATATCAGGGCAGGAGAATCCTGAAGGAGTACCACTGAAAAGAAAGTAGATGATGAGTGAGGAGGGAGGGATGTGTCTGTAACACAAAAATCCAAAGATTATATCAAGCTTGGAGAGTTATGTGTATGTAGCTGTTGTGAAACGTCTATTCTCATCTTTCCTCTGCTTACTAATTGTCTGAGAGCTAATCTTGACTTAGCAATAATTATTGTAGACAAGAAACCAAGCCAGGAAAATATGCAAGTTTAAAGGTACTAAATTGTCAAAAACTTGACCTAACACTAAACACACATGAATATCCTGAGGACTTTTCATGCACACTGTATGTGACAACTGCCATTTCTCAAACCTGTAAAAGTGCCATGTCATAACAAATCCCCTGTCAGACATATCTGAAGTCACACTGAGCAGCTCTGAGATTCACAGCTTTTACCTAACAAAATCTGATTTGTTAAAACTCAGGGCTCTGCCTTGAGGTCACATTGCTATCTCAAATACTTGCTTTCAAAACCTGTTTAAAAGATACTACTGAAGCATTACATAGTGGAAAGGTTGGATGTTTTTATGCTGTCTTATCCTGAAACTGCCTGACCTTTTTTCCCCTACAACCTTCAGAACCACCAAAGTTAACCTTGAACTATCTTTGTGAAAGTGGCCTGACGCTTGAGCAGATGCCCTCAATCTCTGATCTAGGAACTCAGGGTGACAATGAAATGCTTCACTTCATAGTGGTGGAATATAAATATATTCTTAAAAATGGGGGGTGGAACTTGTCCATTCTAGAAAGAAGTACTGTCTATGACCATAGTTTGTATTAGCACTTCCAACCCTAACACTTCTATGATTCTATGTTGGTACTCTTTCAAAGCTAGGCATTATTATTTCAAGGCTACACATCCAAAGGAATCCATCCTCCTGAGCAAGTTGGTAAGAAAAGCTGGGATATCCTGGCAAGGCCAGGTGGGTGTTTTTTAAATCTCTGAGGCTGCCTGCTGACAATCAGGTGTCTGGTATTGTCAAGCAGTTGCTGTTTCAGCATCTGACAGTACCATAAGGACTTAAGAATAAATGGATGCTCATACAAAGGTCACTCATGTTGAGGGTACTAGTAAAACATTCTTAGAACAATCTTCATTTATATTGTGTGCTTCATACATCAGGATTTTCATTACTATGAATAACCTAAAATCTCCTCTGAAAATATTCTTTATATACTTCTAAGAAGAATCTGCAAGCATTTCTACAAATACAGTTAAGGAAGAACATATGTTATTGGAGGCTCCAGCCTTGCCTATAGTAATGTCATGATGATGGGGGAACATAAAACTGATTTTCCCTGTTGTAGTTATGACTGAATATCTTACTAGTGCATGTGGAAAAGGTAATAACTGCTTGCTAGGAAATATAATTAACTGGGGTTCTATTTGAATATTTGTCTGAGATCTTCACTATTATCCTACTGAAAACCAGGCAGAACCTCTCATCTTGAACAGACAGTACTTGCCCACTTGGCTTTGAACTTCAAGTGCAGTGGAGATGAAGAAAAGGAAAAGAGCACTTTTATGTCTCCAACCACCCCATCCTGTGTATCTAGCTCCATGGTGAAGTGAATACTTGGATGAGAAATTTGACATTCAAATGACTTTGGACTGTGACTCTTCTAGGTCTGAGGCATTTACTGATCTAGCACTTCTTGCCTAGTCTTTCATATGTCCATTATTCCAAGGCTACTTGGCAGGCAACCAAGTAAAAGTGCTGGTGAAGCCATCTTCCCTGGCTGCCTTTTGATGTGGTTTTGATGTATCCGTGTAGTTACAATACTTAGCTACTGACCAGGAGTGGGACTGGACAGGCTGGGCTTCCCTCCCATGCCCTCCCTAATACCAGCAATTGCACTCAACTCATCCTGCAATAAACCTGTTCTGGGAGCTAAATCAGCAGAGGAAAAACTAATCTTACTTAGAGACAGCATTAAAAAAGAAGGGGAAAAAAAGGAAACCAAGGAGATGTAGCCTCCAAATCAGCATTCTTCACTCTGTTAAGCAGAAACCCTGTTTGAGTTTCCCAGAAAACACTCTGAATCATAACCCTCCTAGGAAAAGAAACTTGCATATTTACCCTGGATCTTATTTAGTCAGGCACAGTTTAGACTAATGTTAGAAAAGTGAAGTTTGTACTAAGGGCAAAACCTCCTTACTGGTGATTTTTATTTGTCCTGACATATAAATGGAGGCTGTTGAGGTGCCTCTTCTGGAGTGGTGGATTATGCTGCAGCACTTCCCTTGGGAAACAAGACTGGGAATTTATTTAGCAAGATGCCACTTTCTGAAGATTTCTGACACATTCAAGAAAGATGTGGGATTGAGGGGGGAACCTCCATGGCTCTTATACAAGGATCTTCAGTTAGGTGGAGGACTTTTATTTTTTCCTTTCTTCAGGGTAGCAGAGAATAAGAAGGGGAGAGAAGAGATGTGAGTGTCATTTCTGGTTTAAGGTAGCAACAAAGCATGGGAACTCATTGTAAAACTGTGCATTAATGTTTGGAGTCAGGGTGTCATTTAGATGCTGCCTAGTCCATGACAAGCCTTCTTTAGTATGAAGGAAAAAGAAGCTTTATAAAATCAATAAAGCTGCAGTAACAGTAGCATCAGAGTGTGAGCTGGCCCATAGAAAAGTGATTAACCTCTGTTGAAGTAGAAGCATGCCCGTCTTTGAGACAGGGTTTTTTCTTTGCTGAGCAAGAATTGAGAGGACTGTTCCCAGGCTTACCTGGCTGGGATAATTATTGAGCCATTGATCTTTCTAGGCAAAAGACTGAAACACTTACCTTTTGTGGTGATGCTTTTGGTGGTAGAGTTTCGTAGCCTTTGGTCTCAAGACCTCAGCAATCTGGTAGTCTCTATTTCTGTCTTGCAACTGTTCTACTAAAGAAAGCCAATAAAGATGTGATGCATCTTGTTGTCCATTTTTCACATCTCCCTTGCATCACTGTCTGCCTTAAATACGGTCTGTGAGATTAATTTGGTAAAATATAGCAAATGCAAGTGTTGTTCTCTTCCCTATATGTGTTCTCTCCCATATATGCGTAGTCTGCTGGGTATGGCTTCTGACAAATGGCAGCATAGCACTTGAGTACTGTGTCCAGTTCAGGGCCACTCAATTTAGGAAGGATGTTGACTTGCTGGAATGTGTCCAGAGAAGGGCAACAAAGTTGGTGAGGGGCTTGGAACACAAGCCCTATGAGGAGAGGCTGAGGGAGCTGGGGTTGCTTAGGCTGGAGAAGAGGAGGCTCAGGGGAGAACTTACTGGTCTCTACAACTACCTGAAGGGAGGTTGTGGACAGGTGGAGGTTGGTCTCTTCTCCCAGGCAACCAGCACCAGAACAAGAGGACGCAGTCTCAAGCTGCACCAGGGGAGGTTTAGGCTGGATGTTAGGAAGAAATTCTACACAGAGAGAGTGATTGGCCATTGGAATGGGCTGCCTGGGGAGGTGGTGGAGTCACTGTCATTGGGGGTGTTTAGGAGGAGACTTGATAGGATGCTTGGTTGCATGGTTTAGTTGATTAGGTGTGTTGGATAATAGGTTGGACGCGATGATCTTGAAGGTCTCTTCCAACCTGGTTTATTCTATTCTATTCACTCTGCTGACTACCTGTTTCATTGACTGCTAGATTTCCCTCCTTCTGTGGATTTTGAGCAAGGGGAGGTTACCCTTTGTAAATCTCACATTCAGCTTAAAACTGTGTTTTGTTTTCCCTGGATGCAATGCTGCAGCATCAGTAGTAATCCTTCATCTCACATTTTGCCTTTGATTAAACTTAACCACCTGGGGGTTTTTTTCCTTAAGTTTAGGATGTGGAAAGGCATTGCCAGGGCAGACTGACTGTAGCAGAATGTTACTTGTGTGACAAAACTGTGTTCATAAAGGGTTTGAAATGTACATTTTCGAATACTCCTTTAAAAATGTGTTTAAGTAATAGTTTACAGATCAGTTTCTTTACACGGATGCCCCGCTCCTGGGGTAGGTCTCCCATTTTGTGTGCTGGTATGTGTGTTAACCATAGCAGAAGAGCCACACGGTTTGCATCATTTCCTTTATTTCTTTTTCTTGTAATCTAAATCAATTTCCAAACTAATTTAGATAAGTTGCAAGGAGTTCTTTGGAGACAAGGCCCGACAGCGGAGCTTGACGCAGATAAGAGTGACATCATTCATCGTCCTCACAGGCTTTGGCGCAATGCTTGCCTGAAAAGTCCCTCAATAAGCACAGAGCGCATTAGCGCCGGCTCTGCAACACCTTCCCCGTTGCATAATGGGGTGTTTGCACCGGGCTGCTATCAAAAACCCAGGCAGCAATTCCACCCTGCGTCAGCCTCTCTCACCAGCCGAGCGCTGCAGGCGCGTGTTGGTCCAGTGCACTTCGTGGTGCCTTGTGCAGCCGGGGTGCTAATTAACCAGGGTGTGTTGGTGTGGGTGGGAGAGCCCTGCTCACACCTGTCAGCCCGTGGCTGCGGTGGTACTGTGGGCACCTGGGCAGTTCCCCCTGGCCTGTGTGACTGTGGGCTGCACGGAGCCAATTATGATAAAATCGAGATTATTGTCTTCAGAAAAGCCTGTGGGGTTAAGAGTTTCCAGATATGGCAACAGACCTGTTGGTTCAGGAGCAAGTCCTAGCCCGATCCAGCAAGGAAGGGCATTTTAATGAAACTTTAATTCTTTGCTCCTGAAGCAAAGCGGAGTTGTGGTTTTAAAAGGTGCCTTGGTCTCCAGCTCAGAGAATTTTAAGAAAAGGAAATAAAAGCCCTCTGTTAAACATGCATTCCCAACAAACAGTAGCTGATGCCAGCCAGTCCTCCCTCTCCATAGTGAGCTACTCAGGCATTGTTTCCCTCCTTGACGCCTATTGTTGGATGCCTTAGCAAGTCCCTGTGACATTGTTTGCTGGGTGAGAATAAAGATTTCACTTTTTAAAAGCTGTTTGGGGCATTGTTGCTGTTTTGTTGAGACTGAGGCAGGCAGAGGGCAGACTATGAGGACCACAGGCATGAAAGAGTGGAAACCAAGCATCCTGACTCAATCACAACCTAAGTGGGGCAAGAGTGCTTATTTTTTTAACTTGTTGTGTTTCACATGCACATTTCCTTTTAATACCTGTATTATCCTCTCTCTTTTGGGTATCACCTCATGTGTTTTACCTGAGTATCTCCTGCAGAGCTGATATTCTCTGTACTTTTAGATGTTGTTTATATTGAAATATTATTTTAAAATAGGCAGAGGTTCAGGCTTTGGAGCCATCAGAACTCATGAGGTGCTGCTGCTGTACCCTTTCTTTGCAGCCTGAAAAGAAGAAAATACAGGAAGACAGCAGTCAGTGACACAGCATCAGCTGTACATGGTGATCCACTGTTGGTGCCAGACTGCCCTGTTTGGGTGTGCAGGAGGAAGCAGTGTTGAAAGGGGAGAACACAAGGAAGGTTCACCTATGGCTGTAGGTGCAGATTGGCAGGAACATAGGTGGCCTTGCTCTGGGGGTCTATTAGGGTCGTTCAAGGCTTCAGCTTTGCTTCCAGGCATCCAGTGTGTCAGGTATCTCCTAGTGGTCATATAGAGCAGTAACCCTGTGCAAAATGTTTCCACCTATGAAAGCATAATTCCACACTCACATTCCTCCTGTGAGAGGAGGCCTAGGGCCAGGTTTGACGAGATGCCCAAGTATCCAGAGATGCCGCTGAACGCACAAAGGCGAACATAGTTAAATTTCAGTTCTGTTTGAGCATTATGTATTGTGGTCTGGGAGATCCGGCCATTTTTGCATCGACTGAGCAAGACCCTCTTCCTCTGTGCTTGCAAGGCTTGTGATACCCAGTTTGCCCAGAAGACAGAGGGAGTGAAGCTGATAGCTGAGCCTGGAACTGCACAATAGTCCAGCCTTACAGGAGTTGCTCCTGCTTTTCTTTGTGCTGACACTGGCAGGTCCAGGGACCTAAACCTGCATCTTTGCACTGGGTTGGGTTTTCCAGTAGATCAGCTGAAACGAAGGTCCTTTACTGTGGCCTTTTCACTCTCTCAGGGCATAGACATGGGACCACTCTCAAGGTGGAAAGTACCCTCGAGCTGTAAATACATCCTAGAGCTCCCTGTATTGTAGCCTGCAGGCACAACCATACATGGTCGAGCCCTTGTCCCTAAAATTCCTGAAGGGCATACCCGCCTGCGCCAGGCAGGCTTTGATTTGTGCATAAACCCTTGGGGAGCAGCTGTAATTCCTGCTCTGTGAACTCCTCCTGTGCTGTCAGAAACATGCAAAACATTTCATGGTTTGTTTTGTTTCAAAACACACAACCTGGATTATTTTAAATTGTTTTCTCATTGACTGAACTCATTCTCTGAAAGAGTTATTACTCACAGATATTTTTTTGTTATTATTGTAGCTTCCATTCACCTTACTGCATACTTTCACCTTTCATAGCTGACACTCAGCTTTTTCTTTTAAATGAACAAGGTGAGATGATGCTTAATTAAAACTCTTGGAGTGGAGGTGGCGATCATTACAGGGTGATGATGTAGAAGGTGAACTCCTCTGTTTATGCACAGACCTGAATGGGCTTGAGAGATGGGTGTTATGCCACTGTCCCACCCAGAGAAGCCATCTCTGAAGCACAAGAGGTTAATTCATTTTCTGCTCCTTGGTCTCTCTTCTGTGACTGCCAACAAAGGTAGCAATTACCAGTGTTATCTCAGGGATTGTTCCCTGATGTGGGTAATTGCAAACTGAAAACCCACACTGATTCGCTGAGGGAATTTCTTCCAGGCCAGAGAACACCCCTTGTCTGGTCAGCAGCACAAGAAAGTTGTTACCTAGACTAAATTTGTGCTAATACCTTAGGGCAAAAGGTTCCATATCTATTACAGGTCCCTTGAAACATCTGTTTGTTTGAAGGATCAGCTCTACCCAGCCACAGTCAAGAATTTGTAGCATGCCTTAAAGGGCAAGCCATTTTCTGCCTTTTTTTCCCCCCCCTTTTTCAGTGTCTTTGGGGTTTTTTTAAGGCAACTTCTGTAGCATACTTTATGCTTTACATAACAAATATGTATGCTGTCGTACTTGTTGTGTAAAAGAAAATAATAAATCACAGCAACACATTTGTTCTTGTGGAAGCAGCCTGAATCAAAAGAGAAGGAATGGCTTTCACAAGTTGCAAATGCCTAGAGGGGGTTATGATAGCTGGCTCTTAAGCCTAACATTCAAGGCTGCTTTACCGCCATCAGCTTTGGAGCACTGAAACACAGCCTAGCTGAGATATTTTTTTAATTTAAAAGAGGGGGGGATGGAAGTTTAAAATAGACTACTTGAAACGATTTAACAAGGGCTGTAGTGGATTTAACAGGAGTTGTGGTGGCTTTTCCATTGCTGGTACTTCAAGATCAAAATCAAATGTTTTGTTCATGCAGACAGTAATTTCAGGGAAATCTTCTGACCACATGAATTCAGGCTAGAACGGCTGGTTTTGGCCTGATTATCTTTAAGTACATTGCCCAGAACAATATAGTAGTTTCTGTGTTCCAGCCAGGAAAATCCAGGAAAATAGAGCAGTGCAGCCAACTGTCTCTGTACACCCTCAAACACTTTAGTGTCGGGGAAAGTGTTAGTGAGATTTGGGACAGTTTCACTACCCAGTAAAGTAAGTGAGTGTCTCCCCTTTGGCTTCAGTAGGCTCCAGGTCAGGAAACTTTGCAAGTTTATCTGCAGCCATTGAGTGGGTTATGCTGCAGAAGTCCCCAGATGAGATTCTCCTTTTCGAAAGTGTGCTGTGCAGATGCGGTGAGCCCTCGCTGCAGGGAACTGCTAAGAAAAGGTCAGGCACCCCTGGAAAAGGAGTAGACAATATATGCAAATTGTTGGTATTTAATTCAGTCATGTAGTGGGGAAGAATAAACATTATTCCTGACATTTCCATTTTTGATTAATGATGAATGGAGTTGGCAGATGTTCAGCTGGCCACCAGATGGGGTCTGCTCAGTCCAACAAACAGAATAGAAACAGTCTGGGTCTTGTAAAGCTAGCACTGACAAAAGCTCTGACAATCTCTAGTTCATCCAAGTGATACACCAACTTTGACCTCGAAACAACTTAGCAGTTTGAGAATGGGGGTAGTACAACCAGCGGAACTGTTTATGGAAGTGAAATGGGGTGTGGAAGGATGGGAGCTGGTTAATTTGCAGGAGTTTCAGCAGGTTTTTTCCGCTGCAGGAGTCACGGAGTGCAGCTTTGAATTCACGGGGCTGGATCCGTGCGACATCTTGCTGCTCACCTACGGTAACAAATATAACTGTCAGGGCTCCAGGTACATCTCATGTCGCTGTGGTTTTGTGATGGGGATCGGCTGTGTTTTTAACGTCGTTAACCCAGGATGGGCTTGGCTACTCGAGATCAGATAGCTCAGTATTGGTCCTGATCCATCAAGTCTGCCTTTCTGTCTGGCTGCGTCTGGCGATGGTTAATCAGCACAGCGGAGCGGGGGATAGCAGTTCTTCCTGGCCCGCCTTGAAACTCCCGTGTGCCTGGCTGAGCGCCGGGGTCGGAACTAGGGGGGTACACGCCAGGGACAGGGATGCTTTCCTGAGCGCCTCTGCCAGCTGCAGCTGCCGCACCTTCACCCGTCAGGGCCGTCTCCCCATAGCACCCTGCGGGCAAAGTTATTCAAATTTAGAAGAGTGAATTTAAATTCATGCAAATTGGTTCCTGAGGGAAGCGATAAGTGTCCGCGAAGTGCCTTCGTCCGTCGCCCTCCCGCAAGGGGGATAAGGCACCTCCGGCCTCAGTGGGGGTTGGGAGAGTGGGAGGAGGCGAGTCGCTGCTTGCCCCGCTGCTTGCCCCGCTGCTTGCCCCGCTGCTTGCCCCGCTGCTTGCCCCGCTGCTTGCCCCACTGCCCCTCGCAGCGAGGTTGCCGCTTTGACCCCGAGAGGCAGTCGTTCTCTTTGATAATGACTTCCCAAGGGAAATAAAGAGCGGGAGGGAAGAGGAAAGAGGAAATCTGAGCGCGCTGTTCACGGTTACATTCACGGTGCCGGAGGCGAAGCTGCTCGCCAGCCTTTGAAGCCAAACCACCCGCCTCTCGAGGCGTTTTATGCCCACACTGGGGGGTGGGGGGTGGGGTAAAGCTGAAGGCTGGCAGTTGTTTGTCCAGGTAGCTCAGGTGCACTTTACTGTGCACAGACAGGGTCTCGAACACCGCTTTCTCACTTGAGATGTGCTAAGGAAGGCAGTGATGGGCATCTGCTTGCTGTGGTCCTTGGCTTCGGAGTGATTTTATTTTTTTAGTTACTTTTGTTCATGCACAGCGATCTAGAGCAAAGGATTTCCCGTGCTTACTCGGGGTCCTTAACTCCGCAGTACCCTGCGGGGTGACAGGACCGCGCTGGCCGGGCCGAGCAGGGTCAGCCCGGAGCGCGGCTTAGGGTGGGGTGGGAAATCTATTTCGGGCGTAAACAAGAACAAAAGCGCTGTCGGTAAAACACATGTCCGGCGTGTTCTGAGCGCGAAGATTTATTGCTTCTGCAAACGCTTGTTCCCCCGGGTGGGCAGGCGGCGGAGACGGCGGCTGGAGGGGCTCCTTGCTTCTCTTCCTCCTTCCCTCTCTGCTCCGCCTTGGGCAGCGCTTTGATGGGAAGATCGCTGGTGGGAGAAATTCCTCCCGCGGCCGACGGGGAACCGGTGAGGGGCCGGTCTGTGGCCGCCGCACTTCTGTCCCAAGCAAGGGATGCCGTGGGTCGACGCTGACGGTGCTGGTCCGGGGCGCGTTTCGGGAGGAGCGCTCGGGAGGCTGCTCCCTTCCCGGCTGGCAGCCCCGGGGGTGGAGAGGTAGGAGGGCGCGGGGGCGGCGCAGGTAGCTCTCCCGCCGCGCTCCCAGCAGGCGGGACGAGGAGGGGAAGTGGCGGCGCCGCCCGGCAGGGACTGGGCAGAAGTCCCCCCCTGCTGCCCCCCTCTTCGACGGGGCTGTGCCTGGCGCTGGCCGCTCCTCCGGACCTGCCTGGGGAAAGGAACGGAAAGGGGAGCAGCGCGCCCGGTCCCGCAGCCGGGGAGCTGCGGGCGCCTCCCCGGGACTTTGCAGCCCCGGGGGGACAGCTGGGGCAGGGGCTCGGTTTAAAACAGTGAGTGCAGCGAAGAGGTCGGGTCAGCAGCGGGCATCACTTCTCCTACGCCTCCGCGCCCAGCTTCTCCAGCAGCCCAGCCACTCTTCGGTGCTGTGAAGAGGTAATTTGCCGGTCCCGATGCCACTCTCCCTCGCGGCGCCTCCGCCGGAGCAGCTGGGCGGGGGCCGGTGCCGGGCGCAGCGGTGGGGAGCCGACAGGGAGGAACTGGGGGGACCTCGGGCGCCTCTGACCCATCGTAACGGCCTTGAAACTTGGGAAGGAGAAGGAAAATTTCTGTCCTTCAGCCTTATGAAGGCGTCATTCCGGTCCCTTTGAGATGAGCGCATCTGGCTCGGCCTGCCTGTCAGAATAAACTGGGCTGTGCGCGGAATTAGTTTGGGGGGGTTTTACAACTCCAGTCTTCTGACTTACTGAACACTTTCTTGAAGTGTTTTCTCTGGAAACTTGTCTGAAATGAGGGCTGTGAGCCCTAACAAAGAAGGGTGTTGTTCGGGAGCCAACAGGTGACGGGGTGAAACCCGAGTATATGTGTACATTGGAGTAAAGTCTGGCTGCTGTTTAAAATAGAATTTAAAAAATCAATGGGAGACTGTAAAAGGCAAGATTTTGTTCTTTCTAAATCTGTGCACTCTCTTTAAGGAGGGCAGGGGGGGAGAAGCATCCGTGAGAATACCTCTTCCTCGGCTAGAGGTTTGGTTCTTGCCCAACTGCAGCGGGCGCTTGTATTCCCCTCAGCGCTGCGCAGCGCCAAGCATAACATCCCAGGCAGATGTGCTGGCGGGGGGTGATACTTTGTCACCGGGCTTCCTCCTTTTGTTAATGCAGGTAGCCTGTCTTTGCAGTGTGGCTTGTCAAAAGGAGATACTCTGAGAAGCACCGTCGGCCTTCGAATTGCAAAAGTGATCGTTGTGCTAGGATGGGAAAGAGGGAGAAAGCAGTTAACTCCTCCCTCCTTGCACGCTGGTAAATTAAAGGGGAAAAAAGTTCTAAGGTCCATCTAAAGGTCTGCTGAATGAACAAGTATACAGGGTTCATTCCTTCCCCCCGTGTTCTGGATAGTTCATTACCGAAAGGACCCAACGCCAGAGGAAGTCACTGTGTGATGGTGCTGATGAAATTCTGCTTATCAACTCTGAATTCAGGTTTCCCACGTACAGAGCTGTAGAGCTGCCTGTAAATACATTGTTTGAAGTGTAGCTAGGGAATGGGACTTTCTGATCATTCATGTAATACATACTGGAAATTAAAAAAACCCAGTGGTTATTCTGTGGTAGTTTATTGCTGCTGTATTGTGCTCTTCCTCTTCTAATGTAGTTATGCACTGGGGATTAAATAAACAGGTGAGTGGGCTGGCCATGCTAATCTTAACTCCTTCATTGTGAAGGGATACACGCGATATGCATCTTGTATCCCCTATAGCCTTGTTAACAAGCCTTCTAACAAAAAAGTTGTTAAACAATTTGCCCTGCAGGACGGAGTAAAACAGCAGGGGATGGGCAAGGAGATGTTTGTCTAACTGTGCTCACAAATCATGACCTTCTCTATCTGATCAGGGGTGAACATAATCAGTGAGTTGGAAATCCTAGCACGTAGGAACCTTCATGTGGGGTTCAGCAATAGCTTTGCTCTGAGTTTGCTATCCTGATACTTTGTTTTGTAGTTAAAAGTGTAGTTTGCCTTCACTTCTTTGAACTTTGTCATAATACAGTTGGCTTAATGCATTTGCAGAAAAAATGTATTAATTGCTTTTCTTTTCAAAATCAAACTTAGCTGTTTAATTCAATTATGTTATTTATAGTTGTCAAGTTCCCAGTGAAATACCTTGCAGCCTATGAAGCTTTTTTTGAGAGGTAATAATTTGAATGGAGTTGAAACCTCAAAGTGTTTCAGACTCTTGAGAAAGCAAAGCAAAGCATCCTGCTATGTTTTGGAGATGTTATGGCAAGAGTAGAAAGACCACCTTTCTACTCATCCCTCTGGAAGCATTTATTTTTTCAGCTGTTGTTTATATTCATTTGAGTCCTCCTTAGGATGTAATCATCTTAAACAGACCACTTTGAAGGATGAGTGTGGTTGGGGGATGGGAAGGAAGAACCCTGTAGTTTTAAAATGCAAACCAAATTACACTTGAGCAGGAGAAGGAAGGAGAACTCCTAAACAGGCAGTTGCTAAAGGAGTTCTGCAGATAGCCTGCTGTTAAGGTGGGCTGGTTTAGAAACCTCGTTTTGAGCAACAGCACAGTATTTGTGACAGGGCCGTGTTGATACATGGTGCACTGTCAGTCATTTTATAGCTGGCTTAGCATTAGCTCCATGGTGGCGTTTCTCTTTTAAAGTGAATGCTGTCCTTTCAGTCATCTCGGGTCATGGAGGTTTATAAACCTCGCTTTAAACATTTCCAAGTGCCTTCTCTGGGCAGGAGCAGCACCCCAATGGTAAAGTTGCATTCAACAGTTGGCTTGATGTTCTACCAGCCATACTTTCATCCTGCCCAGTATCGCTGGGATATGGGCTTGTGGGTCTGTGATTCTCTCTTGTTGGAGCTGGAATGCTTGCTGTCTGAAATGGATGGTCAAAGGCAACCCAAGCAGGAGCACTCTCTGTGGAAAAGCAGTGTGGTCTCGCTCACACCTACGCCTTGTCTTCCTTTGGAATTAGGCAATGCTCCTGCACTTATGTGCCTTTGCTACACAGCATTATCTAGTGGCCATGTAGAAGCAGCATGTAGCCTTAGTTCAGAAATTCTCAGAAAAATTAGCAAGGCCTCATGAATTCAAATTTTGGGTTGTCTCTTTGTCTCTCAAAAGAAAAAAAGTAGTCAGAGAAGTTAATCTTTGATCTTACAGAGAAGAGGTTTTGGAGCAATCAGTATGAAGCAATTACTCAATTACCTGTGTGCTGGTGAGCGTTGGGTGTGAGTAAACCACAGGTACACCCTGCTTGAGTGCCCAGGGACTGGCAGAGCTGAACCTGTATCTTTGGCTAAACTCTGTAGCAGATCTGATTCCTGTGGTGCAGTTGAGGTCAGGCTGTCTAATGTAATGTCAAAGATGTTTCACCTAGTAACTCCTTTTATTGCTGGGTTATTGGAGAGGCGTCTTCAAAAGTGAGTCTAACCAACACAAGTTCTTGTGTTGCAATGCTATGGTAATTGGAAATAGTATCTTAGGCATGAGTGGCATGTAAGCCAGCTGTATCTGTTTCTGAGGGGAAATTGCAAAGCAATTCATCTACTGACAGGTTGGACTTGATGATTTTTGAGGTCTTTTCCAACCTTATTGATTCTATGATTCTACAGAAGGACCTGGACTTCTCATTGATGGTCATAGTGATTTTACCTTTGAGAATTATTTGGGTGTAGATGATGTGGGACACTAGCTGCCAACCTGAGCATCCCCATTCATCTGGACAGAACAGTCAGCACTGCTGTTGCTTTTTGCTAGAGTGATTTCTTAACTGCGTCACAGTACCCCTCTGTACCTCCTTCCTCACGCTCCAGTTTTATACAAGCAATAAGAGAAACCTTCCTAATGCTTGGCTGAGCGTTGGACTGGACAGTCTTTGAGGTCTCCCCCAGTCATACACATTCTGTGATTCTATGACTGCATTTCCAGTAGTATGTGGACAGAGGAAATAGTTCTTTGTATCACTTATCTTACAGTTTGTTTTTGAAGGAAACTAAATCAATGGACCTAGATGTCCTGCTCTTTTACACCTATAGGACTGAGTTTTTAGGATTGAGTTTGGTTTTTACTTACCTTCCATGACACAAACTGTAGTATGGCCATACTAAGCTCAGAAGCTGTTTTGCCAGCTTTCAGTTGTTTGGCTAGAGTAAGATTTCAGAAGTTTGCCTGACAGCTCATAAGGTTTGTAGAAACAGCTTCCTCTCAAAGAGGAGAGAGATGTTTGCCTGCCTCTCAAACATTAAATAAATCCCTTCTGACAGCGCAGCTGTGTAGCATAATAGAAGTATGCTGGTGTCTTAGCAGTGCACCAAAAGTAGTGTGTATGTTTTCAAACCAGAAGTTTTTGAAGTAAAGTTGAACAAGTTAACTTTTTGAGCACTAGCCCAGTGGAAGAGCTAAGTAATCCTATCTCTTTTTGTTTGGTATGGGACTCTATAGACATATTGAAAATGGAGGTAGGCAGATCAGATAGACTGTGTCATACTGAATATCACACTTTCTCTGCATTTGAGGCTTTGCATGCATGTGGCCACTTTCATGGAGCAGGTTTGGGTTTATGCCCTGAATCAAAGAGCCTGGCACTAGCCAGTACCTCACACTTGAAGGAAGAGAAACTCCTATGGAGTAACTAGTAGAATACTTGGGTACTCATTCTTACATCTTTCTTCCATCTGTGGTCTAGCAGCAACTCATTTTCTCTAATCTGGTGGTGATGAAACTGGAAACGTAATGTGGTACCCACCAGAAGTTTTTAGATTGCTCTCCCCTTTAGACCCATCAGCCAGGTTGTATGTCAAGAATAGTAAAGTCTTCTACAGCTCAGATCTAGCACTGACAAAGTTCCATCTGTATTTAGACAAACAGGTAAAAGAATTGCCTAAAATGGGGAAGGCACAGCTCATGTATAATGTCATACTTTAAAGGCAAGCTTGTTTCTAACCCCACTGGTCAGGATGTCTGTCATGGTAGGATACATTCACTCTGCTTTTGGTTATCTGTATTTCACTGAAATTCCTGGTCTGAATTTCCTAACTGCTAGAATTAATGTAAGACATTTATCTTAATAAGCTTTTTACTGCAGAATGCTTATGGATGTCAGTGAGGGCCTTCTGTGCCAGCTGTGACTCCCACTGATAGTCAGCTTTTCAGGCTTCATGAATCAACAGAAGAATGTCCCTGTAGGGTTTTAAATTAGCAGAACAATCATAAGGTATTTTATAGAGCCTAATCTGTCATAATTGGATTTCAGATATATAACTGGACCAACGCCCTTCCCCTCCAAAGTTCTCAGAGTAATCCAGCAGACACTCACTACTCTGTCTACCTCACACACACTACACACACAACCATCTTTCTCTAGTCATTTATTTTCTGTCAAGTGGTTGTCATGGCTTTTGTGTCACTAGAACGGTGGTACTAAGGGCTTGAAGAAGAACTCGTGTCATTCCTTTTGTTAATACCTGATCAATGAGTCTTTCCTGGACAGACCTGCAAGTAACATGGGATGTGACACAAGCGGAAGTGTAAAAGCAGCCGTGTTAATGTTGAAATACATTGCAGTTGTTGAAGGTGGTAGTGTGTGTGTCTAGTTTTCTTTTTCTTGAGTAGTTCTATTTTTACAACTATATTAAGCACCTTTGAATTGCTTGTGGCAAGCTGTGATGATGCTTCAATCACTGATCTGGGCAACTCAAAGGAACAGTAAAGTGTTGTAAGATCATTTATGCTGATAATTAGTTATTGCATGTTCAGATTTATTAAAGCTCTGTTAATCTCTTCTTCCAGATCAATTTCTTGATGAGCTGCAGCTGAAATATTTAACGCTCCACACCTATGCCATTGGAGATGGAGGCCAAAGCCAACAATCTTGTTTTCGGGTGTCAGCGAAGCTCAACATCTGATGATGACTCTGGCTGTGCCTTGGAAGAATATGCCTGGGTTCCCCCAGGCCTCAGACCAGAGCAGGTACAAACTATGCTTCTGCATTTTTAAAATCAGCCTTGCAAGGACTGTCTAAGGGAGTGCTGTGCTGCCTCTACAAGTGTCACTACATTTTTATGGTGTCTAAAACTCTTCCCTTCTTATGAAGTTCACATAGAACTTCCACCTTCTTGTTTTTTGTCCTATTCCAATGAAGCTCTGTGTTGGGATCCTAAAATCCTCCACATGGAGATGTTTTATGTTAAAAAAAAATCCCAGTCAGGATTTTGCAGTAAGTTATGTGCTACAGAGGTAGTGTTGAGTCTAAAAGCAGCACAGAAATTTGCTTGTTCTTTGAAATAAGTTATTAGGAGAAATTAAAGCTCATGGCATCGTACCTCATGGCATTGTGCTACATGGCCAGTACTTCACTGCACTTATACAGCTCTCTAAATAATTAGGCATTTGACTTCTCCAGCATGTATGCTACTACAGCACACACAAATGAAAGTGTTCTGTTAGTGTGACAAGTAGTAGTGTGTGTTATGCTTGTTTAAATAGTTGTATGCCTGCAATTTGTTCATGCTGGGATTTCTTTTGTGTGATCTCTGGACCCGACACTCACAGGTTGGTTGGGCTGTTCCTTCCCCTTTCTCCTTTCTTCTTCTATAACATCACAGTAATGGAAATAAAAGTTGCTATGGGAGATGAAACTGCAGCTCTTGTGGGTATTCATTGCAGCTGTGCTGAAGCTGCATCCTTGGTAATATCCAGAATTCAGACCAGCGTTAAATGGACAGAGTGGCTTTGTGGCATCTGCTAACAGAGGCAGAGCAGCCTTCCTTCAGATGGCAAGCTCATACAGTCTAGTTAAAAAGGTGAAGGAGATGTCTCCTTTTTGCTGTGCTGAGGTTTTCTTGATCCTGACTAAAGCAACAAGTCAGCAGGAATGGCAGACGATGGGTTATTTTTAGGGAAATTGCTTTTATCACTTAAGCATATATAAAAATCCTGAGGAACCAGACCTTAAGGCAAACAGCAAGCTTAACGTTCCGCCAGGG
This sequence comes from Dryobates pubescens, assembly GCF_014839835.1. NCBI lineage: Eukaryota > Metazoa > Chordata > Aves > Piciformes > Picidae > Dryobates > Dryobates pubescens. The sequence goes on along the minus strand of NC_071657.1, from coordinate 126,439,948 downwards.
CAATTAAATGCCCTAATGATGCTCATAATCCAGCTAGCTCAAACTTACTACAGATTTTTTTTCCCCAAAATGACTTGAGAACAGTGCAATAAACTTGAGAAAAGGGCATGACAAATACCTTTAGAGCTTCACTTCTTCCTGCGTGTTGTTATCTTTGCCTGCAGCTTCTTGGAATACAGTCAGCAGCGAGCGGGTTTACAGTAGACTTCTGATGTTTTAATTTTGGTTAAATGAAGACCAAGTCATGTTTTGTGTGACCTTTCCCAATTGCTTCCCGAGTCAGGTGACTGATGGCTGCTTCTTTTTCATCTGTCTTGCACAGTAATAAGCTGTTGACCTGAACATTATTTCAGTGTGGCTGGCAAGTAATATTTTTGCCAATAGCCGGCTCTTATTTACAGCCCCAGGCCTCGTGACAAGCTGGAAACTGCATAGGAAAAACAATAAATCTGTAACTGTTCCACAAAAATATTTTTTGCCATTGGGCTTTGTCATAGTGTTCATTACAGCTTTCCTGTCATAGTTCTGTTCAGAAAGAAGCAGGGGGCGGGAAGGTTGATAGGTGTGTACACATAATATTGATTTCTTTACCAAAAACACCCAGCCTGTGAAAATTTTTTAGTTCAGTCACATCTGATTGAAATTTTTGGTGGATGCAGCCTCCTCCCAAGGGAAGGATGTTTCCACCTTCTCACCAAAGCCCCACATGGAAGCAATGAAAGCTGATGCTTTGGGTGAACCTGATCAGCAGGAGACTACAAAACAGCTTTTGTCTCAACAATGTGTAAAATGCAGAGAGCAAATTAAATGTGTTTATATAGTGGCTGTTTTCTGAAAAGCTTCATGCCTTACGTGGTAAATTGCAGAGGGGAAACTTGGAATTTCCAAGGGGTTGTTGACCAGCCCTGAAGGGGGTGGGAATAATGAGAACATTAAACGTGCATAATTTATGATACCCCCCTAATTGTCACCGCAAATTGCATTCCAGAAAAGCAATTCAGCAGCTGGGTGCTAGTTTTATCAGAGACAATTCAGGTTTGCTGAGCTGGTTCATCTGGGTCTCCTATTTCCAGCACAAACCCTGTCACAGATCTAATGTAGCGTAACCTTCTTCCCTCATAAACGAGACCTGAGATAAAACAGTAGCTGAAGGAAGCTTGCAGTGCATGGATGATGTGCATCTCTTGGTCTGAACTCTGTGTTCCTCCTGGCCAGGTCCAGCTGTATTTCGCCTGTTTGCCAGAGGAGAAGGTCCCTTATGTTAACAGCCCTGGAGAGAAACATCGAATTAAACAGCTTCTCTATCAGCTGCCACCCCATGATAATGAGGTAAATACAGGTTTTAGGATGGACCATCAGGGCTTGTGTCTCCTGTCAGCTTTTACTTGGAGAATTACCTACCTGTGCATTTATTACAAGCCTAAACTCTGGCCTGCGGTGGCATCTGACCTATAAAACAGCATGGTGTGTACACTGGGTCCATTGTTTAGCTGTCCAGTTGGCTTGTGTGCAGATAAGAGCTGTCTGGAAGGACACTGCCTTTGCTTGTTAGGGGTGCTGGTATCACTGCAATAAACTTAACACAAGTTGGGTTTATAGTGTTTGCAGCCACCCACCAATTACCAGGAACCTACAAATTCCTGGAATTGCATTGTAGTGCACAAAAAGGATGCTTTGTGATAGTAAAAGGTTTGCATCTCAGATATGCAGTGTAATTTGGAGTAGAAGTGGAAATAACAAACAAGCTCTTTGTAGGGAGAGGGGGCGGGGGTGTCAATGCTTAAGATCTTGTGCATACTGCAATACTTAGTTGTGGGCACTTAACCATAAATCTAATGGACAATGTTACGACCGATTTAGCTTCATTCCATTACTTTAGGATAGCAGCAGGTTTTGGGTTGGCTTTTTTTAAACCTTCTTTCTTGCTTAGACAGCTTCTTAGTTGAGTAGGTTATTTTTTCCCCCCCCTTGTAATGCAGAATGTCCCTCTGTACCACTTGTGCACAATGCTGTATTAGATAACTATTTTGATGGTAAGAAACCACCAGCTGGAAAAGTTTAATGATGATTGCCAGCACACCTGATGAATTTCTTTGCTACATGCATTTATTAACCTGTTACTCAGCACCTAAAATAAGTTCTCCTGTGTTTTCACTCATAGGTCAGATACTGCCAGTCTTTAAGTGAAGAAGAAAAGAAGGAACTGCAGATGTTCAGCTCTCAGCGCAAAAAGGAGGCCCTCGGCCGAGGCACTATTAAGCTGCTCTCGAGAGCAGTGATGCATGCGGTTTGCGAACAGGTAACACCACTGGTGCCACAAGCTAACTAGCAGGCTGAACAGTCTAAAACTACACTATCTCAATATTAAATGTAAGCTTATCTCTGCCTGTGCACACACACAGAGGAGACTCTTTCTGATACTGCATGTAAACAGAAAGAAGGTAGTCCCTGCTTAAGCAAAACATAGCCTTTGAGTCCTGGGAATGAACTGGACCTTTGCTGCTTCCTGCTCAAAAAACCTAAACCCCCTGTTGCTGGCCAGTGTAATGGCAATTAGAAAAACATCATATGCTTAAACATGTTACCATAAATTCTGTTCACTCAAGGTTAGTTGATGCACAGCTCGTCTAGACAAAAATTGAGGATGTTTTTCCCCTTTTGGACCAAACCCTGCATATTTGATTTGGTGTTTCAAATTAGGTTAAATGTTGGAAGCTAATGGTTTGGGATGGAAAGTGTGTTCACTTTCTGTTTGTTTGTTCTTTTTCCCCAAGTGTGGTACTAAAGTAAATGGGGGTGAAGTTGCAGTTTTTGCCTCAAGAGCTGGACCTGGTGTGTGCTGGCATCCCTCATGTTTTGTGTGCTTCACATGTAACGAGCTGCTTGTTGACCTTATCTACTTCTACCAAGATGGAAAAATTCACTGTGGCAGACACCATGCTGAACTTCTCAAACCTCGATGTTCAGCCTGTGATGAGGTAAATAATTCACAATCTACAGCCAATCTTCCTTCCTGTTTGGTTCACAAACTGCTTCACCTGAGCAAATACTAACTTCAGGTGCACTCCTATATGGCAGGAATCTGCTGGATAGATGTTTGAAGGCTGAAGGGTGTTTGACTTCTTATCAAACTGGCAACATTACACGCAGTCTGGTGGTACTTAGAAGCCACCTGCCTGTTCATATTTAGAATTGAATCTTGGAGATTGAATTAGTACAAATATGCCAAAATATCACCTTGATCAGTTTTTTTTATGGCTGAGGTTTTATGTTCTCTGGGGGTTTTCTGCTTTAAAAAGCACAAGTTTTGGTTTTCTCTTTTTTGTTTCCTTTTTTTTAGTTTTTTGTTATAGAAAAGATCAGAAGGCTGCAGTTGATATGGGAGATTGTTTCTCTCTTTGTATTCCAAAGGCAGCTAAGTAAGAGTAAATTTCATGTGTGAACTGCACAGTTAGCATAGTTTGCATCCTCTTAAACTCTCAAGGTGAAACTTTGGGCACTTAACTAAAACTTTACTTTTTATCCCCAAAAAGATCATTTTTGCTGATGAGTGTACAGAAGCTGAGGGTCGCCACTGGCACATGAAACACTTCTGTTGCCTCGAGTGTGAAACAATCCTGGGTGGACAGAGATACATCATGAAGGATGGGCGACCGTTCTGCTGTAACTGTTTTGAATCTCTCTATGCAGAATACTGTGAGACCTGTGGAGAGCACATTGGTAAGTGTGTCCTTTTTAAGGGTTAAGCTTAAAAGCAAGGGAAAGCTGACTTATTTCACATTCCAGGAATGTAGATTCTGCAAGTAATTTTTTAGAGAAGCCCCAAAAAGCATTGTTTGTTTTTTTCCCCTCCCTTTCCAGGTGTTGACCATGCTCAGATGACCTATGATGGACAGCACTGGCATGCCACAGAGACTTGCTTTTCTTGTGCTCAGTGCAAGGTGTCCTTGCTCGGCTGCCCTTTCCTTCCAAAGCAAGGGCAGATTTATTGTTCAAAAACCTGCAGCTTGGGAGAGGATGTTCATGCCTCCGACTCTTCTGACTCTGCCTTTCAGTCAGCTCGATCCAGAGATTCCAGGAGGAGCGTTCGCATGGGAAAAAGCAGCCGGTCAGCCGACCAGTGCCGCCAGTCCCTGCTGCTGTCACCAGCCCTCAATTACAAATTCCCTGGCCTTGCAGGCAACGCTGATGACACACTTTCTCGTAAGATGGATGACTTAAGCCTTTCAAGGGAAGAGGCAAGCTTTGTTAATGAAGACTTCTGGAAAGGAAGAGTAGAGCAAGAAATGCCTGAAGACCCTGAAGAATGGGCTGAACACGAAGACTACATGACTCAGCTTCTTCTGAAGTTTGGTGATAAAAGCCTCTTCCAGCAGCCTGCTGAGGTAGACATTAGATCAAGCGAACACTGGATTTCTGATAGCATGGTCAAGAACAAGTTGGACTTGAAAAAAAATAACCCAAGTCTAGCAAGTAAGAAGTATCAATCAGATATGTACTGGGCTCAGTCACAAGATGGCTTGGGTGACTCTGCATACGGCAGCCACCCAGGCCCTGCCAGCAGCAGAAAAATCCAGGAACTAGACATGGAACACAGGGCCTCAGAATACAAACATGACCAAACGCCGTGGTATGGAGGTTCACTTGAATGTCTGTCTGACCTGAAACAGCAAGAACAAAGTGTTCGAGACTCCATGGATTCTTTGGCTTTATCTAATATAACAGGTAATGGGGGGGGGGAATGACTGGTTTTGCTGGAGAGGTCATCCAAAGCATGCATGTTGGAGTATTTTGGACTTCCCATAGCTGTGATTTCTAAAAAGCTGTAGTAGCAAGTAGTGTGTGTAAAGTAGGCAATAGCTTTTATCAAGTGCCTGTTCTTCCACAAGACAGATTTCTGCTGCTTAAAACTCTTTATTCTTCTTTCCCTTTTGGATTATCTTTCCTTTAAATGCTTATGAACACCAAGAATGGTCTTGAACTATGTGTTTGTTACATACAAACTACTGCTTTAAGTAAATGAAGATTTCATTTTTCCATACCTTAAGCAGAAGAAGTTGCATTACATACTAGGATAATATTAGAAAAATAATCTGCAAAACACTTTAAATTCCTGGTTTGCTTGCTAAAATAAGTAGTAAATCTGAAAGGACAGTCACTTTCTTTGCCTTGGGAAATGAGCTTTATGACAATATCTTTCTCCATTGACTAAAGATAAGCTGATAATCCACTTTTGTGAACCTCCTTGTCAAACCGATTGAAATTAGACACAGGGATGTAAGTCAGATTTTTGAGTGTGTGTTTTAACCTTCCTTTTCTGTCTCCCTACAAAAACCACAAGCCTGCAAGTTTGTTATGAGATACCCATTTAAAAAGTTGTCCTGTCCTCTTCTCAATTTCTCTCCTCCTATAACCTGGAGCTACTGTAGCTGCTCCTGTAGCTCAGGACCAAGCACATGCTGCATTGCCTAAGAAGTAATGAAGGAACCAAAAGGGGAGCTTGGTTCAGGGGGCACAGGAGAAGGAGGAAGTAGAGGTATTTCACCTGGGAAGATCAGTGGGCAGATGATGCTGTTGTGGGAATGCATGGTCATTGGACACAAACCTGGAGTAAACTAGGCCAGCTTACTGCTGATTGTTTTTTGAGGGGCAGCAAGCTTATCTTTCCTGTAGCAACAGCTGGAATACTGAATAGAGCAATACCAGAAACATGGAATACTTTAGCCTTAGAAATGCCAGGCACATACTGTAGAGCAATTCAAAGTAATTCTTAAAGTGTGTATACTAGAGCTGTTCACAAATTTTAAACTTGTTAAACATCTTCCACTCTTGATACCCTAATTTTAGCTAATTCTTTAGTAAGCAGAACAAACACTTCAATGATTTCAGTCAAAACAAAGCTTATTTTTCCATGAAGCTACTCCTTCTGGTAACGGTTCCAAAACCCACTGATCAGGTCTTCTTGGATGAAAAGAAATGTTTACTATTTTGTTATAAGACTTATCTCTTTGCTAATTTTCCTTTTCCTCCTTTCTCCATTCCCACCACAGGGGCTTCAATGGATGGAGAAGGCAAGCCACGGCCATCTCTCTACTCTTTACAAACCTTCCAAGAACTGGAAGCAGAGGACTGTGAGAAATTGAGCAACATGGGAACTCTGAACTCTTCGATGCTCCATCGGAGTACAGAGTCGTTGAAGAGCCTGAGCTCAGAGTTGTGTCAGGAAAAGGTCTCGCCAGAGGAAAAGCCAGTGCATATGCCTGTACTGAGAAGATCTAAATCCCAGTCTAGACCACAGCAAGTAAAGTTTTCAGATGATGTTATTGATAATGGAAGTTACGAGAACATTGAAATACGTCAGCCTCCGATGAGTGAAAGGACTCGTAGGCGTGTTTACCATTTTGAAGACCGTGGAAATCGTCCTTCTCATCATCGCAGAAGGAGTAGGAAGTCTCGTTCAGATAATGCACTCAACTTGGCCACAGAAAGAAGATGCTCTCCAAGAGAGAGATTTCGTTATTACTCGCCTCAGGATCATGAAAAGTTTATTCAGAACAGAAGCTCACGTGAGCTTCAGGCGTACATCCAAAACGCGGAGCTGTACGGACAGTATGCCCACACGCGGTCCGATTACGCACTGAGGAATCAGGTTGTTGATAAGTTTTTTGGATTGTATGGTGAGGAAGATGACTCCTGGTGTTCCACCTCGTCCTCATCATCCGACTCTGAAGAAGAAGGATATTTTCTAGGACAGCCAATTCCACAGCCACGATCACTGAGATACCCATACTACACAGATGACCTTTCTGGTCCAACTGCTGCGTTATCTAGCTCTCAGTTTGGACAAAGGACAACCAAATCGAAGAAGAAGAGGGGACACAAAGGGAAAAATTGCATCATTTCTTAAGACTGATTTTACCAGTTGGGAAAGACCAGTTAATAACTCTGTAGCTACAGCCTGAACCACATCTTTTTATATTAATAATTATACTTAGGCAAGTTGCTAAGGTTCTTAATGCTTTGCCAGTGTCAATGATAACCAGAGTTTACATTGTATAAGTAACAGTGGGAAATGTCACCATGCCAAATGACAGTCTGCTCAGATAGTGCTAGGTTTACTCTTACTGCAGTTCCTCATGCAGATGTTTTGTAGACATTTTATTTTGTGCTTGCTCTTCACCTAAGTCGAATTACCTGAGAGAGGGGATTCAACAAAGATCAGTGAAAGTGTCAGACCTGTGCTGTAGCTATACTCACACAGGGTGTGATCTTTTGACTTTTTCCTCTTACCACCAAGCAAAAGAAGGCTCCATGCTGTTCCCATTCTTTCCTGATAAAAGGTTGCTCTTCCTCCTTCAAGTTTCTTTACAAAAAAAATTGATTATTTTTTTTTCATTTGGGAAAATGCTTTTTTCCCAAGAGTCCACTATTAAAGAGGCCAAAATCAGAACATGGGAGCTGAAATGCTGGAGGCCTTGATGTAGTCAAGAGCAGCAGGAAATGGTTGATACAACTTCCGTGGCCTCCACGTTCTTTAAAGAATTCCATCCCTCCGAAAGGATTGTGTGTGTGTCTCTGTTTAAAGGAAGATATTAATTAAGCTGCTGGAGTTGGACCTGGCTGCCAGTGAGTGGTGATGCTTTCCATGCCGTGTCCCCCACCCCCCAGCAGCAAAAGAGAGAGGTACAGCTGCTGGAGTCCTTTGCTCAGGCATGTAACCCCATTAGTTCAATGAATCTACTTGCGTAACAAATACTTTCATAAGGGCTTAAAGGATTAGGCTCCAGAATTGTGTCTTTTCAAATGCCATTATCCAGGTTAAAACAAAAAAAAAAATGTATTAGCTGCAATTCTAAATAATAATTAAAAAAAAAACAAACAAAAAACCCACCCCAACCCACCACCAAACATTGATATTTATAATGTAGTATTTCATAGGCTTAAATGTATTCATAATTTAACAGTGCAAATACTAATGTACATATTGTACAGTTAAAAGTTTAAAAGCTGAATATTTTTATATCCCTGAATTTGAACACGTTTGTTACAATATCAAACTAGATTTGTTAGGGGTTTAAACAGCAGCATCATGGAAGAAATATTGCTTGTATTTTAGTCAGAGGTTTTAAGTTGAGAAATACTGAAAAAAAAAAATGTTTAGTGCAAACACAGCTTAATTTTGTCTACTAGGTATTAAAAGCTCTGTATGCATGGTGGGGCTATGTAAATACTCTCTAAACTATGGCCTTCTTAATCTTGCAAGTGTTATTTATGGGTCAAGCAAAATGTAAACTATATAAATGTAAAAACCACACAAGCCTGGAATATATCAGAACAACAGATATGCAACTGCTGTGGTTGTGGATTGTTATTTTTTGTTCTTCACAGAATCACGGAATGTTTGGGGCTGGAAGGGACCTCGACAGACCATCTAGTCCAACCGCCCCACCCCCTGCCCGAGCAGGATCACCTATATCAGATCACACAGGAACACATCCAGGCAGGTGTTGAGTATCTCCACAGAGGGAGACTCCACAACCTCCCTGGGCAGCCTGTTCCAGTGTTGCATCACTCTCACTTGTTCCCCTCCTTCCCCCAAAAGCTAGTGAAGTCCCCGAGCATCACAGAACAGAGATGCTGGGTTGTTCCAGGAAGTAAGCTGGCGACATTTATAAAGTAGTAGGTAATCTCAGGAGTTGCCTTCAACTCCTACATGGAGCAGGAGCTGTTTTAAGTTGCAGTAAACATCTTCCAGTTTTTTTAGATAAAGGGCAGAAGATTGTTACTTGAATTAAGAGTGACACACACCAACTGAGATACCCAATGACAAAGCTATTGGCTTTCTGACCACCTGAAGAGGTACCTCATGAAATACCAGATACTTACTACCAAAAGAGAAGCCGGGCAAATTGAACTACACTTCTAATTCTTGACGATACAGAAGTTTTGCAATAAAAGCAAGGAAGTAAGGGAGGGAGTAGACACATGGGTACTGGCTTACACAAGAGAAAAGGAAGCTATTGCTAAACTAAAGTAGTGGTTATGGGATTGTATTTTTCGGGATAAAGTAAGTGTTAGATCCATCACTCCCAGAGGTGGTGTTCACCACGCGAGTCATTTTTCTAGTACAAACCAACCTTGTGTACATAAAAGCTGATCAAAGTACTATCATGCTGCATCACATGGGCCAAGGGGATGCTCATGGGATGTCTCCAGCTGGCAGGCTGCTGTAGTGGCTCGGGCAGCATTTGCTTTCTTTTAGCAGCCAACTGGCAGAGCCCAAGACAGGAGCTCTTACCTGTTTTCCCTCAAGACCAAACTCAGCCAAGGAAGATCCGATTGCACAGCACAATGCCTAGGGGAGCAGTGCTCCAGTGTTGTTGTCTTACAGTGGTTAAGCAGCTTGTTCAGATACCTCTGCTGCAAGGTAATACATCTCCCTTACCTGTTCTGGGCTGCAGGACTGTAAGTAATTAGCAGCATTAGAAAACACTTAGAAAGCTTTGCTTTGCTGAGGAACAGACTGCTAAGAAACTGTTGTGTCAGGGAAGGAGTAACAGGTACTTGTAAGGGCACTTAATGAAAGAGGGACTAACTTGGATTTTTTTTGTCCATTTTTATAAAACACACTAAGTTTAAGGATATAGCTATAGAACTTGGTCTTCTACATCAGCTTGACATAAAAGCATTCTCCTTCATTCTTTCTGCTCACTTCCTAGAAGGAGTGTTTCAAATCAGTTCTTCCACCCTAAAGATAATGGTACAGGACAGAGTGTTGGCTACCAGCACAAGACTCAAGATACAATCACTGAAGCTGTAAATTCTCTTTTGTGTTATTAGAAGTAGCACCTAGCTGTGGAGTTGTACCCTGGTAAGCACCTAAGTGCAAATGAGCGGTTGCTCCCTGTCTACTTCACCACCACCCAAGTAGGAAACAGGAGGGGAAAGGGTGAGTTGAGATAAAAGACAGTTTAATTTGGGGGGGGGGGGGGGCAGGGCAGGAAACAACACCAAAGCAAAACAGACTCCCAAAACCACCAGATGATAGAGAAAAACCCCAGATGCTTCCACTGGCCAACCAGTTCCCAGCCAGTCCCTGAGCAATAGCAGCTCTGGGAAACGTCTTCCTGCCCTCCACCCCATAATGTTATTGTTGTACATGATGTCACATGGTCTGGGATATCCCTTTGGTCAGCTGGGGTCAGCTGTCCCAGTTGTGTCCCCTTCCAGCTTCTCGCTCACCCCCAGCTTACTTGCTGGCAGGTGAGACAAGAAGGAGAAAAGGCCTTGAATGTGTAAGCCCTGCCCAGCAATAGCTGAGACATCCCTGTGTTATCAACACTGCTTCCAGCACAAATCCAAAATGTAGCATCACCTACCAGCTTCTATGGAAAAATTGAACTTTGTCCCAAGCCAAACCTTCAGGACAGTGTGAAATACTAGGGCAACACATTTTCCACATCCTCATCAAAAGAGAGAGCCTTGCACAGAAAACAGGGTACATGGAACCAATTCTCCTCTGATACGTGGCATTAGCCATAGTGGTTTCATTGCTTGTTTTCAAAGCAACTTATGCTGTCACTTAAAGCTGCCAAACCAGTTCAGAATCACCCCAGCTTCAGCAGGAAGCACTGAATTCCCATGTTCCTTTCCTTTCTTCTTCCACTTTAATTCTTTTAAGAGTATCTGCACATTAATAATAAGAACTAGAAGTAAGTTTTATTTGCATGTAACAAAAATTCCTCCAGCACAGCACAAATTCCTACCCCTTCCCAGGAGCCTCATTGAGGCCACAAGAGCAAGAACAAATTTTGTTTAACTGAGATGAAGTAAAAGTGTATGTTTGTTTCTACAGGAAGGAAGACTAAAAGCCATGTTTGTTTCTGAAGTGATTGGCACAATATTTTACTTACATCAACAGAAGCATATAGCACAAAAGGTTAAATGTGAATAGTCAATGTAACAAGTATTGAATGGAAAACCAGTTACTGATCACTCACTAATGTGAATCAAACCTTTCATAGAAACAGCACTTAGGGAAATTTCAAAAGGCTCCTTAGTTCATAAGTAAGATTTAACCCATTTATAAAGGAAAGTCAGATGAAGCTAAGGACAACCTAACAAAGTTTGGAAGGCTCCATCTGACCTATTAGCTGATCTGAAAAACCTAAGAGTATTGGCTGAGGGGTTGGCTCAAAGAGTTAAAATAAATGGGGTTACGTCAGCTTGGCAGACAGCCACCAGTGGGGTTCCCCAGGGCAGTTTTAGGATCACTCCTCTTCAGTGTTTTGTAAAGGATACAGACAGAGGAGTCAAATGTACAGTAAGTTAGTTTGCTGATGGTGCTAAACTAGGAGCTATGGACCTCCCTCAAGGGAGACATGGTGCTCAAGGTCTAGCACCAGACTTGGTAGTGTTAGATTAATTGCTGGATTTGACTTTAAAGGTCCTTTCCAGCCCAAACAATTCTGAGGTTTAAAACAAGAGCAAGTCCCAGATTCTCCATGTGGGCTAGGGTAGATCTGGTTACATGTACAAACAGGGGTGAGAAGCTGGAGAGCATCCCTATGGAAAGGGATTCAGGCATTTGTGTGCCCTGGCAGCCAAAAGGACCAAGTGTGTCCTGGGGTGCATTAAGCACAGCATAGCTGGCTGGCCAGTCAGAGGGGACTGTCCCAGGCTGCATTGGTGCAGCCCCACCTCAAGCACTATGTGCAGCTTTGGGTGCCTCAGTATAAGGAGGACATCAGACTATTAAAAATGTGCCCAGAGAACGGTGACCAAGATGTTATGAGGCCTCAAGGGCAAGATTTAGAAGGAGCAGCTGAGGTCCTCCTCACAGTCTACAGCTTCTGCAAGAGGGGCAGTAGAGGGGGTGGTGCTGATCTCCTCTCTCTGGTGACCAGTGACAGGACACAAAGAAATGGAAGCTGTATCAGGGAAGTTCAGATTGGACATCTGAAAAACATTCTTCACTGAGAGGGGTGGTCAGTCACAAGCTGCCCAGGGAAGTGGTCACAGCACCAAGCTTGCCAGAGTTCAAGGAGCATTTGCAATGTCACACATGGTTACGTGCTTTAGTCTCAGGTGGTTCAAGCAAGGAGCAGAGCTGGACTCGGTGATCCTTATGAGTCTCTTCCAATGAGAGATATTCTATGATTCTTAGCTTAGGTCTTTACAGAAGAACACTTGAAAAATCAGATTCTTTCATCATAGTCAATTTAATCAGGCTTCTACCAAAGGAGACTCCTAACAAACTGTACAGTAACAATGGACATTTTTAATCAAAAATATTTTAAACACTATTTTGGCTTTTTTTTTTCCATTAGCATTTCTAATCCAAAGCAGAATCTCTGGTGTCACACCCTGAAGGCTCCTGGTTCTGTAGACAAGTAGTGAAGTTCTGTAGTTATGCCACTGCCTGAGAGAAGACTTTGCCTGTGATTTCATAACTGATCTTGGCAAGCCAAGTTATTGCCAGAAGGGGCAGGGCAGGTCTAGCTACTGTGCCACAACAGGTTCTCACTCTGCCCATTTCCTTCCCCAAGTTAGCATCCTGTAGGATCCCTGAGCTGATTCCCACTCACTGTGCAGCCCACACTATCCCAGGGGCCAACAAGGTTAAGTAGCAGGTCATCTCCTTTGAGCAATGTGAACTCTTAGAAACCAACAAATGCCAACTGCAAAACCCACATCCCACTGACATAAACACTAATCAGGCATCTCAGGAAGCTGATGTCATACATATTTCATATTCCATATCAATATTTGCATGTGTAAGATGCTGTGATACATACAGTACTTTGTACAAAAAGCATTGCTATTTCAATTAACATTCTGATGAAATCTGAGCAGCTGTCTTAATAAGGAGGCTGACTTTAAAGACTTTTGAATTTTGAAACACTGAGCACTCCAGAATCAGTGAGGTTTGGCCATAAGTCCTTTTACAGAGTTTCAAGTTTCTGAATGCAAATGCACACAAAACCATCATGCTTATACTTACCTCTCTGTGATTGTGACTGGAATTATTCCTTTCCTAAAGCATTCATAAAAACCAGTACCTTATGAAATGTAATGCTGTACACAATCCAACAGTCAGGACACCACCAATGAGTCCTGAATATTTTTCATCTCTGCAAAGTCATTGTGTAGCATTGGCAGTCTCTTTATTCTCCTCAACCACTGTTCCCCCATTTCAAGTTGCTCCATCAGGTCAAAAGCGGTGCCAGACATTCACAGACGCATAGAATGGTCCAGAATCACCTAGGTTTGAAATGATGATGGATTTGGGGCCTTAGGTTTCAATGTCATGTTCCACCTAATACAAAGTAACTTGGACTTACTAAAGAAACAGGCCTGCTTGCCTTCCTTGCCACTCTAAACGCTTGCTCCTTCTTCATGTCAGCAATAAAGATTACACACAGCCTTCTAATTGTTAAAAACAATGGATGAAAACTGGTGAGAAGATACAAACACGGGAAGGAAGAGAGGAGGAGAAGAAGGGACATTGCCCTGCTCGGTGGCTGCCTGCAGTTACACGGTGTAGCAAAAAACATTAAGGAAATGATTAGCTGCAAACAGTAACAAAAAGTGGAAATCATCCTACATAACACTGCTTACTAGTAATGACTCGTGATATGGAAACCACCAACGTTCAGCAGGCATTTCAGGAACCTGTAACTAGGACAAAGAACACAGCACTTCTTACTTTAAGCAGTTAGAGCTGCTCTGGCAGAGCAGTCCGAGAATAGAGATGACAGAATAAATCTGAAGATTAAAGTATGATAAATAACTTAAATCATAGCTGTGACCAGTTTTGCAAGCCTTCCCCTCCTGTAGTACACATGAAAACAAAGAGATATTTCTGGATGAGCTGAGGAATGCAGAGCTGCTTCTCCTTATTTTAATAAAAAATACAGCATTTGAAGTTCCACTTACAAACGTCAAAACAGAAGTGTACATACATGGGACTGACATTTTTTCCCCCTAGGCAACTGCATAAAAGTTTTAAAAATAGTTTGCCACTGTACAGCATCTTTGAAAAGAACATCCCTTCAAAGGAACAGATGTCAACAGGTAGGAAGAATGCACTTGTGGAGACCACGGGGAACGAGGTACAGCCACCAGAGCTATTACGAAGGAGCGCAGACCTTGGATTGAAATCCTCAGCAAGTTCTCCTTTTTCCCCAGGACAAGCAGGTTTATGTATTATGGCATACACAATGCAGAGGATCTGAAAGCGCGGTTTTGTCCTTAGTATGAGCCCTCTTTGAAGGATTCCGCTAGATCTTGATTGGCAGCATCATACTGTACAATGAAACGTTTGAGTTCCTCAATGCATCGCTCACCTATTTCATGCAAATTCTGCCGCAGGGCAAACTGAAGGGAATTCTCCAATGATGGATCTTTGTCAATCAGCATCTTCACCACCATGCCAAAGGTTTCACAGTCTTGTCTGTAGACCTAGAAACAATACATTTTAGAAAGTGATTAAATGCAAGGCTCTTCATGTTAGCACACTCATTGAGTTAGGTGCCTCTGCAGATCCAAACTAAAGAACAGAATAGAATAGACCAGACCAGACCAGGTTGGAAGAGGCCTTTGAGATCATCAACTGGATGGGGTGCTTGGTGCCATGGTTTAGTTGATTAGATAGTATGATAGGGTGATAGGTTGGACTCGATGATCTCGAAAGTCTCTTCCAACCTGGTTAATTCTATTCTAATTATTGGGTTCAACATGGGGTTCAGCTGTAAGGCATAATTGCCTTTTCCTGTCTTCTGACTTGCACTAATGTAGATGGTAACCAGTCCAGAAACACCTGGATACAAGAAATAACTTTCATTGAAAGAATGCCTTAAAGAGAGATTAAGTTCCTCTTGCAGCACTATTTAAAACAGAATGGCAGAGCAATATGCAAATGGTAAGCTAAATTAATTTTACATCTATTTGCAAAGAAAATCAACTGTGTCATGTCTAACAACCACAGCCTTTTTATCTGTAGCCTTTTCTAAAGCTTTAAATACAAGTTGTGTTTAAGTAATTTCACCAAATTCTATTTGCTTGTTGGGTATCTGTTTCTTGCAGGAGTTCTTGACAAATGTGACTTTAATTAATTTGACTGCATTTGTGATTCAACCACTAAGGATCAGAGAAATCCCAGTGGTGGTTTACATATGATCTCATACTGCAAGGAACTTGAGTACTGCATCCAGTTCTGGAGCATATCTTACAGGAAAGATATGGATGTGCTGCAATGTGTCCAGAGAAGGGCCAGAGGGCTGGAGCACCTCTCCTATAGAGTCAGACTGAGAGAGTTGGGGCTATTCAGTCTGGAGAAGGCTCCAAGGAGACCTTATTGTGGCCTTCCAGTTTCTGAAAGGGGGCCTACAAGAAAGCTGGTGAGGGACCTTTTAGGGTGTTGAGTAGTGATAGGACTAGGGGGAACAGAGCAAACCAAGAAGTGAGTAGATTCAGATTGGATATTAGGAAAATGTTCTTCACCATGAGGGTGGTGAGACACTGGATCAGGCTGCCCAGGGAGGTGGTGGAAGCCCCATCCCTGGAAGTTTTTAAGGCCAAGCTGGATATAGCTCTGGGCAACCTGATCTAGTGTGAGGTGTCCCTGTCCATGGCCTGGGGGTTGGAACCAGATGATCTTTGAGGTCCCTTCCAACCATGACAATTTTGTGATTCTGTGAATAAAGAGGCTGCAAGTCAGTTACATACCACACTCAAGGAGAAGTAACTTCTTATCACTGCAAACTCCTTATCAAACAAACATAACTCTGCTCCTAGGTGGTTTTCATAAGTGACTCAGTGGCCATTCAAATGTTTTTCTTTCAGATTCCAGCTAAGGTTATTAATCTAAACACTCAACAAAAATGGAACTTCTCAAAGTCCTCCATCTGCAGTTCGTTTTCACACCTCTTTGGCCAACTTCTGTTTAGAAAATACACCAGCTTTCTGAATTAAAAGTAGTAAGTTTTATACCTCTGCACTTCTTTTTTAAGGAGCAATGAACAACCAACCACCCACACTACTAAAACATTGCTATTCCTCAAAGCATTGTGTGTTTGTCTCAGAACTTCATTTTGAGAGATGTGTGACCCTTTTCTCCCACATTTATCTGTACTGTAGACACAAATGATACAGCTGAATTTAAGCAATTTCCCATTAGTAAAAGAGGAAGAATGAAAAACAAACAGCACCCTCCCCCCCAATCAACATAATACCACATATTTTAATTCCTAAGGGCCAGGCCAAAGGCAGCTTAAGCAAAATGCATAGTAAAAGGCATAGTAAAAAAAAACTTCCAAACATTCTGTACACAAATTAAACTAGTCTCAGAAACAAAATGATTTAACAAGATACCTTTAATAAAGGCAGCTCTCAAAAGTTTTAGATGAGGGACTGTTTAGAAGGACCTGTAGTGATGGGATGAGGGGCAATGGTTTGAAGCTGGGGTGGGGGAGATGTAGGCTAGCCATCAGGAGGAAGTTCTGCACAATGAGGGTGGTGAAACACTGGAACAGGTTGCCCCAGGGATGTGGTTAAGGCCCTACACCTGGAGACATTCAAGATCAGACTCAATATGATCCTGGGCAGCTTGATCTAGTTGGAAGTGTCCCTGCCAGCTGCAGAGGGTTGGACAAGATGACCTTGGAGGGTGCCTTCCAATGTGGTGTATTCTATGACTCTGTATTCTGTAAAAACAGTTTGAAATAGGACCTACTTTTTAAACACTGGCTGATAAATAAAAGAAAATGTTATAGTAGAATCTCATTTTCAATGGAGATTAAGAAGTCAAGAAGAGTGCAGCCCAAAACAAACTGGAGCTAAACATCCTAAGAGTGGAAACAGTGCGCACAGAGCATTTTTATGAGAGGGGGTTTGCTTCCTGCTGTGTAAGCTTGGTTCTTTGGTAATATCAGCACGAAACTCAGACTTCTCAGAGTTCACGCTCCACAGCAAGCAAAACATGGTACTTGCTAAGAGAACTTCAGAGTAAATTCAGGTTACTTTTTTTCTGATTCTTTCCAAGGGAAAAGCTCAGGAAGAACTGCTGTCTCTGATTAGCCATAGGACAGACAGGTGATATTTCACTTTGGGTAATTCATCCCTTTCAAGTACTTGCAGCAAGCTTGCTAGCAACCTTCACAGAATGATTTCTGAAAGGTTTTTTCTCCTCAAAGCCACTATATTTGGGGGGAATAGTTCAGAACTTGCCCCCCTTCCTTTTATTGCATATCTATTTGTCCTATGTTATCACCTTTGAAGTGGGTAGACCAAGGACATGCGTATGATTTTCCGCAGGTAAACAAACCTGGCAACTGTCAGTCTTCAGAGGACACTGTGCAACCCCAGCAAGAGTGAAACTCTGGCACTAATAGAGAACACAGACCCATTGCCTTGTCTTCTACACAGGAAGGCACTCAAAGCTGTATCTGGAAGAAATGCTCTACTTTTAACTGGTCTTCAAATTAATGGCAAAGACTTCAATCTGCTATTTCTCTCATGCAAAACAGATGAAATTCTCTGACCCTCAGCACTTTTCTCTTCAAAACTTTCACAAAAGACTTGGAGGAGAATCAGGAGAGTAATCACCATTGTTGCATCTGGAATCAGAAGTCACGTTGCTGTCTCAACAATCTGGAAGCTAAACACCTTCATATAGGAGATGGAGGTTTTCAATAGCTTGTGTTAAATGGAACTGACCTAAAACAGGGGAAGAGGGTGAAGGTGGAGCAGGAAGGCAGTTCTCACAACAGAAAACAAAGGAAGCAGCTCAGGTCCTCTGACAACAATTGAGCAATTTTCCCTCAACAAGATTTCTAACCCAGCTGCTAATTCTGATCCTCCTGGTGCAATCTGCCTCCTTCTCAATTGTGCTGATAAACCCATTTGTATAGCTGAGATGTAAATTGCATCACTGAGATGATCCCTTTTAAAATTACGTCCCCCCACTGCAATCCAGTGATTCAATTCCAAAACCAGATGCATCAGCACAACTGAAAGAACGGTGAGCCACAGTTTTAAAGTGGAATTACCTTCACAAACCGGTTTATACCTGAAGCAGTGCACAACCAGCAACCCTCAGAGAAGTTACTGTGCTTTGGGAGCAGAGATTATCAATCACAAGAATATCAATTAGAGAAGATATTAGTTACAGCCCAATGGTAGGGTCAGCTATTTAATAGAAGTGTGAAAGTGCTCAAAGCCCCTTTAAAAAAAGAAAGGTGTCATGGCATATTAAAATCCATCTTCTCCAGAGAAGAGGAGGCAGCAATTTCTGGAAAATAAGCTGAGAATATGATGCTTGAGAAAGAAAGAAAACTGCAGAAAAGGCTCCAGACAAGCAAAAAAGCTCTCTGTTGGAGAAGAACACTGGAAGAACTTGTGACCCAACAAGGTTTGAGAATAACCTTATCTTCAAAATTCCAGCTGATGCTGATTTTGAGCTCAGACCATGGAAAGCTCATCTGTAAGCATCTGGAACTAGAAACTAAAAATGATTCCATGTGTGGGAGAAGAAGAAATAACCTTCTTATATTGAAAAACAAGAAAGGGAATGATACCAATGACATGATTATTCTGTCTGATATATATGCCAGGTAATCCTGAAAACAGCTAAAGCCACAGGGTGATCATCTACCAAGGCCCTAGCATACTTTTATTCTCTGAACAAAGGTATAATACCAGCACAATAGACAGAATAAGTAACACTTCAGTAGGCAGATGAAAGCGAAGCAGAAGCAGCTGCTCTTCCAAATAGATGTATTAATATTTATTTTATATACTCATGCAAAATATATAGTCTTGATTGTCCTCTGAATGAGAAGTATATAAGGCAAAGTCATGCTCACTTTGAAGAGTTTTCCAAAAACCAGGACATCTGAGGTCTGTGAGGCTGCAGCAGCACAGATTCAAAGGGCAATGGGGCCAGTAAAAAGGTAAGTTAAAATGGAGGTATTAGCAACCCTTGTTTCAGCCCACACACCAACTTCTCCAGCTGAGCTCTACAGCCTGTGCAGGATTTTTAAGTTCTTGAGGTGATCCAGAGAAGCTAAAACTACAGCTTCTGCACTTCTCTGACAACTGGAAAGACAAGCCCCACCAGGCTACGAGTTGGCTTCTATACCTTCCATGTCCACAGCTGGTAGAAAGCACAACTGAGTAGCAAGTAGGAGATGCAAATTTCTCCTCTGAGGACCCAACTGAATCTTCACTTCTCTTCTCATTCCTGGAAGAACTGCTCTGACAAATGTGCTTATTTTATCTCAAGTTGGACAATATTAACTATGGTCTCCTGCTACTGTTTTGAATTCATACGACCGTGGCACTTGTTTTGAATGCTCTTGGCTGTATGCACATGTAAAAGCCTTTTAAATAGCCATCAAGAGACTTGTGCATGCAAGGCTCGAGCAGCTTTACACAAGAAATGGGCAAGCAAATTCATTTAAATGCAGAAGGTGGTACTTCTGCTTGAACACACAAGCAGGATCACCAGGCATGAGAAGGATCACATACATTAAGTGGATGTGATGATTTAACAAGTAAAACTGACGCTCATGATTTAATCTGGAATTTCCAATCCTTTGCTCTTTTTCAGCACAACCTTTGCTGCACTTTTGAGCATCGCTATCATTTCATGCATTTACAGATTAACACTTTCACACCTCCATCAGAACTCTTTCACAGCACCACAACACAACTCTAGGCTCTTTGAGCATCTCTGCACCACATGTATGTGCTCGAGTCAGCCCTCATCTTCAGAGGTGCCTGTTCTCAGCTCCTCATCCAGAAGGCCAAAAACATTCAAGGCTCAGTTCATACAGAGAAAGGAGTTAAGAGTTGTGGCTCATAAACCACAGCCTGCAACCCTTAGATACTAACTCACCCTTGAGAAGGCCCAACGTGCCCAGCAATCACTATCTTGTATCTGAGATTCATGCAACTTTTCATTTAATACACTTTCAGAAGACAGAAACTTTTCAGTTGCTGAGGGCACATCTCCCACACATATCAAATAGTCCATGAAAGGAGGAATGAAGCAGCATGTTCACTGGTAGTAGTTTGTTTTCTGACAAAGGCAGAGCCTGAACTCGCAAAGCACAAGTATAGCCCTAGTCTGTTCCACATCTCCTCCAGACACACACCCTATTAATGAAAGGGCAAACGGCCTGAAGTCTCTCCTGCTTCAGTGATGCCCCAGGGCTCCTCTACACCAGACAGAAGTAACAGCTTTAGTTCCTGTAGCTAAACCAAGACAGCTAGGCTGGTATAGCCCTCTGGTGGTATAAAGCCAGCTTCTGATTTCCCCTCCTCAGCAGACCTAAAATAAGTCTGACAAAGTGCTCTTCTGTTAGCGCAGCCTCATCTGTGCCAGATTTTCTCAGCATGAGTAGACAGACTATGAGGTATATTTTCTCTTGTACTCCTAACTGAAAGCTTTGCTGAAAGATTTTGTAATGTAGACCGAGCTCTAAGCCGACTGGGTGTGCAGTAAGGTTGTGTTACAATTGCACATGTAAATGCTAGCAAACAGGGAAATTACTATACACCAAATTACTTTCAGTATTGCTGGTACCAGTGGTTTTTTTCTTTGCCAAAGACACCTTTTTAAAGGAAATGTTACCTCTCCCCAAATCATTACTTTTTAGTGTATTTAGATACTACCTCAGATTTTTCTCAACCATGCAAACAAGACTTTATTAGCTTACCCCAAATTTACTCTCCTTACGTACAACAAGCTAATCCTCTGCTGAAAGTGCCCAGAGAAATGTTCATTACTGCAGTGGCAGTGTAATTGCAGAGCTACATTTATGAGCACAATATATAAATTTATAGCTCCACAGCGCAAAGAGTGCTCAGAACTGTCATTAAACCCCTTGCAGACAATTCCCATGATCAAGACATTTAAAATTGGATTTCAACTAAAGATGAACTATTTTTCATGGTTACAAAGAGCTGAATTAACACAACAAACGGAATACCTGGTAACAATAGCAGCATGCAATTTTAAATCATAAAACATCAACAAGTCTGTGCCTTTGTTAAAAATGCACTAATAATTTTGCCTTGAATCCATGTAATAATTTCTGCACCCATTAACCAAGGTGTTTATAGACCAATTAGATATTCATTGAAATGCAAATTGGGGGAAACAAGAATCTACTATGTAACAATGAACAATTCCATGTTCACTTGCTACTTGCTGGAGATATGCAGAATAGTAAAGCTGTTTGCACTTAAAAACAATTCTGGCTCCCTTTCCATTGAAAATTTCAAGCACTTGGTTTAATAGACTTAAGCAGCATCTAAATACCCAACTGGAAGTTCTGCTGAAGTCCCTCATGTGGAATAGATGCTGATACAGGCATCATTTTAAGAACAGCACAAATTCCAGTTTGAACTCTGCTTTGCCCTTAAGGACCAGGACTAGCAACATGAAGGGCAGTGAGTGAGCACAGGGCAGCAGGAAGGGGTGCTGCGAGAAGACCCATGGGAGAGGGAGCTGAGGCCACCTCCCTGTGAACATCCCAGGTGTTGGTTGCTGCTCCCTGCACAGGGGGCACAGCTGGTCTGCATCTTGCTTCTAGCACACAGCATCTCCTGTGTGCATTTTTATTTATTCCTTTGATTAAACTGATTTGAAAGAGAAGTATGCAGTCTACAACAGTACCACTGCAAGGCTTCCCACTTCATTTTAAAGTAGAATTGGAATATGAAAAGAGGTGAAAAGTGCTCTGTAAAACTGGGGGTGGGTCTGTGTAAGTACAGCAAACTCTGCTGAGTTTAAACACACATTTTAAGACTGAAAACCCTGAAAAGTTGGCTTGGATCCTGAGAACTTTTCCATGCTGTGTAATCCACTGGGAAGAAAACATGCAGGTCAAATTATTTACTTGCATGAAAGCATTATCTTCAGTTTAAGCTCTAGACATCATCTGGATACTCCTTTGCTTTGTATCATGCCCCTGGTGACACCTCTGTAATTACAGTAAAGTCATATTGTTTGCACAGGGTGGTGACCATTGAAGCTCAGGGGAAGCCAGTGACTAGTTTTGGGTGTGCAACAACTACAGGAGTGCCCAAACAGAGCCATGCTGCCTCCTTGCCTTCTGCACGTCAGCTTCATCTTCCTATCACTTCTGCTGTGATGGGCTCTGCCCCTCAGCAGTAATACCTCTAATCATCATCTCTGTGGAAAGCACCACCCCTCCTCAACTCCTTTCTTCCCTTCTCCATCCAAACAAAAAATTACACGTTTTTGTGCACTTACTCAATGCTTATGAAGCAACCTAAATAAAGAACATACAGCTTTTGTATCACACTGTTGAGCAGAGACAATAAAAATAAGAGGCAATTAAAATGATAAGTCCTCAACAATGACAGGAAGTGTCACAGAGTCACACAAGGACAAGTCTGTAGAGCGAGGCTATACAATTCTGAACAATCACAGCAAAAGCCAACCAAGCTGGTACTATTCAGAAAACTGTTCATGTCAACTACTGAACCGTCTCAGCTCTCTTTTAAGCCAAAGTGAACAGGGAAAGCACCACACACAAAGTATTCAGCACGGTGCAAGATAAACATTAAGCTGCTGTGACATGTACTGCATGGCAAATAAAGCAGTAACTGCATTAAGCTGCTGTGACATGCACTGCATGGCAAATAAAGTAACAACTGCAAAGTTCAGCAACAGAGTTTTCATTTACCAATCCTTACATTTTCCAAGTAGATCCTCACTGCTTTAAAATAACTGCAAACAAGTTTTCAATAAGAAGGAAGTTTACTTGAAGTATACTGCTAGGAAACCCACACATTTACTTAAATCATTTTCAATACTACAGTGGAGGACTTTAAGCGAATGTTTAAATGAAAAAGAACTGACACACAACAGAAATGCACATCATGATACATTTCATTTAATATTACATTTTGGCAAGAGCAAGTGCGTTATTACTGCTTCAAGGAATGTCTTGCTCAGTCAAGCAGAAGTAGCTCCCATGTGGGAGAGCAAGAACTATTATGTTACATGGTTTTACTGGAGATAATTCTTTACTAAACCAATCAGACCACATAATAACGGCATTCTAACACCAACTACAGGCCCTTGGAGACCAGTTTGTGTGTGGCCTAGGTTTCATAGGCTTCTTTTACAACAGATGTGTTGGATGAGGGTAGTGTTACTTCATATATTAACTTGTGTGTTCCTTCAGTAAAAGAGCAGTTCTACTTCTCACATATTCTTCTTGTAGAAAATGTGTGCCTTCTGCAAGCAGATGATAAATCTGAATTCAGGTAATCCACAGCAATTACAATTCATCATTTTCTAAACCTCACTAGAAGTGCTGATAATCTCTTAAAAGATTTACCAATGACACCTTTTCAGCTCAAGCATAATACCCAGCTATGTTTAAGAATGCCCAGCTACAAACAACTATGCACCTACATCAAAAAAAATTTGCCTGAAAGAGCAACAACTTATGTACCTATTAATTTCTCTTTGTTCTACAATGATCTTCAGGTGTAAATACTGCATTTTCATAGGACCACGAATGAAAACAAAACTCTAAAAGCTCTCCTCTCTGATGGATGAAAAAAAAACCCAACCAAATCCCATTACTTGAAATGTACCAGTTCAGGATCAAACAGGAAATAATCAGCTTTATGCCAGAGGAAGGACCTCGCCCTGCAATTTTTATTTATAAAATACTGAATTGATGGAAAGCTATTTCCTAAATCTGCTCCACGGTAAACTTATTGCTCTATCCAAAACAGGAAGGGTGAAGTTTATCTACAAGAGACTCTATGTTAAATCTCTTGTTAAAAATGCTTTAATAGCTTTCAGTTATGTCCACTGACCATAAAGGAAAGCAATATTCATTTAAGCTTCATCAGAATGGGCTGACAATCACATGACAAAAACCTTCTTCTTCATCACAGAAACGCACACATAATTTTGCACGGAAAGTACAGTAGTTTGAAATCCACAACTATGGACTGTGTTGCAGTCAAGATCAGCAATGATGCATGAGCTTTTACCAAAAAGGGGTATTTAGCTTTCCCTCGTTGGCCATTGGAATGTGCTTATTGGCCATTGGAATGTGCTGCCCAGGGAGGTGACGGAGTCCCCATCCCTGGAGGTGTTCAAAAAATGCTTGGATGTGGCACTTGGAGCCATGGTTTAGTTGTCCTGAGGTGTTAGGTATTAGGTAATAGGTTGGACTTGATGATCTCTGAGGTCTTTTCCAACCTGGCTGACTCTGTGAATTACTTAAGATATCTTACTTTCAATTTCAAGAAATATCCTCAGCTACAAATATTCTCTAATACAACTTTCTCCATTAAGAGGGCTCACTTTCACTAATAGGTAAGACAGAATTTTACCCTGGGGTATGGATCACCTGTGCTTTTATTTTTCCAATGGCACAATGCAAACGAGCAGCAAGAGAAGAAAACAAACAAACAAAACCTTCCTTTTTCAATTAAGGGCAACTCCCAGCAGCTCAGTTGCACAGTTAACTAGCAGCAACATTGCCATTGTACAGTCAATGAGTTTTAACAACCAGCCTTTATATAAGAGTCTCTCATAATCACTGTTTAAATAGCAACTTCATGTTTTCCCTTCTTTAACTGTTAAAAAAAAATGCATGCTAAACATTATGCTGCAAATGTGATTCAGCCCCCTAAAGAAAATACAACACAAAAATAAGTAAACTACTGTATGTAAGGGACAACGTTTCAGAGAGGAAAAGCAACAGCTGCAAGAAGAAAAACAATTACTTAGATTACCAACATTTTATTACTTAGTTTATGTTAAACCTTAACGTTTCTGAAAGTTTAGAATTACTTCACACATTATATTAGCCTTACAAATCAGTTTTATTAGTGCCTCAATAAGGGATCACATTTTCTTCATGTCCAAGTCACAGTCCTGTTTCTACTCTCTAAACAGCAACTCTCATCATTTACTTTAAGTACTCCTTTTAGATAGGAAAAAAGTAAATTAAGGCCATGTTTTTGAAGACTTCTATAAGCTTTCCCGAGCTTTTTCCATATGCAGCTGTAACAGTTGAAAAGACTATGCCCCCATACCAGCTGTCACCATTCCCATGTCAGAAATCATCACCCCACTTCTTTGTGTGAGGCAACAATTCATTAAAATTCATTTTCAGGCAAAATCAGCCCAATTATGTTACATGCTAGTACAACAGTTGGGCTGCAGGAAGGAATCGCCTATTCTAGGTGAGAGGGCAACAAGCAGCTGTAGATGATGTCTAGAAAGAACATTTATCTATAGGTTTATTAGTGTGTTCAGTCCTCTGCACTCATTCAGGACTGCCCACAGAACTGCCAGCTAACCTAGACAGACAAAGCACACAGGATCTGTGCGGAAAGAACCACAGATCTTAGTGTCTATCTTCAGCCAACACAAAGCATATTAAGACTCAAAACCTAAACCTAGCATTATGGCTCGGGGAGGTGAAAGTCAGATGTATGATGAAGCCCCATTTCTCATTACAAATACATCAATTCCTTATGGATTTTTAGCATTCAACATCCTAACTATCCCTCCTGAATCTGTTCCCACAATTCTAGCTATTTCCACTTATTTGGAAGCAGAAATTTGAGCTAAAAAGTACAGTAATAAGAAAGTATGCCTCTCCCCAGAGAGAAAGCCACAAGGAGTAGAGATTGTCTTTTATGGTTAGTAAATCATGTGTCTTAGAGTAGTGATTACCAGTTGTGGTTCCAAGATAAGGTAGCAGTAGCTCTGCATTTACACAGTGGATACACCACTGCAACCCACAGTACTTGGAATTAGTTATTTGCTAAGTTTGGGTTACAGCTCCTAAGTAATATTGAAAAATCACAGCAATTAGCTGGCTCAGAAAAAGCTTGGGAATCGCTGATTTTTAAATCATGAACTATTTTTACACAAAACAAGCCTATTTTGTATTTTAAAAGATCTTTTGAAACTAAGAATGTTGGCTTCCTACTTCCTCATTACAAGCCTTTATTAATGAGACAGTTAAACAATGCTGCAGCATTTCAGCACAAGAACTGTTACCTATCAAACTCATTAAAGGAATGTCTGCCCTGTTCAGTCCAGTGTCACTGAACATTTTCCAGAAGTTGTCTGATGGGGTGAACTGACAGAGGACAGATTTGGAACAAACTTGGCAAGATATGTGAACACACGCATGACTTTTTGAAGTGTTTGCTTGCCTTCAAATTCTGGCATCCACTGAAAAGCTTTGATTCTTTTTGAGTCTGGCTTCAGTCAGTCCTTATAAAAAGTATTACGACCAACAGAAGAAAATTGAGATCATCAAATACTCTTTTGTGTCGGGGATCTGGGGTTTGTTGTTGTTGTTGTGGGGTTGTTTTTTTTGTTTGAAAGCTTTAGCTCTGTATTCTTCACACAGCTTAAAGCAGCCTTCTATGAACCCTGGCATCTATAAATAGTGAAAACAGTCCAAAAAAGTATTTCTAGTACTCAAGAGACAAAATTTGTACAAGGATACTAGAGGTCTAGACTCAGTCCTCTTGTCCTCTTATATTTACTGTCATGAAATGTCTTATTCATTCTAACCATAAACATTAGGGAGGCTGGTTATGGTACCAAAATTGGTTCACTAGTAATGACAGTAAAGCATTGTGTAAATTGACAACTCAATAAAAAAAAATTAGAACAAAGTTAGAAGCTGCCCAGCAACTCAGGTTAAATATTTGTTGACTATTAGCAGCAGCATTATGAACTGAAGCCACTGAAAAGATGCCGTAAGTTCTACCCCTACCCAAAGCTCCAATGCATAGAACTTCACTCTGGCAAATCACAGTGAAATGGTGGTGGTTTGTTTGGTTTTTGGTGGGTTTTTTTGGGGGTGGGGGTGGGGGTGGGGAAGGGTGCTTGATTCTTCAACTAAACACTTCCTAAAATTTCAAATTACCCTTAACACCTTGATGGCTTGAAGACATCCCCAAATAGTTAATATCCAGAAACATACACACTTTGTCATATTAATCTTACCTTCAAAGTTGTATAAACTATTGTTTGAATAGTTCATTGATTCACTTATTCAGTAATTTACTTCAGGGTAGACAACAAAACAAGTAATTTCAAGTCAAACAGCAGAAATCCAGGGAGAGAGTAAGCAAATAAGGCTGTAATACAAAAGAAGATCTAAACTAGATAACAAAAATGGAAACCATAGATCTATATATTAAAATAATTACTGAATAAATGTGCTATTACAACATAAATAAACTTTTCTAGTGCTGTATCTGTAAGCAGAGTAAAAGCTGTTGCTGATGAAGTCTACTGATGTTGGATTGATACAGTGTGTTTTGGCTAAGAACAGCATGGAAAGAGAGCAGCGAGGGATCTTTTGATAAGCAGAACTAAACAGTTTACTGCCCGAGATAAAAATAGGTTGCAAAAGGTCAAAACACTTTAATGCAATAGCCAAAAGAAACAGCACCGTGCCATTTACCTTTTAACCTTACTTCACAGAAGATCACCATGTGCTCTCAAAGATACAGAATAGAGAGGGGTTATTCGGACAAACACATCCTGAAAAATAAGGCATTCCTCACTAGTTCACTCTAGTAAAGACCTGGCTGAACTACACTGTCTGGGAACAGAATTGAAGGAGGAAAAAGTTTGAAGCCAAATTAAATAAATTTAACAAACCACACAATGAAAACGAATGACATTTTCTCATTTCATTTAGAAATTTCCAGCAGGCTTTTTTCTGTTCTGTTTTGTTTTTAAAAATCACATGAGGGGTATAAGCAGTGCAAAATTCCTATTTCCAGATCAGCAGGTAAAACATTTTGTTATTTCAAGGATTAGTATCCATAAAGAATTGATTTACACACTGAACAAAGGATTCTTTCATGTATTTAAGAGTACCCTGGACTGTGTAGAATGATAACAGTAAATGTTTCATTAAAAAAAAAATACAATGTTCTTTTCTACAGGGTAAGTCAGTAGCACACACTCTTAAGGAAAAAAAATGTGACTAACACCTTCCATTTGTCAGCGACAATGCACTGAAACCAGTTCTTGGAACTACCGCTTAGTTTTTAATAGGATCCATTGACTCACTTCATCTTACCTCAACTCAGTACTAAATTCTCTTTCACTTGTTAACCTCTTCTCTTTGTTCTTCCTAATTCTGCACTCCTCAGCAAACTACACTGTGGACAAAGTCAAATCACTCTTCCTGCTCCGTAGACCCTGCAGTTGGCCAACACATACTTAATAAATAAACCACTCCTAACTCTGACTGCTTTCTGCCATCACAATTCTATACGTCTTCCTTGTTCCGTCACCAAGTCTTCACTCAAGCTCTCATACTTAGCTTTCACTTGATGTAAAACATGCTTTCAATTTCTGACTTTTCAGAGAGCTATCTAAGCATCCTCGGATTAGTTTGCAGCATCAATGCATTTACATTTCATACATTTCTAGCAAATGTAAAACATATAAACAAAAGGTAAGTTTCCTATCTAAATGGAAACATTTAAGGAACAAACACTTCCCACTGTTACATTACAGCCACATGCACATGTTCTCTCAGAGCTTTTATTTTAGATAATAACAGCTTCAAGGAATACAGCAAAAAAACCCTATTTGCTTATATGTTATACACAAATGCTGAGCAATTCACCTTGACGTGAATAGCAAGTCTACCAATGAAAATCTTACTTGATATGAGGCATGAAGTATTCAAACTCAATTAACAGGTTAAATGACCTTGCCTCCTTTAAAATCTCAGCTGATCCACAAAGGACAAACACAAGCTCATTGCTTTAACAGGCCTCTGCATATCTCAATACATATCTTCAGCAATATACTTAAGTCTTATTGTACAGAAAGTCAAACAACAACAGACTGAAGAGAAGCTGAAGAAGACAAAAGACCTAAGACATGAACCATGTTACCAGCAGCAGAACAAGAGGACACAGTCTCAAGCTGCAGCAGGGGAAATTTAGGCTGGATGTCAGGAAGAAGTTCTTCATATAAAGAGTGATTAGGCATTGGAATGGGCTACCCAGGGAGATTGTGGAGTCACTATCACTGGAGGTGTTTAGGAAGAGACTGGATGGGGTGCTTGGTGCCATGGTTTAGTAGATTAGATAGTGCTAGATGATAGGTTGGACTCGATCTTGAAGGTCTCTTCCAATCTGGCTAACTCTATTCTATTGTACAAAGGCACCAGACTTTAAAAACTAATCGGTATGATTTTTCAGCAAAAGGGTTATTGAAGCCTCTTTTCCTGAAGGAGAAAGGATCATTTTTATGATAAATGTCACCATTCAAAGAAGTGAACAAACTGGCTCATATGCAGAGTAAAGAAAAAGCTCTGTGTTAGAAGCTGAGGTTACATTCCCAGAAGTCTTCAACATACAGCACAGGCCTAAGTCAAGCAAGGAGTCACCTTACACTTTCACTGCACCGTCAGAAATACACACAGGCAGAAGTTAGGTTTCTCCCATCAATAAGAAAAATATTACTTGGATCAATATAAATAGACAAAGAGGGAATAAGCTTTATAGTAGATTACATACTTCTCCCTGGAAGCATTGCTCAGGCTGCTTACTATGACATGAGTAACACCTACACAAATTAAAAGGCTCCAGAGCCAGCTCATTATAATGATACAAGCTTTTCTTGTTAGCAAAAAGCCCATCCTGCTTAAAATAGAATGCTCTTAAAATGGAATTTCTTCAGTAAGTCATCTGGGTCATGAGAGACCATATAATTACTTTAAACTCAAGACTTTTCTGACAACCTCCCCCCATTCTCCAAATATTGATTGACTAATGATGCAGCAAATTTGCTAACCAAGAAGGCATACTGTATTTAACTCTCTTTTTTTTTTAAGTCTGTCTTATCAAATCATGGATACATTCTCAATTTTAGATTAATCATATCTGTACTAGATATGTTAATGACTCAGTACTGCAACCGTTTTACTGTATGTTTACTAGTGTACAGATGATAATTGTCACATTGGGAGTACAGAGGTAAATCACAATCCAAAAGGACATTTTAAGAATAACAGGACCAATAATTTGGTTGTACCTATTAGGAATCATTTCAGTCTGTTATTAAAAGCACCAATACATGGGGGCTCAAGAAATCAACAGTCTGAACCAAGCCAAGGGCAAATCAGAGAGCTTTCCAGAGCTCAGAGTTAAACATTTAGGTATCCTGTTACTAGAAAATCAAAGGGGGAAAGGGGGAGGGGAAGGCATTAACTGACTTTGATGAAACCAGAAACAGAATCTTGTGAGTTTATCTTTGCCTCTGATTTTAGCAAAACCATACTTGCAAGAAAACATCCTTCAGCAGCATCACCAAAAAAAAAAAAGGGAAATTTTACAGAGCTGTAGTTATGCCTAATAATAAACCTGACAAAGACACTTTAAAATTTATCAAGGCATTTTTGAGTTACAGCTAGACCTGCACTTAGGTAATCAGATTAATAATTTGATTTAAAACTCTTTTTTACCTAATGAAATTATTCATATTGGGTTTTTTATTTGTAGTTGATGAGAACTACAGTAAACCAGACCAAATGGACTACAGCACGATTCAGCAGCTTATCACATTCCTCGGTGATTTTGGGTACTCAATGCAGGAACGCTGTGTTTCCTGCCTCATAACTGTAGATTCCTGAAGATGCCCCGAGGGCATCCAGAGGGGAAGACATCAAGCTGGAAGCACCTGACTGCTCCTCACTTGTTTCTGGCACCAGAAATAGCAACAAGTTTTCTTGCATGATGTAGTGTCCCCACCCTCCAGCCAGGGAGAAACTCTACTGCACTTGCCCGTGGGCTTTAAAGCTGTGGAATTAATTCCCATCTCCACCCATGTTCCTCTTACTCCCCATCTCATTCTTCTCCCCACCCTCTTGGCTGCAGTTCCCAATCTTGGCACAAATCTTTATTTTTTTTTCAACTGCAAGTCCAGTCCCACCCTCGTTCACAGCTTCCCATACTCCCAATTCCCAACTCTACCAACCTCTTCTGTCAACTCAAATCCTTTTATCTCTTCCAAGATTTCCTCCACCCTCCAATTCAGAGGTCACCTCATTCCTCAGCTAGACATAGTTCCACTCCACCTTTTCCTCAGAAACCTTTGAATCCTTTTGCCCCTGCCGTCTGGATGCTCTCCTGCGTTCAGTTCTCTACTGCTATTTTCCCTTTGGCATGATCCACCACTCCTCACAGAGAAGGAGCTTTCACAGGTAGATTCCTAACTTGACATTCACATGTCTTCCCACATTGGGTTCACTCCTTTCAACTGTGACAAAAGCCCTGAAGTTTTGTTGGAGGTGGAAGGGTGTACCAGTCATTGCCAAGAGCTGATAAAGGCACAGTGTCCGTTCCCTTGCTGAGAAAGCTGTGAGCAAGACTGCCCCACCAGTAGAAGCCATTTAATTACAGGTTTCGAGGAGACTGCCTCTTGGTCACAGGTCCCCCAAAGTAGACAAAGGATCTCCCAAATTAGACAAAGAGACATCTTTATCTTAATCAGTAGCACAGTCTTTGTTGCAGGTAACAAAAGCATTCAAAAGGGCTTTACTTCACAGGGAGTTGTGCCTTGGTGAGGGAGCGTTTCTCTGTAATTGCACACTTCCAGTTCATCACATTAGGTGACAGGCAATAAAATGCATAAAACATTCAGTAATCTTTTGATCTTCATTTTCCTGAAGTGCAAATACTTCAATGAATTTTATGATGTTAGAGTTTGAATTAGAAGGGGCCATTTAGTGTACAAAGCTGAGCTATCTCACCACCAAAAATACCACTTCCTGTGAATTCTCTTTCCTCTCGAGATCTACTGAAGAACTTTGGGGGCTGGAGGGTCTGGTTACCAGCTTGGTTCACAAATAGATCAAAGTTCAGCTCCAACAGACTAGCTGGGAGAAGCTGTTATGAGTGTGCCTAGTGAGGCACTCTGCTCCCAAACGAGTAAATTCTCCAAAATACATAGAACCAAGGCTGTTTAAATTAGAAGATACTGAAGTGCCCTGAAGGAAGAAGAGTTCTGCTGAAAGCACCTTTAGACAGAAATTAAACAGAAGGGGTTTAAGTTTTACCTTGTCAATGACAAAAATAAATAGCTACAATGCAAATACCACCAAAGACTATAGCTTTCTGTAGGTTTCTGCCTGATTAGCTGTTTAGGTGGTGTTGGATTGGTTGATGGGTTGGACGTGATGATCTTGAAGGTCTCTTCCAACCTGGTTTATTCTATGTATTCTATGATTGAATAACTTTGAGTGTTTAAAGGCAGTGCTTTCAAGACACTGAATATCAGAGGTGGCAGTGGCTCAACACACAACAGAGTGTGAGTGATCACTTATGGCAGTTGGCACATTTAAGGAACCACAATGTGAATGAGAGAAATAGTTCAGGAAATATCTGCAAACTCTTATTCTTTTCTTCTGATGTGAATCATAGCCAGACCTCATCAAGACTACATGGCAGGTACCTGGGGACAATATAAGACAGGGATGTATTTTCTTAAACTATGATTGCTACAAAACTCCTTGTAATGTAAAGGTGAGGTCTGCCTGGTACAAGTTGGAATTGCTTCTTCATGTCTTATTTGTTTTGGCTGGTTGGATTTTTTTTTTAAACAACTTTGGCATTTGCATAAGGGGACTTTCTGATGCCTAATGAGATGCAATCATATTGTGATCTTTTTCCACTGGAACTCAGTTTCTACTCCTGTCTATTTTTACAAAGGCTGTTAACAAATACTCGCCTTGGTTTATGCTTAAGCTGAATTCAGTTGAAACCTGACAACAGAGGCAAAAGATACACAGATACTCTGTGATTGCATAAGCTAGTTTCTCCAAGAAGCCAACTTAAAAAAAAACCCATTTAATAAAATGGGCATATTTCCAGTTGAAGATTACCACTGAAAAGCTTGTGTCAGCATATTCTAATCTATTTCTGATTTTGTGTTTAAAAATGCTTGTGTGGAGATTTTTTTTCACTTAGGTAGCATGTGACCAGAAATGTTAATATATAAATTACTTACTAAGCTAAGGTGGTGAACTGCTTGTGGGGAGTAATTAAAATCAAGTAAGCACACACAGAACCCACATAAGTACAACATTTCATGTTGCAATGAAACCAAGCATTTAAGCTATCTGGGGGGCAGGAGAGGGGGGAAAGATTGCTAGCAAGCCAATTAAACCATGGAGAAATAATATCAAGCCCATCTATTAAAGGTTATTAGTGTCATTTAGAGCAATAATCAAAGTTCAACAGTTCAAAAAATTAATGTATAAACAATCCTTCTGTTCTATGTGAGAAGCTAAAGAATCATGAACAGCACAACCCACTTGATTTTGTCAGTATTCAACTTCTGTAATTATAGGTCAGGTTGAACTGCCAGCCTTTCTAAGTCCAAGTACTTTGGTAAAATAGGCACACTGTAACCTTTGTCCTGTGGGGAATCTCGGCCCTTGTTTTTCTGCTGCGTTTTGTGAAGCGTAGCACTGTGACAGCCACACCAGCGTATGCCCAGATAATCACTGAGGTCTGAAAGTCACAACATTAGTGCAAATAAGAGTTAAACAAAACAGGAAAAAGATCCTTCCAGGTTGGTGATAAATGGTGATATGCATTAGCCATTTACACTTCAAGATAAAAACCTAATGTTTTCCTAACTTAGAGAAGCAGCACATGCATAAGCATCTTATGCAACAAAATAGCTTTTTTCCATTTCATTTAGGAGAGTTCCCAACTCTCATGTTTTTTGGGGATCATCTTTCTAAGAATAAGCTAACTCTTAAGATTATATTTTAAAGGTCAGAGCAAATTAATATCTTCTATATCAAGCTTTTAAGATACAAGCCTATATAAACTGGAATGTGTCCAGAGAAGGGCAACAAAGTTGGTGAGGGGTTTGGAGCACAAGCCCTATGAAGAGAGGCTGAGGGAGCTGGGGTTGCTTAGCCTGGAGAAGAGGAGGCTCAGGGGAGACCTCATTGCTCTTTACAACTACCTGAAAGGAGGCTGTAGACAGGCGGGGGCTGGTCTCTTCTCCCAGGCAACCAGCACCAGAACAAGAGGACACAATCTCAAGCTGTGCCAGGGGAGGATCAGACTGGATGTTAGGAAGAAATTCTACACAGAGAGAGTGATTGGCCCTTGGAATGTGCTGCCCAGGAAGGTGGTGGAGTCACCATCATTGGAGGTGTTTAGGAGGAGATGGGGTTTAGGAGACTGGATGGGGTGCTTAGTTGCATGGTTTAGTTGATTAGGTGGTGCTGGATGACAGGTTGGACGCAATGATCTTGAAGGTCTCTTCCAACCTGGTTTATTCTATGTGGGAACACCAGTTACGAGTGGTGTGAGCAATCTGGCAATGCAGGCCTAAGAGCCTGACATGGTGGTAGGCCATGCTCAGCAGAAGTGCAGAGCCAGCTACCAGTATGCCAAAACAGTGCTGTGCTTGCAGCACTGTAACTAAAACAAGACGCTGGTAGCTAGAAACATAGTGAGTTATCTCGGGACAACAGGACATGCACCTGCATCAACAAACCTCGCGTGTCATCCATAGTTGGACCAATAATCTACAATAGTGTGATGTGTGGTCACTCATAGGGGACCAATGAGTCCATGCCAACAAGGCATACCAAGGTTATATAAATTGTAGCAGTTTCCTTGCTACGCACTTCTTTTCCTGCCTGTCCTGTCTCCTCTCCTTCCACGCTTTACTGTGCCATGCTTTCACCATAGGCCTGAGCCATAGGCCTGCAATACTGGAACAATAAAGGATCAATACCTGATCATATTGGTCAGATGTATTGATTCCAAGAACCTCCGTTGTCGCCATATCTGGCTAAAATTCTATTCTAAACACTACATCCATTCAAATAAATTTAAAAAGCCAACCAAACCATAACAGTCCTCTGTAAATTGTATCCTTTTCATTTTAAACAATTTGCTTGCTTTCCAAATGCCACTCACTTAATGGCTGTGAAATCACTAATGTTCACAGAAAAGAACAAGCTATTAAAAGAAGTGTAGCCTACCCATCTTTGAACATATTGAGTTTAACCTGCTCAGTGACACAGCCGTCAGAAGAAATAAGACATCAGGCCAGGCACTGAGAAACTTAAGAAACAGGTGTCAAACGCAACGTGCCACACAAGTATCTTTGGTCGCAGATGGTCCTATATTTATACACCAATGTTGTATATAAATCAGATTACAAATGGATTGGAGGATTCAATTACATGCACCAGCAAAACTACCACCTAGACCCCCAAGTTTCTGTTATATTAAGATCAGTCCTACTGTAAAAGACACATGAAAACCCACAGAACTGCAGATTCACACTTCAGCAGATTTTCCCTACCACCAGGTTGCCTGTGTGATAGTCTTCTGTTGCTGTCTACTCCAACCTCCTGAGGGCTGAAAGCTCTTGTCAGTGAAGGAGAAATGGAAATCAGCTTCCATGCCAAACATCAAATCCCTCCTGTCACCTACCATCCTACCACCACATTTCATGTGTCTCTTAACAGTGTTCACTCAGCTACCACCTTCCCACCATCACACATGGGGTTCTGAAGCCTTTCCTTCATGATTCTATTCTCCATTTGCCCTACATACAACCTGTTTTTAAGCACCACTTGGACTCCTGTTTCATCTGCATGTCTTTCAGAAGACCAATGACAGGATGATATCAGGAATGCTGACAGAACTGACACGAAATCAGTTTTATGGGGGGGTGGAACAGATGCAAGGCAGCAGATCTTTGGGCTGGGGCTATTTCTGAGGCAATTGAAATTTATGGTTCTAATTATTTTTCACTGATCCTAGTCTCATTTTGTTTCAATCCAGGAAAATGCAGTCTTCCCCAAAAGCAATGCTGAAATATTCCTTCCACATTCAAAAGATGCCTTGTTCGAGACACAGAAGGTTCAGAAAAATACTAAAAAGTT
This sequence comes from Dryobates pubescens, assembly GCF_014839835.1. NCBI lineage: Eukaryota > Metazoa > Chordata > Aves > Piciformes > Picidae > Dryobates > Dryobates pubescens. Next base: position 126,403,952 of record NC_071657.1, on the reverse strand, counting down.
AAAACATTAAGCCTCAGTGCACTGAAACAACCAAGACAGAACTTCATCTTCCACCCTTAAACCAGTCCAAAAATAAACACTGCTAAAACCCACCTCTCAAGTGCACCAATGCCCTTCTGTTAAAGCAAGAACAAGATGGAGACATAGTTGGAGAGGAGGCTCTCTCTGCCCTCTAAATTAAGTTATTAAGGTCTATAACAACAAAACCTCATCAACACCACCAACAAAAATACACCCATAATAATAAACCTTACACCCACAGAAACCACAACCTTTATCAAAGCTCAAGCTGCTAATCATTTCTAGCTTTGTCCATCAGCTTTCTCAGGAGCTTCACCACTGTCAGTTCTGCTTATCCCTCCAAGCACCTTAAATTCTAATAGTTATTTCAGTATGCAATTTCTCTTACTTAGTTCCTAATTATGTATCTAGGCCCACACATTTTTAGAGAGTTTCTTCTCTTCCTAACTCCTTTTCCTATACTGGTTACACTCATAATCACCTAAAAACATTCCTCCTTCTTTCCTAGACTACTCACTGTTACAGCTTCCAAGTCATCTTTCATCCTGTTAAGTTCTTCTGGTTTCTCGTGACAGAAAAAGAAATTTTAAATCAAAAAAGCACTGCTAGTGGTTGGTTGAAAAATGCAATCAAGTAGGAAATTTCTTAGGTTTTCATTTTAGCTTACCAAGAAGTTAATCTTTTCTTTCAGATTCAAAGAGCTGAGCACAGAATGAAACAGGTACAACCTTCTTCCATATTTTCTATGGTTTCAACCAAGTCCAACAATTTTACCAAATACCTAACTACTTAGCCATATCTCAACTAAGCTTTCCAGTGATTTGCCATCAAATTATAATATCTATATACAATCTCCTTTAAGACTGTCCTCAAGCCAACAGTACTCTTTGACATCTTACAATCTTCAGTACTGCTAGAACACAAAAGGAAAGCAGCACTACGTCAAACACTGTGTCCATGACCACATTTGTCAGTGGGCTGAGCCCTCAGCATTCACCCACTTCAAAATAATATGCTCAGCACAGGCCAGAAACTGTTTACCCTGAAACACACAAGGCAAACACAAAATCTTCCATAGATCGCTAGTGACAGAAAGCTAAAGGTGAATTCTGTCTAATGCATTCAAGATATACCCTATTGTTACTGGATACATGCACACATTTCTGGTGTGAAGTTCTCTTTAAAGTGTTACCCTCTGAGCACTGCATATTAATAACACTCACTTTTTATCAGCTTTCCAATGAAAAAAGCTGCTGGCAAAAAGCTGAAATGTGGTAATACACTTCCTTATTAAACTATACCTTCAGGTGCTGAAGTAAAACGAGTGAGTTGCACTGATTTTGCATATGCAGCAGTTTGTAATTACCAACACTGCAGTGCATACCAAATAACCCATTAATGTCCACAGAAAGGGAAGAGAACACAGCTAAAGAAATGGAAGTGAAGGACTGCAACTTGTAAAGCACAAAGAAAAACACAAGGGAAGTCGCTAAAGTGTTAGCATTCTTTTACAAGGATCCTGCCTTCAAATCAATGTATTTGTAAGGAGATTTATTGATTCTATGGACATATTGATCAAAAGCTTTCATGTTCTCTACCCTGCACTTTCATAAGCATGAAAACACAAATTTCTAATAGTCAGAATTAGAAAATGGAAAGATCTCAGCACAAGAGAGACTCAAGGCGAGTGTGAACTACAAAGATGCAAATAAGCAATACAACTTAATTGATTTGCAATGATAAAAATTAAGGGGGTCTAGAATACATATTAAACAACAGTACAAAAATAAGCAAGTCAGAATTAATAGGCACAAAAATGTATCTACGAATGTGTAAAAAGTACTAAGCTACTTGCCTTGTACATAAGGTAACTAATAAACCACAAAAGGATGACACAACATCATAGGCAGATGATATCATTAAGTACAAGAATTGTCATCCATTTTTCTGAGAAGCCTACAACATGTTTTATTGGTTAGGAAAAAATAAATTAGCCCACGTAATTACATCTCACATTTTAATGAAGTAAACATAAGCTCAGAGGAGGCACAATACTTACTATGCTACCAGCCAAGTCAGACTGATGATGATGATGAGTCCATCATTAAGGCCTTGCTACTGTGTATTAAGTACACATGGTTTGAGGTAGGAGGGAACCAAAATCTAAGTTTTCCCATCTTGTCTGGTCTACTCTTACCAGAAACAAAGCATGTCTGACCTCATCCATCATCAGAAATAATCCTTTAAAACATGTTTCCCAGCTACTGTTCCAGTTCCTTCAGCTTCACTTAACTTACTACCTCTTAACTCATATTTTAATTAGGGGATATTTTCTAATCTGGACAGTTTAGCCTGAAATGAGCAACAGCACAAGCAGACTGACACCCTCATCTAAGGAAACAGTAATCTGTTTCCTTGGCTCAGCTGAATTCAAAAGCAAAGGTACATCCAAGGCCAGCTTTGACAGCCGCCTTCACTCCTTCCTGGATTCCCATTAGCCCAGTTTATTAGCTGATTTCTTTTACTACATCTGCTCAAACTTCAAAGTTTAGCATACTCAGAACTTAGGAAACTTTTCTGATAGATTTAGCACAGTTTCTCCTTAGCTCATTCCTAGCCAAGATGCAGAAGTGACTTTGTATTCCTATCCTCTTTTGCCTTTGCACTGCTGAAGCACTGTTAATCTCCCCATAATCTAGCAATGGATACAGGAAGGGCTGTGGAAGAATGGCATACAGTATACTTCCATACATTACAGAAATTGTAAGTACTTTGTCATGACAGAAATGCCTGTGCTTTTTTTTTGGAATGGTCTGTTACTAAAAACAAAACTTTAATTCCTCACAATGTAAAGTTTCACTTTGTGACCTGTTAGTGTTCTGTTAGAGCAGCACCTCCAGAGAACAGAGACCCTTTAAAAAGTGTTAAATGCACACAAAGACAACTCAGTTATTGCTATGTAAGATTTTACCAGAACAAGAGATCTGGCAGCGCAAGAGAACAAGAAACAGTTCTTTGGAAACCACACACACTACAACTGCTAAACCTTAACTGCTTTTCTTACTTGACTGTAACTTCCAGGCCAAATATTTAAGTAATATACCTACCAAGAGAAAAGCAGTTAACAGCAGATCTGGAAATAGAATCTGGAGAGGTTGTTAACCCAGTCACACACACATTTTTCCTTCTTTCTGCATACTGTATCTAGGGCTCCTAACAAGTAATACTAATTTCGAAATTCATGTAAACAAGCCATTAATCCAAATGTTTGAACATTCAAAAATATCTTTCTGTTGAACATTTAAAAGAACTATTGAACTGAAAGGATCCAGTCAGCCAATAATTCCCAGTCAAAAGAAAAAAGGCATTCAAGAATGTATTAATTACATGCCAGAGCTCTGTGGTAATACACAAATCGAGGTCTGAGTGTCAAATCTCATTCAGAAACTTAGAGGCTTGATTTTTTGGCCAAAACGAAGGCAGGTACTTGGCTCCTTTGTTAAACTGGTCTTCGAAAATAAGAGATTTTCAGAGGTAACTCACGTCACTTCAACTTCCACATGCAACATTTAAGAAACTGGACACATAATAATGGACTAATTAACAGAGTGTTGCAGACTTGATGTCTAGACAAGATAAGATGTTTCAAGAATCCCTGCTACTCATGCTCATAAAAGAAAAACAAAGAGATAGCCTTTTGTGTAACACCAACACTGAGTTGCTCCAATTGTGAATTTAACACCAGGGACATATTTGTCATCACTTCGAAAAAAAGCCACCTCAGCACATTATGTGCTAAAAGCATAAGGTGATCCTTAACTACTTAAGAACAGAAACTAAACAACCCCAACACAATAATGTACATTGGATGTTATTAAATGACAAAACATAAGGAAGTGCATGAAACTGTTACATCAGCAACCTATGAGTATTTGTTGGCCTTGACACTCTAGTGCACAATTCTCTGCTACACCCATTTCAAGTACCCAGACCAAACTTTTAAACGCCTACTTAATGGACTCTGCTCATACAACACCAAGAAGTGAGGTTACACTCATAATATGCTCCAAGGAGGAAAAACTAAATCAACATATTTCCAGTGAATCAGACCATTACACAGGTGTATCATCAGTGACTCAGCGACACACTGCCAAGAGGACTTACCTGCTCAATCTCCTTTGTCTTAGTTGCAATTGCTTTTGAGCGACCAAGAAGCTGGCTATCCTCATATAACTCTGTATTGTCCGTTATATTCGTTTCTGTTTCCTCCACTTGTTCAATGTATAACGGAGCTGAAGATCCAGCCTTAAAAAATAAAACACAAATTTCAGTTCTGAGAGCAAAATGAAACCCCAAATATAGTTGTTCAGTCAGTTGTAAGTCTGCATATCACAACCGTTACTGAATTATTGTTGCCACAGTCTAACAGATAAAGAAATACACATTTTAAACATGTAGAAAACAAGACATCAAAAAAAACCCCATCAGTCTTAACTGTGTAAAGACAATGATGTCAGATAACCTTTACCCACCCCTCTGATGAGAAGGAACTTGCATACGTGGTATTTGCAACACCAGCTAGCAAGAAAAATCCACAATGAAAGTGGGATCAGTTTTCTGAGAAAGGATAAAAGCAACAAAATCAAAGGTAAACAGGCATCAACAGAAGTCTAAACGCTGTTCTTGTGTCAGCAACAACTCCAGCAGCATTGAAGACCACAGTTTAATATTAAAGGAACAGAGATATCTATTGCATACCAAAAGCAAACATGCACTTAGAAAAATCTCTTACCAAGGTACCAAAATTAGATATGCTTCCCTCCGAAACAGAAATTAAGACAGTCTCCCTAACCCAAAGGAAATAGACTCTCACTCTAAGGACTCTATATAGAAGATGCAAGAAGCGAAGAAATTACTGCAGGGCATTTCAATCCAATATTGTGGATTTGTACAGCAAATCTTATTTGTTTTTGAAATAAGACTTGAGAAGTGAAGAAGATGCAGAAAATATTTTCTACTAGTCAGAAAACAAAAGAGAAAGTGAAGAATCTTAAGACTTCACCAATATAAAAATGAAAATAATTAGACCAAAAAATAAGCTTAAGTGGTCCTAGGAGCATCTGCTCAGAACTTAGAATTAACCAGGTTGGAAGAGACCTTTGAGATCATCAAGTCCAACCTATCAACCAACTATCTAATCAACTAAACCATGGCACCAAGCACCCCATCCAGCCTCTTCCTAAACACCTTCAGTGATGGCGACTCCACCAACTTCGCAGCAATATAAACCACTAAGACAGCATCCCAAATCTTGTTACTGCAGTAAACAACGAAAGAGAGAGCAAAGGCTACTGAGAAGTTCAATGCAACGCAAACTTCACCTACTAAGCACTGCAAAAAGTTTATCTTGCATAGTCTACTCATCAAGCCGAGAGGTGTTTTTTCTTCCAGGACTCAAAATGAGACGCCTCATTTGATTAGCATTCCCAAAGCACACTTTTTTCAGTCATCTTGGACTCTGCTATAATCACACGCAATTGCTTCATTTTGAATCTTTATTTCAAATCTTTCTGCCACTATGGTTTCTTTGAGGCATGGAAGAAGCTTTGAACAACCCTTCTCCATATGAACCACTTTGCTCCCCCCCATGAGCTGGAGTGACATTTCTCTTCACTGTTACTCTCCTGAACCTCTCAGCAATGCCCATACATAAGTTTTCTCCTCCACATGGCATTCATGCTTAGATCTGCTTGCTGTTTCTTTTGCCTTACTCCAACCCCTACCTCCCTCTTTTTTCTCTTTTCTTTTCTTTTTCATTTTACTTTTCTTTCTCCTGGAGGGAAATTAACAGTTTATTTATCTAACTGGATGCTTCTGTCCAGCACCAAGATGCTCTTGATGCAGTACACCACTTTATCAATGGACAAGATGAAAAGTTCATATAAATATGGATCTAGTGTGTTTATTTCTCTAATCTCGCCCTTAGGGTCCACAAGCATGAAATATAAGGATGAAATCTCACACTTTCCAAGATGCTTTTATCTTCCCTCTAACTGAAACACAAAGCTTTTAACTAAAAAGTTTAAGACGTGACTTTGTAAAGTAGGTACTCTTTTGGTTTTGTAAGAGTACCTCTGGAGCTGAAGCCAAGTGAAAGCTGAAAATTAATGATCCCAGAGTTAAAACAGCCTATTTTACAACAAACACATTACATGACATTGGGGGTTTTCCAAGTGACAAATACATCTGCCACTGAGAAGAATAAAAAAAGCCTCCATCCTATTCAGCACTTTTCCATACAGCAAGGAGCAGAAGACAATGAGCAGCAAGAACAGATGGGCATAAACTGGCAATTAATTAATGTTGATTATTAATGAAATAAAAGTTGGGGGGGGAGGGGAAGGGGGAATTATTGACCCACTGCAGTATCAAAGCAAAAGCTTAATTTTTAATACAAAAGAGGACTACTTTCTGTAAAAAAATACATGATATAGCAGGCTGAATTGGCACAGATGTGAATGCAATAAATCAGAGTTTAGAATAGAATAGACCAGACCAGGTTGGAAGAGACCTCTGAAATCAGCGAGTCCAACCTATCACCCAACACTACAGGACTCAAGGTGTGGCCTAACCAGTGCTGAGTACAGGGGCACAATGACCTCCCTGCTCCTGCTGGCCACACTGTTCCTGACACAGGCCAGGATGCCATTGGCCTTCTTGGCCACCTGGGCACACTGCTGGCTCATGATCAGCCTACTATCAACCAGTAGCTCCACTCTGACCCCAGCCTGTAGCACTGCATGGGGTTGTTGTGGCAAACATATAGAACATGGCACTTGGCTGTGTGACATCTCATGCCATTGGACTCTGCCCATCTGTCCAGCCAGTCAAGGTCCCTCTGCAGAGCTCTCCTACCCTCCAACAGATCAACTCTTGCCCCCAGCTTGGTGTCATCTGCAAATTTACTGATGAGGGACTCAATGCCCTTGTCCAGATCATTGATAAAGATATTAAAGAGCATGGAGCCCAGCACTGATCCTTGGGGCACACCACTAGTCACTGGCTGCCAGCTGGATGTGGCACCATTCACCATCACTCTCTGGGCTCAACCCTCCAGCCAGTTCCTGACCCAGCACACAGTGGTCCTGTCCAAGCCACGGGCTGACAGCTTGGCCAGGAGTTTGCTGTGAGGGACAGTGTCAAAGGCCTTGCTGAAGTCCAGGTAGACTACATCCACAGCCTTCCCCACATCCACCAGGCAGATCACCTGATCACTGAAGAAGATCAGGTTGGTCAGGCAGGACCTGCCCTTCCTAAATCCATGCTGACTGGGCCTGATCCCTTGGCCATCCTGTAAGTGCTGTGTGATTGCACTCAAGATGACCTGTTCCATAATCTTGCCTGGCACTGAGGTCAGACTGACAGGTTTGTAATTCCCTGGTTCCTCCTTCTGGCCCTTCTTGTGAATGGGCATCACATTGGCCAGCTTCCAGTTATCTGGGACCTCTCCAGTGAACCAGGACTGTTGAAAAATGGAGGACGGCTTGGCGAGCTCCTCTGCCACCTCTCTTAGCACCCTAGGATGGATCCCATCTGGTCCCATGGACTTCTGGGGAACCAAATGGCTAAGCAGGGCTCTAATTACTTCCTACCGGAAGTAGTAAGAGTCTTTTAGAGTCTTTTAGTCTTTTGTTTCACACGTGCACTTGCATTTCCATTCCGAAGTCCCTTGCTAATTTTACAGAATAGAGAATTAACCAGGTTGGAAAAGACCTTTGAGATCATTAAGTCCAACCTATCACCCAGCACCATCTAATCAACTAAACCATGGCACTAAGAGCCTCATCCAGTCTCTTTTCAAACACTTCCACCACCTCCCTGGGCAGCCCATTCCAATGGCCAATCACTCTTTCTGTGAAGAACAGCTCTTCCTAACATCCAGTATTCATGAGTTCAGTAGGCATACAGACTTTACGTGAGAGCAAGAGGTCCATGGAGAATTCTTGGGAGAGCTGAAGCCTCATTTTGTCAGTTGCAGCTCAACACGAATTCAAATTATATTTACAAAGCCTGCTCTGGATTTGTGTATTTTTTTTAAACTACATGAATAAACAATCAAATCATAAGGCTTTAGTCTCCTCTCACTCCCCTTCAACAAACATTTACTAGCGCAGCCAGGCAAATTCAGGGGTGTTACAAAATGTCCCTTTCAGGAGAGGAGAGGGGAAAAACCAAGAGCCTATTGTTGTGACACTTTAAATCGATTAATAATCCTGTCTTACATCATACTCTGTTATTTGAGGTAAGCTGCCTTCATCAGCCTTCTCTGCCTTTTCAGCTGCCCATTTGCTTGCAGCTTCTGCGAGTTCCTTTTCCGATAGTCTGTTGCTCTTATCCAAGACCTGTACAGAAACAGCATAGTGAAGGTTTACCAGGAAATGTATTTACACATTGCAAAACATCTTCAAAAGAAAGAAACAAACATAAAAGTTATTCAGCTCTCCAAAACATTTTAAAATAAGCAATAAGGAAGTTGAAGTGATTTTCTTTAAAAAGGAGGTGGGGAGAGAACAGAGAAAAAGAGAGAAGAAAAAAAGACAAATTGGCAAATTGGTAAATCTTAAAAAGAAATGTTACATGTTAAAATATTAAGTGTTAAAACTAGCATCATACTTTTAGAATCACTTTTATTAAACTCACAGGACAGAGCTAACAGAAAAAAATCACTTGAGAGCAGCTGAGCTTAAAGTGACGTGGATCAAATAGGCAACAAGAAGTCAAAGTGTGGAGTGACCTAAAAATTCAAATAGGATTTTTAGGCATAAAAAGTTGTAACTAATTCAAACTCAACTGTTAAATGCTCTATAGGATATAAAACCTAAGCTAATTAGGGTCAAAAAGTATTTTATGCATAGTTTAAATTATGGAAGCTGCTTCCATTACAATTCATTATTTTTTATTCATGGTGAATGCTGATCATTCATAATAGAGTCAGTCATGGTTTTATGGCCTTTTACTCTACCTTTTCAGATGGAAACACTCATATAAATAATACTTTTAAATGGTTTTCTCCCTAAGAATACAAGATGCCTTTTACTAACAGACCAACAAATAATGACACATACCCACGTACCAAAACCAGTTTATGAGCAGCTATCTTTATAAATCTTGTTACCACTACATGGGTAACATGCAGTTATTTCATTTTAATGAACTGCACATATAGAAGCATCCACCCAAGAATCTACACAGCTCTAGTACTAAAATCCACAACACTAAGATGGCTATATAAAAAACATACAAAAAGCCTCAAAAAGGTTGTCACCACTTCCACCCAATGCCTGTTCCATCACAGCAGACAAGACAAAACCCAAAGCAAAGACCAGAGAAAAAAAGCAACACTCCCCCTCTCTTCTTGTCAGTTCATTCTAAATTGCATAAATGCAAGCCACTGTTTCATCTGCAGACCTTTTGTGCTTACCTCAAGCAAGCAGTTATCTAAACATCTCTTTGTGCTGTAGCACAAGTACATAATTTCAAAAAGACATCACGGGCACCACACAATGCTCCCATAGGAATCCCTCTTTTCTATAAATGCAAATTATAGAATTATACCCAGTTGAGTCAGGAGATGACAAACTTCAATATGCAAGAGGGCTCTTGAAAGGGGTCATAGAAAGAGGTAATTCACAGAATAATTATTCCAAGTCACCTTTCCAAACTACACAATTATTCTTTCACTAGCCTCACTACAAACTATCTGTTGCCAACTTCGGAGGTTTCTTCATCAGATGTTTGGCTTTACCTAGACCTTTCTCTAGCTGCCAAAACCTTGTACTGTGGCTCTGTTATGAATATCTCCTTTTCCTCAAATGTTGCTCCAACTAAGACTAATGAAAAGCCTAGTACCTTTGTCACCGAGTCAGCTTTGCATTATATAAAGATAACTAAAATTTCATGTGACCGCCAATATTTCCACAGGCTGTAAATAGAAACTAATCACTCCACTATCTACTGGAACACAGCACAAAACCTGTTCAGTTTCATCTCACAATTTAATTCTACAGGTCACATGTATCTACCAAAAAAAATTCTCGAGTGCATTTTATGCAGTAAAATAACAGTACTTCCCCAGGGACCCTACCACTGAAGAGAAGGAAACGGAACATATTTCTCAGAGGAAAATGTCTGCAGCTATTTAGGCTGCAAGAAATTACCAAGCTAGTATATCTTCTTGAAAACAACCAAACTTTCCCCTCTGCCTCAACACAGAAGTGGGGTTTTTTTTGGTTTTGGTTTTTTCTCAGCTTAAGCACAACATCTGAACAGCAAAAACCTGTCAGTTTTCTGTTATCTTTGCTGGAAGCCTTCCCTGTCTCACACATCTGCCTTTTGCTCTAATTATGTTGGATAGAACCTTCAAGGCTTGCAGTCCAGACAGTTATTGAAGAGAAACACAAAAGGTTTCATGCCCTAGTCAATTAAATGGGTGGTTAAGATGAGATAACACCAACATGTATTAATTCAAACGCATGAATATGTAAAAAATTAATGATAAGAGTAACTTTTCAGATTTGAATATAGTAACTAGAGTGACAAGATATATTGCTGCAGAAGCATATACCTTTGTAAGGTATTTCAAAGCTAAATTATAACCTAGAGCATTGACAATTATCTCCTTTAATCTAGACAATAAAGCACAGAAGTTATTTCACAGAATAGCACCAAAGATCATCAAGTTCCAACCCCCCTGCTATGGGCAGGGACAACTTCCACTATCAGATTGCTCAAGTTTGAGCAGATTTTAAGACCCTGGCCACAGAGATGTTCATCACGTCTTGCCAAGACTTTTTCTGTTGATATTTCTATGTCAATGAAGTACTTAGATAATTTAACTGGTCAGCCATCACCCCAAGAGGCTTCCCTGACACAGGACAGTGCACTGTAAGATTTGGGGACTTCAATAGAAAAGCAGTGAAAGCTCATTGAAGTACTTCCATATCTGCAGATGATATATACCAAATAAATATTTGTGTTGTCTGGGGAAATTATTTCCATAAAAGAGAAAGTTTCATTTGTGTAGCTTACATCAAGTGGATATCCGCTGCCAGCAGATATACGCAAACTGCTGGCAAAGAACCTAACCCAGCATTGATCAGACTTGACTGAACAAGAAAGCAGAACATTGGAAGAATACTTTATATTGCAAGCTCTCACTGTATACTAATAGAAAAGCAAGAGATTTTGCAATGCCTCCTCGGTTTCAAAGGCTTGCATTATGCAAGGATTTGGTATTAAACTGTAGAATGCTGAGTCTATAAGCAATATACACAAATAATTATGAAGTTTATTTTACAATCCAAATCAGTAACCTGTGCGTAACAGCTTTTATCTTGCTTCCCTGATTTACATTACTGAAAATACATTGTTTGCCTCCCCTCCTTAAGGACACTGGCAAATAGCTAATGCCTAGCACAGCAGTTCTAAAAGAGATGCATACTGGGTAAGTACTTAGAATGACATAGCACAACCAATGCCCGATTATTTTTTGCCCACCTAATTACTTTCTTCAGTCTCACCTTCTCACAACAAAAAGTGCTTTTCTTTCTCCCCTTTTTTGGGTGGTTTTTGGTTTTAAGCATTCCAGTGCTTTTATTAAAAATACCTCAAGAACCAGGCTAGTACACTACGCTACTTAGGGTGAATTCTAAGCTTTAATAAGCCTTTATTCACTTAAAACAATACAATGCATTGTTCCCTTATTTCTCATTAAATTCTTTTATAGCAATTCTGAGAAAATACTCCTGTGGAAATGTTCATTTTAGCCTTAAATATGATTTATAGGCAAGCAGTCTGTGACGTAAAACGGGTTTTGCTGCCACAGGACTGACAGAACAACACTGAATGTTGATTGCTCATTAGTGTTTATTAGCCTGTCCATTTAATTAATTAGCAAGATTTGATGGAAAAATCAAAGGACATCATTTAGAACACAATAACGATGCTTACCAAACTATCTTGTAACATGGCTCCCTTCCTAACCAACCAACCTAGTGGCTATGATAAAGTGACTATGTCAATGGATAAGGGAAGACCAATGGATGTGATCTGTCTGGACTTCTGCAAGGCCTCTGACACGGTTCCCCACAACATCCTACTCACCAAATCAGACAGGGAAGGATTTGATGGGTGGAATGTTCAGTGGATAAGGAATTGCCTGGATGGTCGCATGCAGAGGGTAGTGCTCAATGGCTTGAAGTCCAGATGGAGACCAGGGAAAGTGGTATCCCTCAGGGGTCCATACTGTGATATGTACTGTTTAATATTTTTATCCATGATATAGAAAAGTGGGATCGAGTGCACCATCACCAGATTTGCAGATGACACCAAACTGAGTGGCGCCTTTGATATGCCAGAGGAATGGGATGTCATCCAGAAGCTGGAGAGGTGGACCCGGGTGAACCTCATGAGGTTCAACAAGAGAAAATGCAGGATTCTGCACCTGGGCTGGAACAATCCTCACTATCATTACAGACTGGGGGATGAGGTCATAGAAAGCAGCCCTATGGAAAAAGACCTGGGGGTGCTGATGGACGAGAAGATGGACATGAGCAGGCAGTGTGCACTTGCAGCCCAGAAAACCAATCACATCCTGGGCTGCATCTGGAGAGGTGATTCGACCACTGCTCTGGTAAGACCTCACCTGGAATACCGTGTTCAGGTCTGGAGCCCTCAATATAGGAAGGACATGGACCTGACGGAATGGGTCCAGAGGAGGGCCACGAAAATGATTGGGGGTTGGAACACCTCTGCTATGAGGACAGGCTGAGGGAGCTGGGGTTCTTCAGCCTGGAAAAGAAGAAGCTCCAGGGAGACCTAACACCAGCCTTCCAGTATCTGAAGGGGGCCTACAAGAAGGATGGAGAGAGACTGTTTAAAAAGGCCTGTAGGGATAGGAGGAGGTGCAATGTCTTCAAACTAAAGAAGAGCAGATTTAGATTGGATATAGGAACAGGTTCTTTACCATGAGGGTAGTGGAACACTGGAACAGGTTGCCCAGGGAGGTAGTTGGGGGCCCACCCCTGGAGAAATATCAAAGTGAGGCTCCACAGGGCTCTAGGCAGCCTGATCTAGTTGAAGGATTCCCCTGCTGACTGCAGAAGGGGTTGGACCAGATGACCTTTGGAGGTCACTTCCAACCCAGACCTCTCTATGATTCTAAGTGCTATCCTTCTTGCCACATCCTCAAGCAGTCCACTTCAAAGTCAACTCTGCTATTCACATTATCTTTGTAGTCAGTCAGACCATCCACTGCACTCTTTCCAAATCTTAATCACTGAAGCACTGAACTCCATCCAAGTACAGACTTGTCCAATTCATCTGCTTCTCCTAAAAGTGCTTTCCTGTTTTTGTCCTTGTCATTCCTTTTCCAGCACACTTCAGACTTTGGAAAATGACCATTTTAAATAGATAGGAAACACCCTTTCTCTAAAATGAAACAATGCATACAAAATAAAAATGTCTGTCAGTGTCATCGTTAGATACAGAACATTATCAGCACCTTCCCGTCAGATAAGGGAGACCTATAACCTCCTCAAGTGCAGAGCAATTCAAGACGCTCCTTTCCTTTAACAGCTGCACACAGTATCTCCTTCCAACTGTGGGAGAAAAAAAATCCAGCAAGAAGCAATCTGAAACCATGGTGAGAAGCACTCAAAAATTCACCTTTGATGACAGTACTGCTGTGGAGCCTGAAGGTGATGCATCTCTTGATGTTTTCAGTGATGAAACCGATGGCCTCTCCTTACCTACAATTAAGAAAAAATAACAGCTGTAAAATTATATTAAAGCTATATGTTGCAAATACACTTTTTGTCTTACAAGAATTGCAGTGAAATTCATTCATCAGACAGGAAATCCACATGCTCCACCATCTAATAAATATTGATAACATTTTCTTCTCTTTCCAAAGAGAAGCTATATTGTTTCACATACTTAGGAATGCACGTTGTCTTTTTCTTCCAACAGAAAGTGAAAGGATGCATCAATGTGATTTCACAAGATGATGTGGTTTTACTTTTAATATTCATGTAATAATATAAATGGGTGAAATATCAGACACCAGTAAATCACTCCAGCAAACCTGGCAGTGAAGGAACTGGTTTGGCAGGCCACAGTATGTTTGAAAGCCCTGCCCATGGGAAACAGTCCTATATTGGATCAACCACAGGCTAGATCCTATCTGCATTATCGGTGTTTTTCTTGTAGGAATTAAAAATCAGCAAAATGGCAATTCAAATTCACTGTGCTCGTTGGCAGCCCACAGCAGCACAAGTGGCTGCAGTATAAACTACTAGTTTTCAGTCTGTGGTCCACTGATTACATCTAAGGGATCTGTAAAAGGTAAATACAAGCAGCATGTGTTGTCAGTAAGCCTAAATTAACTACACTGTTCATACTCACTGGGAAATGGCTGACTGTTCACAAATGGAAAATACATAGAATACATAGAATAAACCAGGTTGGAAGAGACCTTCAAGATCATCGCGTCCAACCCATCAACCAATCCAACTCCGCCCAAGCAACTAACCCACGGCACCAAGCACCCCGTCAAGTCTTCTCCTAAAAACCTCCAGCGATGGCGACTCCACCACCTCCCCAGGCAGCCCATTCCAATGGGCAATCACTCTTTCTGTATAGAACTTTTTTCTAACATCCAGCCTGTATCTCCCCTGGCGCAGCCTGAGACTGTGTCCTCTTGTTCTGGTACTGCTTGCCTGGGAGAAGAGACCAACATCCGTCTGTCTACAACCTCCCTTCAGGTAGTTGTAGAGAGTAATAAGGTCACCCCTGAGTCTCCTCTTCTCCAGGCTAAGCAACCCCAGCTCCCTCAGCCTCTCCTCGTAGGGCTTATGTTCCAAACCCCTCACCAACTTTGTTGCTCTTCTCTGGACTCGTTCCAGCAAGTCAACATCCTTCCTAAACTGAGGGGCCCAGAACTGGACACAGTACTCGAGGTGCGGCCTAACCAGTGCAGTGTACAGGGGCAGAATGACCTCCCTGCTCCTGCTGGCCACACTGTTCCTGATGCAGGCCAGGATGCCATTGGCCCTCTTAGCTGCCTGGGCACACTGCAGGCTCATGTTCAGTCTACCGTCGACCAGCACCCCCAGGTCCCTCTCAGCCTGACTGCTCTCCAGCCACTCTGACCCCAGCCTGTAGCTCTGCATGGGGTTGCTGTGGCCAATGTGCAGAACCCGGCACTTGGATGTGTTAAATCTCATGCCGTTGGACTCTGCCCATCTGCCCAGCCTGTCGAGGTCCCTCTGCAGAGCCTCTCTACCCTCCAGCAGATCAACTCCTGCCCCCAGCTTGGTGTCATCAGCAAATTTACTGATGATGGACTCGATGCCCTCGTCCAGATCATCAATAAAGATGTTAAAGAGCAAGGGGCCCAGTACTGATCCCTGGGGCACACCACTGGTGACTGGCTGCCAGCTGGATGTGGCACCATTCACTACCACTCTCTGGGCTCGGCCCTCCAGCCAGTTCCTAACCCATCTCAGTGTGCTCCCATCCAAGCCATGGGCTGACAGCTTGGCCAGGAGTTTGTTATGGGGAACGGTGTCAAAGGCCTTGCTGAGGTCCAGGTAGACTACATCCACAGGCCTCCCCACATCCACCAGGCGGGTCACCTGATCATAGAAGGAGATCAGGTTGGTCAGGCAGGACCTGCCCTTCCTAAACCCATGCTGGCTGGGCCTGATCCCTTGGCCATCCTCTAAGTGTTGCGTGATTGCACTCAGGATGACCTGCTCCATAATCTTTCCTGGCACTGAGGTCAGGCTGACAGGCCTGTAATTCCCTGGCTCATCCAACCGGCCCTTCTTGTGGATGGGTACCACGTTGGCCAGCTTCCAGTCATCTGGGATCTCTCCAGTGAGCCAGGACTGATGAAAAATAATGGAGAGACACAGACTTATCTTGGCTTCTATTAAATTTGTTTCAATGCAATTAAGAAAGGGATGAGTTAAAAAGTCTATCAAAGACTTATGAAAATTGGGATACAAATTATTCTAGAACTATGAACAAATACAGTTTTAATGAGTCAAAGCAATGAAGACAAACACGGCATCCTAATCGCTGAGCTTTTTTAATTCACTGCCATAGGATAAGACCACATCATACTGTGCATTTTCAAATACCACTACCTACACAAAAAATGCAAGGAAAAGTCTATCCAAAATGCATACTTTAACAACAGGAATTGTTTCACTGGTCTTCTGCTCCTTTCCCACATTTTTATACCATATGCAGAGTGCAGTCTTAATACAAAGCAAGATCAAACACCTGCTCATTTCTGCCCATTGTTATAGCAACAGCTGATTTTCCTATGATGATGAAGGCCTAGTAATCCATGCAGAAATCATCACAGCTACTGATGGGTATTGTCATGGGTTGAGTTGAATCTGCTGCTGTTAGTCATGCCAGGTTCAAAAATTAAAGCACTGGCTGGAGCAAAGTATTATGGGGCTTGAAGTTCAGATTGTAACATGCGAGGCTTCCTGTTCCGGTTGCTGCTTATGGGTTCTGGGTTTTTGGGTACTGGCTCTTTTCTGCAGGGATGGCAGCAAGGTGAGTGGGAGAGATGCTGGGTGGAGGTTTTTTTCTCCTGTATTTCACTGCACTTCTGCAAATGGACTAAGATAAGGTAACCCTGAATTGTATTATTAGATTAATTAGATTATTGGCTAAGGCAATTGTGCATTTATGTTATCTCATTTACTCAGTAAACTCTTATCTCTTTATCTCAACTCCTAAGTTTCTGTGGTTTACTTTTCCCTCACTTCTGTTGGTGGAGCAGGTGGGTTACACAGGGGTGCATTAACCCATTACATTCTTTGGTGCCCAAATCAGGCATGAAAGCAGCTGTCTTAATTAAGACAATCAGACTTTGGCAGGAGATAAAAGGGTTGAGATAAACAAGAAGCAAGATAATGAGAGGATTCAATTAAGGCTTGAGGCACTCTAAGAGAGTTTTTATGTAAGCTTTTTGTGTGGTGGTGCGAGTGCAAAATCCTGACAAGCTGTTGAAATATTTGGAAAAAGTCTGTTGTCAGCCTGGGAGTTCCCGAGAGACAGTTCGGAGTGCTCAGCAGCAAGAGAGTGCCTCTCGGACAGCAGGCACGGCTGCTGCGCACGACCAACCTGTGTCAGTATCAGCTGCAAAAAGCAGCTCATCCTGCAAAAGATAAGGATGAGCCTGGGAACAAGAGAAAGACAGGGCTGCTCACTCAGTTCTTACCTCTGGTTTTGGAAGATGGCTAAGGACAAAAGGAGGGAAATCTCTCCTCCTCTCTGTGTTTCAGCCATGAGGAAGAGGTGCTCCTCTGGCCAACGGAGAGACCCTGGGAGGTACACACTATAGCCTACCCTGTGGCTTTACTTGTGTGACCATGGGGGAAATATGGAAAAATGCCCTGCTTACACACATATGTTTCACTTTTTAAAATACATAATATATGAGCTTACTTAAGACAAATCATATTCAAACACATTTGCAAAAGTACTATTTAAGCCCTTTAATTGTTTGCAAATAGGCCATTCAGTCATCTAAAGGAAAAGTTTAGTAGCTCTATTTTCCACAGAACAGGCAGTCACAAATAGTCAAGTGTAACAAGCCATCTGGTTTCTTAAAACTCATTTAAAAGAGGATGGGGTCTGTTTAGTCCTGCACTTTGACAACTAATCCCCAAAACCACAGATGTAATCTCTCTTGACCAGGATCTTTTCTGATTTATGAAGATGTCACCTTCTAATTCACTACCACCACTCAAACATACTAAAGCTTGAGTAATTACTGCCAAAATGCCACAAATGTGACAAAAGTCAACTAAAAATTTTAGTAAAATCCTCAAACATTCAAAAATTCAATATGGGTTCTCACAGCAACTTTTTCATGTTTCTGATAATTATGATCAGTACATCTACAACTCCTGCAAATTTAGTTGAATATAGTATTTTTAAACCTACAGGAATTCATGTTCTGTGAGTATTACTACAAAATGGTAAAAGAATTGCAGCAATGAGCTAGAAGGATCTTTTCTGTTCTACAAGGAGCAAAATTATTCTTCAATATTTAAACAACATGAACTAAATTCCACAAGATCATCTCTGGCAAGAAGTGCTACATAACAGCCCAGTATGCCACTCTGGAAACACACTTTAGGCCTATCAGTGAATTTTTTTATATATATATATATATATATATATATATATATATATTCTTCAAAAAGCTGCCAAAAGAAACCAATAGGTTTTGTATAGTTCACTAAAAAGAATATGCAGAAAGGGAAATTGAATTGGATTAGTTTACATAAGCTGAACAACAGCAAGAACTATGATTCTAGCAGACTAAAACAAACAAAAAACCCCAAACAAAAAAACCCACACCCAACTCAAACCCCAATTCTAATAACATTTTCAGAAAATGCAATAAACAACAATGTGTACTTTAATTTCTGCATTTTTTTTAATCTCTCTTTCCCCCAAGTTGCAGGAAGAAAAATCATCTGCTAACAGATGACAGCAAAGCTTCTTGCAAGAGAATTCAATGAAGCACATTAAGACCTAACAGAAGCAGTTTATGCTAAAAGGAGAAAAAACAGACAATACTGGAAAAAGCTGCACAGCTGAAACTCCTACAGTCTGTCTACAGCTGCTATTGAAGCAACACCTACAATCTCCCACATGCTATACATGAGGGAACTGAAAGTACACAACAACCAAAAAGCAGACAATACATAATTAGTGCAAAATGTCTGGTCTTCTCCTTGTAAAAGACAAAAATATAAGGAAAAAAGGCTTAGACAGTGAGCTGCAGTGAGCAGTTATCATTAATCCACCATTACCTTGCTGAGAAGAAGTATTTCTTTTATGTAAAGATGACATACTTCTGCTGTGCTGGGACTGGTGGAAAGAATAGGCTTTGCTTCTTTCTGGAGAATAGCTCCTGCTACTGACACTAGAGCCAGATCTGCTGTGTGGAGAATCCCTTCGGCCCCCTGGTGATTCCCTGAAGAAAGGCGAGTCCCTCTTATGTGGAGATCTCTCTCTCATATAATGAGAAGGATAGAAGCTTTTTCTTCTGAAGCCATCCCTTTGAAAACAACAGAAAAATAAAAGTTATTTCAATAGCCCTTCCCACGTTTGTAGAACACCATTAGATATTGCAAAGGCAACATTCTGTGCTTGGTAAAAACAAATAGCTAACTGTCACCTGCAGAACACAGCTGAAATCTTTAGCCCGGTTAGAGTATTAGGCAATGAATGAAATGCCATGGGAGAACAGAACAACACACACGTAATTTTTTCAGATTGCATTCAAGTACTCCCTCCCTGGAAGCCAATTCCTTTCTATTTCTTGATAATGTAGCAAAAATTGAGACACATTCAAGAGATTGGGACTCTTATATTTTATTTCTTCAGATTCACTCCATACCTCCCTTGGAAATGTAGATTGCATTTACAGTACCTAAAAATGCACATGCAGGTATTGATCACACTGCTCAGATGTTTTTCAACTCTTGTTTTTCCCTTATTTTCAAGGGACTATGTCCCTCACTTGATTTTGTATACCTTGCTATGGGAAATGCCACCGAGGGATTTCAGTTTGTATCTACCAAGAACAAAACTAAAATTGCAGAATACCTAACTGCATGCCCATGTATTCAGACAAGGTTGAACCCTGAATGCAAAAATGAAGATCTATACTACTAAAAAGTCAGTGTCTTTCATAACACACCATTTTGAACTTTGCTGTAGACACACACTCAGTATTACATGAAACCAAACTGATTCAAAACTGTATTCAGTAAACACCAAAGTTTTCTACTAAATGTGTGTATTGTTACTCCAGACCATGCCCCAAATGTTCTGTTTGCCTGCAAATTAGCATACATAAAGGTCAAAAACCTGTTATTAAATTGAACTATTCCCAATGAAGCTCAAAGATAAGCTTCCAAGTAAACACCTACTGAATCTAGGCTTGTGACACTAGTCTTGGTCAGAAGACACGTTGCTAGGAGAATTGAGTACTTCTCAGCTCCTCCACAGCACTGCTAAGTAAAAATAAAGACTTTATACCATTTATAGTAAGCCAAAATGTACTGACTTCACTGCTTTTCTCTCCTATTTCTCATCATGGTCCAGTATTCTAAATAAGGGAATGTCTCACAAAAACAAGCAAAGATCTAGTGGCCTCATTTAAGTACAATGCAGGTATACCTAATTGTATGCTGGTAGAGAAAAAGAAAAAAGCTCTCTTGTGTACAATTCCTGCAGCATGCTACAGGCCCATATTTGGACTGGTAACAAGGGATTTCAGCTTGCCAAAGATGTTTTGGACTACTGAAACCACACAGGTAGCACCCACAGCAATACAAACCCTATCACATTGACGTATTTTATACAGTACTCATTTACTTTTTGCATGGAATGCTTTCCATCTGCATGAGTGGTTCTGCTTTAGAGCACAAACATCACTGAGGTTATTCTGAAACAGAAAAATCACTGGGGCAGAGATGAAAAACTACAGACAATCCTTCAGTTTATTTCTCCAATTCCAGATAGAACACATCTCAGGAAAATCAAACATATCTTTATTTTGAAAACTTTCCTACAAGACTGAAGTATGAATCAATAGCTCTCAGGCACTGCAGCTTTTAGCAAAATGCCAGCGAAGCATGGCCAGGTTTTACAAGTAAATAATTATTTCACTGTCAACAGACCACTGGCCTTTTATAGGTATCCTGTCATACTAAAAAAACCCTTCCTTTAAAGCTCTGCATACCAGAACTCATTCAAGACAATGTTACACAGATCTATACCAGTGTGCTAAAAACCAATCATAGAATCAGTCAGGGTTGGAAGGGACCACAAGGATCATCTAGTCCCAACCTCCCTGCCATGGGCAGGGACACCTCACACTAGATCAGGCTGGCCAGAGCCTCATCCAGCCTGGTCTTAAACACCTCCAGGGACAGCGCCCCAACCACCTCCCTGGACAACCCATTCCAGGGCTTCACCACTCTCATGGTGAAGAACTTCTTCCTCACATCCAGCCTGAATCTCCCCACCTCCAGCTTCATTCCATTCCCCCTAGTCCTATCACTCCCTGATATCCTCAGAAGTCCCTCCCCAGCCTTCTTGTAGGCCCCCTTCAGATACTGGAAGGCCACAATTAAGTCACCTCAGAGCCTTCTCTTCTCCAGACTGAACAGCCCTAACTCTTTCAGTCTGTCCAATATTCATTTACTTCCTAGACATATTTTTTTTCCCCCTCTTTCTTCTCTTTATTGCAACACTTTCTTCTTCCCAAGCAATCCAGTAAAAGAAACAATTAAGGAACTGTAAAATACTACTGTATTTAATAGCGGCTATACAATTAAAGAATGAATCATCCCAAAATACACAGAAGGATAATCCTCTGCTTTCTTCAAAGGCCTAAGAGCAATGTGCTCACCTTTGGACACTACTTTTTAGGCAATGTACAGATTAAAAAGAGACTTTCCCAAAGGAAATAAATGAAATTATCAGGCACTGAGAAAACATGTTTAATGAAGAACCAGTCAAATCCCTTTGTCCACTTAGGAAAAATTAGAGGCCAGAAAAGTTCTCAAACCTATGAGGCATAGCTGAAAAATAGACAACTACCACTTTGTTTACATTACATGTATGAGTATTTTATGTAGCAAGAGTTCAGACTTTAAGAATATTAGAAGATTAGCTTAGCACTGACCTTATTGCTCTCTGCAACTACCTGAAGGGGGGTTGTAGACAGGCAGAGGTTGGTCTCTTCTCCCAGGCAACCAGTACCAGAACAAGAGGACACAGTCTCAGGCTGTGCCAGGGGAGGTTTAGGCTGGCGGTTAAGAGGAAGTTCTATACAGAGAGAGTATTGGAATGGGCTGCACAAGGAGGTGGTGGAGTCACCATCACTGGAGGTGTTCAGGAGGAGACTTGATAGGGTGCTTGGTTGCATGGTTTAGTTGGTTGGGTGGTGTTGGATGATAGGTTGGACATGATGATCTTGAAGGTCTCTTCCAACCTGGTTTATTCTATTCTATTCTACTTTGTCTAACAAAAAAACCCCTCAACCACCAATCAGAAATTAGGTACACACTTTTTCTTCAGTTTCCTTCTAAATCTCTCTCTAAGAAATATTATTTATTTTTAAAGAGTAAGTTTTCTGGCAGACCAGTATGCCACTTTTACGCCCAAAACACATTTTTATGATCAAATCATTAAGTCCTAGTATACAGAGAAGCTTATTATGGAAATGTTTACAGAGCTCTGTCTGCCACACGCATAGAATAAATGCTCAAATAGCCACAAAAGAATTTATAAAATATCAGTGAAACACACTTTTAAGACAGGAAAACACTTTAGAGCCTCTTTCTACATTAATATGCATGAAAAAGTAGAATTTCACTTTCATTTTTTAGAATTTTCATTTCATTACTTCATGTTATTTTTTAACAGGACCCTACCTCATACTGAGCACTCAAGCCATCAACTATAGTCAATCTGTTTTGGACAGCACAGCATTTCTGATGTTTTCCATAAATGTAACAAACTACACTGAACAGAACAAAATAAGCATTGTTTTACCTTCTCCCCCCCCTTAAACATTTAAGCTAACATACACCTGCAATTTGGCAATGAAGGACTCAATTCAGCAAAAGCAGTTAAGCACATGCTTCAGATTCCAACACATACTCAAAAGGTTTATTGAGCAGGAACAATATTTGATAGAGATGCAAAATGTTGTGCTTGGCTATGACTTTAAAATAGAACTACTGCCCCTAACAACAAACACAGGATTAATGCCTCATATATAGAATCCCTCTTATCTTTATACTTTGTATTCATACCTCACATTTAATTCTGAAAGCACTGCTTAGCAATATTAGCAGGAAGTATTATTAGCATGTTCAACCTCCACATAACTTGACCATTAAATTCTTACTGAAGTTGATAATCTTGGCTGAGCTCTTGAAATTTTGTAAGTAAACCATACCCTGATATACCCTCCTAAGGAGAACTGAGGGAAGAACATAAGCCTGGAAGTTATTTCAGTTAACCATCAAGTTTCCTAGAGGAATACAAATGCAGTTTGGGCAAAGGTACGGTACAGCTTTCTGCACAGCAGGAGACCAAAAGAACACAACACAGGATGGATTTCAGTTGCCAAAGGATCAGAGACACCACCTTTCCTGAGCCTCCTAGTTCACAAAATGAAATGGTACAGCTTAAGCTACGTAAAACAATAACTATAAAACTGACACCCCAGGTTAAGAGTATAAAAAAAGCAAAATTTACTCACTTGCTGATGTGAAATGCCTGGGAATGGGCATGTACTTCTGCACATGAAAGCACATCACATGCACATCTTTCTTGTTTGGAAGAGGAGTATTAGTTTGCTCTTGTTGAATTCATGCTACTAGGCAACCGTGTACAATACCTCACGCTCACTATTCTCTTGGACTTCTACAACCCAATACAGACATCCACCTAAAAGAAGGACATATTTGTGCACTACACTTTCATGTTCAGCAAGCTGCTACTCTTTTTCCCAAAGGATATTTTCAAAGTTCTTAAACAAAAGAATCCAGAAACCAGGAAATATCTGCTTAAAGGAGCTCTTACGGCTTTTCACTGTTATGCAGCAGAATGCTGTTATTAAGAGAAAGCAATGAGAAGTACACTGTAGCCCTATGCACCAATGTGATCAACTCTTGGTTAACTTTCCAACACCATCAACAAAAACCAGCAAAAGGAAAGAGCAAGTTGTAGAACAGGTTTGTAAGCAGTAATACCCAATGTCAGGAATGCTGACACACAATACCCTTACTATATTTAGTTTTCTTCTCTTTCTGAATCTCTAATGAGATCTATAAATCATAAAAACACTCCATTTTTCTCTGTATCAGGAAAATGCTCCCAAAAATCACTGTATTTTTAATCTTAAAGTGCTATTTAAAGCAATTAGGTCACATAGGTTTCATTTGGATCACTATTACAAAACTGGGGCACAAGTAGACTTCTGTATAGCCAATTTCGACAAAATTTAGCAATGTCTTTATCAAGATAAAAGACATCATATATATGCAAAAAAACACTTTATTGTACTTTTTTTTGTTTTTAAATCTCATTCCTCCCTGTCAAGTACACAGTTCACTCAAAATTGGAAAACCCAGAACCCAGACATTTCCTCTTATATTCAGCCATACAGCTTTATCTGGTTGTTTTATTTATTTATCCAACCTGGTTTATTCTATTCTATTCTATCTTTTGTTTTCCCTAGTTCACTTTTTCATTTTACTTTGATTACAGTTTACAGCCACTGTAACACACTAATATCTCTTGCCCTGCCTCCCCCACACCCCCTCTTCTTTTTTAAGACCATTTCCTATACATTATAAATACCTCTTACTTAAACACAGGGACACATTATGCTACTTGGGTAAATTCCCTATTAAAAGGCCTTTTGCAACCACCTTATGCCTTCACTCACTTCAGTGACTTAGTTAATTTCAGAGAGTAGCTCCACAAGTCACACTGATACAAAGTGGTGCTGGTGCAATCCTCATCATCTTAACCTTCCCGGAATCCCCATTTCCACTCCTTGCCTAACCTGGCATTGATATTTTCTCTCAGAGAATTGAATTGGTAGATAAATTATTTAATTGACTGTGGTGGATTATTATGCAGGGCCAGCTCACTAAAATGTACTAACACCTAAAGCAGTATTAAGGAAAAAGGAGGACTGGAATGATACCAGCTCAGATAGGTTTAACTTGATGTGGAAACAGATTTTTACTGCAAAAGATCCATCTCCTTGCAACATTCATGACTTTAATTATTTCTGATAAATAAAACATGTCCCTTGGCAGAATTTTAGAGTGAAGTTAACATCAGTAAGACTCAAAGAAGCAATACATTTTGTTCTTCAAGAAATAACAGATATGCATATCTCACCAACACTGAAAATACAACATTCTGGCTGTGAATAATAAATGTAGAGTCAAAGATTAATTTTTAAACAGAATACTGTTTACTAGAGACATGTTTTAGTAAAGAAGAAAACTAACAGTATCTGAAGCGGTTGCTTAAGAAAGTTAATTCATTGTTTTGTCATCTCAACCTCCTCTGTTAACAATCTTTTTGTCACAAAATTCTAAAAAGCACAATCTGAGCTTGCTACCTCTTCAAACCTCAATTGGTTTGCCCCTCTACTCCACTCTGGTGAGACCCCACGTGGAGTACTATGTTCAGCTCTGAAGTTCTCAGTACAAAAGATCAACCTGTGGGAGTGGGTCTAGAAGAGGTCCACAAAAATAATGAGAGGGATGCAACACCTCTCTATGAGGAATGCATGAGGGAGTTGGGAGTTTTTCAGCCTGAAGAAGATAAGGCTCTGGAGAGAACTTCCTGTAATGGAAGGACAAAGGTAATAGCTTTAAACTAAAAGATGGCAGATTTAGACTACATCTAAGGAAGGAGAGTTTTTGGGTTTTGTGTGTGTGTGTGTTTTTGTTTTGTTTTTTAACAATGGTGTTTGAAACAATGGAACAGGTTGTCCAGAGAGGTGGCAGATGCTCCATCCCTGAAAACATTCCAAATATAGGTGGACTGGGCTCTGAGCAACCTGATCAAGTTGAAGATGTCCCCACTCACAGCAGGGAGTTTGGACTACATGACCTTTAAAGATCCCTTCCAACCTAAATGTTCTATGATTCTCTAAGTCAACACATTAAAATACCTTTTCCTTTCTACTTGCAAATGCATAAATACACTCTCAAACATTGTTTCCAAAAAGGTTAGGCACACTAGACCTCACTTAACATACATAACTGTTGAAAGACAGATTTCAAAAGAGAAAGACGTTCCCATAGCTTGCTGACAAAACAGTGTTGTGCACCATGGCATCAATATTCAGTTCCACTTCAACAAAGGCATTTGTTATCAACTCACAAACTAATACTACAAGCTTCATATACAAGAGAAAGAACCATGTATTGTTATGCAACTATATATAATGAACAAATGTCAAGACTAACATTATTAAGAACTTGTCCATGTGCAAAAATAGCATCACCTCTTAAAAATGATACTAATTCCAGGAGAAATGTTTTATTGATAGAGACTTTTCCTCAGATGTAGATCATAACACACTCAAACACAGCAGCAGGTGGAAATGGCATATCAAACATCATCTTTGCAGTCAAATACTTAACAAAATGATTCCTATATTGTCAATAGCACCAAACATTTTCCTCTCCTTTACTGTATCCTATATCCACTCTCAATGAGAATTCCCCGGAATGTTTGGTATATTTGAAACATAACAAACAGAACTTATCTTCCCAAGGGAAATTATGTAAAAGTCCTCTGTGATGATGCTCCCCATCCTGAGAAAGCCATGACTACACTCAAAAACATTTCATTGGCTGGTCGTTGTAATCATTTGGACTCTCAGAGAGACTCCGTTCTGTTTCCCTTCCCCCCCTGTTTCTCAGTACCTAACTGTTTTTCAACATGTTTGTTAGAAAAATTTTCCAGAATAATCAAGTGCTACCCATGGGTGTTTGCCTCATTATTTCTCAGTACAGCATTAACTTGCTGTTTTGATACCATCCACCACTCAATTTTAATGCCAGCTATAAAACTACACCAGACAAGCCTGCCGAGGTGTTAGACAAGATCTTGCAAAGTGAAGGCACTGAATCTCATCTTTAAGCATTATACCTTATCATATATTGTAAACAGAGGGTCTCCTTATGGTTTATTAGCTTTATGTAAACATCACTGATAAGAAGAAAATAACAATGTTCCTAAAATGTGACTCAGTTTTAATAAACCCATGTTACTACAAAATCTGAGTTGGCACATGCTACCAAATTTTTCCTTACATGTACACAGCATACTAATAGTTGCAGTAAACAGTTTTCATGTAATAGCCACTGTTAAAAAAAATATAATGACACCAATGTCATTTGACAATTTAGCTGCAGTAGGAAACACATGTACAGGTAAAAAGCCACAGATTCTTAAAATATGACATAGCTTTAGATAAAAAACAACTCTGATAAACACATGATAACAGTTGAGAACTGCCATGATAAGAACTGGTTTCTGCTACCAAATTTGGTATATTTACTGCTTACTACTTAAAAGTCAATTTACTACTTAAGTGTTCCTTATTCAACCATAATTCAGTTTAAGTTATTAAGATGATCAAAATGTTCTTTGTAAATACCTAAAGCATGATTTGTCAATCCTTTTGAGGACACACACAGACCATATTTAAATGCAATTGAAACATTTCAAAAGACCAAAGCATAAGAAATGCACACAGAATCAGACTGAAAACTGTAACTGTTCTTCAAAAACAAGCTTACCCAGTTTTCTCTTATGGCTCTCAGTAGGAGTTAAAGCCAAGATTTAGAATCCTTCTACACTTTACATAATTGCAAAGCCAAGATTTAGAATCCTTCTACACTTTACATAATTGCAAAGCCCTACTGCATGAGCTTGTGTATTTACAAGCTCAGTAGGAAAAAAAATTAAATAATAAGGTAGTGGGCAGTTCTACTGATTTGACAATTCCCTTGTGTAAGACATTTTGAAATGTTTTGATTAGAAAAAACAAAGCTTCCAATATGAAATGGAACCATCAGAACTCCCTGAAACCAGCAAGTCAAAGGAGTCTCCCACCAGCTAGGAAGAAAAAAGGAGGGGGTTAAAAAAAAAAAAACCAAACAAAAAACACACCAACACACCATAGCTCAGACTCATGCCAGAGAATGCAGAGTCCTGGCTAAACGGCAGGAATACTGCCACTGACCTCAGAAGGTCATCAGGAGAAACAATTAAGAGAAAAAGAAATTAAAACATCAATACAGCATACATTATGACTTTGAAGTTTCAGCTCCTTCCCCTCAACCTAAAATCAAAACTATGTAAGCAATTAAATCAGAGTTCCATGAGACACTCCAGCAGCAAGCAAATTCTGAAAGCAAACTTTTTTTCTTAGAATTGGAATGAGAAATGCTGCGAGGAAATAAAACGGGCCCTCCAAAAAGATCACTCACAGTCAATCACTATGCAAATAAAAACATTTAAAAATTAAAATAAAATCACTGAACAACCAGCTGCCAGTGAAAGCAACATTCACCTTACAGAATAACCCTAAAACTAGCTGAAACGTGCAAAAAAATGCAGTTGAAAGTGAGGACCTCTTTCCATATTTTTGCATTATAGAGCAGCAGCAAAACAATTCTACAACAGAAGTCCTGCTCATCAGTCTCTTCTTTCTCCCCCATTCCTTCAAGTGACAAACACTTCAGGAGACTGACAGCAGTCTGGCTCTGAATGAAATTTCTAGTGTAATCCCAGAGTCCCACCAACTTCAGTAAAAGCTGAAACTCAGTTTGACATAATATTCTTAGAGGGAAAAGAGTCAATGCTCTAGTTTCAAGTCTCTAAGTTAAGGAAAGAGACGCATTACAGTAACAAAATCAGACTTGTCTGAAATGAGGTGGGTTTTTTTCCACTTTCAATTGCAATGACCTGCAATAGCAGATAGTTTTGAACTGTTCTTAATCATATATAGTAGAGGGCAATTTTAAAATGCTAAGTGGTATCTGCATGAAAAGATCTTAGTTCTTAGAACTTATCACAAATAAAACCACATGTCCCAAAGGAACCCAAAACATTAGTAATACAATTAAACACAGAAAATTTGGCCAACTAAGAGAAGTAAAATTATAAACCATAAATCTCTGTTTCCAAAGTGTTTGTCCCAAGCACAAAAGAGCCAAAGAAATGGTGGAGCAGAAAACTACTCTCAAAGAAAATGCAGCAACTACTGAATCAGTAAGCCTGCTGCATAGGACACTTAGTGTAATATGAAGTCATTAAGTATTTAGTGTAAAACAGAATCTACTTTTAAGTTATCTATTACCTTCTTCCAAAAAGTTCTAACTCCTCTCTGCACTCACCAAAAATATAAGTCAAGGTAAACTAATTTAGCTAGCAGCCCAATACAATGGGTCTTCTGAACTGAAGATTTCAACAGACAAGTCCTTGCCTGGAGTTATAGACAGATACAATAGCTCACTGTGTTATAGGAAAACTGCAATTTTGTGTGTAAATAAACAAGTTATTCTAGTAGTTTGTGTGACTACCCGAGAAGTGTCATGTTCATTTATTTAAAAGGCATGTGTTAATGAATATGATTAGAACTCTGCTTATCAATCTTTGTCAAAAGAGAAACCATTTTCTTTGGGAGAGTGCCATATTTATTCCCCCACACACATTTATTTAATAAAGAATGCAGTTCTTGCATGGTGTCCCTTATGATCTGTCAAATACTGCAACAGAAAAGTAGGCTTACTTCTATTTTTACTACCATCTCATAAATCCCTTTGGCTAAGTTTCACTTCTACAAGCAAGACAAAGATCAACTTACATTACAAGAAAATTTAAATCCAAAACCTGCAGACCTCCCACAATACAATACACTGCTTTAAATTAGTATAAAGTATTTGAACAAGTTTTAATGTTTTCATTCATTAAAACATATATACAGCGCTGGTGGGAAAGAAACCTCACACAACAAGCCACCTCCTGTAATTCAAAGGTAACTGCACAGTGATAATGAAGATAACTGCCTTGGCCGATGACATGTTTGAACTCTCAACATTAAATCCTGCCTTATCAAGAGAAAAGTTAGTGACACTTAATGTCTATCTGGAGACTCACTCAATTTTTTTTTGTTTTGTTTAAAATACCTATTCCTGCCAAATATCAATTCTCTTCTTTCCATACAGTCTTCAGACCAGCCCTCAAGAACATTTTGCCCTGCATGTTTCTGTCCTCTAGAACATACTGCACCTACAAGGGGTTAATCACAAAGTGGAAACGTAGTTCAAGCAAAGATCTGAAAGGCATGATTCTTGGGCTTCTATCCTCCACTTTCCTACCAATTTTCTCCTCAGCCTTTGGTAAACACAATCTCACTGAGAAGGTTTGTGTATTTATAAAAACTGTGATGTATTATCTTTTACTACCATGCAGATGTGACTGTAAATGTGTCAGAAAGACAAATAAGTCTCAGAGGAATGGCAATGTGCCATTGAATTAAAAGGTGTCCAAAACAAAACAGAGAACTGTCTGAGGAATCATAGTTGCTCTCACATATCACCGATTGTTTAAAATTAAGTTTCAACACTGTCAGTTTCATTTCCAGCATCCAAATTACTGTATTAATTCTGCTTATTAAAGATTGGACTAAGACTACTTCCTAATTTCAAACAGGACATAGAGGGGGGAAACACACCAACAACCAATAAATAACACACATTGCAGCAGCAAGTTTTCTTCATTAAGAAATTAAAACTTGCATCCACAACTCGAGAGAGGATGTTCAAAATGTCCTATGCAAGACACTTCTCAGGAATCTGTATTAATTACATGAACCAACATTACTACTGATGCAGAGCACTTTGTCTACAAATACGGCAATCCTTGTTTTACAAAAATTTGGACCTCAGGTAATTTTAAGGATCAAATTTAATGCACATATAGCTGGGATTTACAAGTGCGTCATTTGGTAATTTACCGCTTTGAAGATGAGTCTTACCCATCTTAAGATGCCAAGTTTCACCTATTTCACATCTTATGAAAAAGATGACTGAAAAAAAATGAAGTAATACTCTGTGCACTTAGAAGGATTAAAACATGGTAAGACTAAAGTGAATCTTCTAAAGCATTTCATGCAGAAAAATGACTTTACAAAAAGCCAACTAGTTCGCAAAATCCATTGCTATGATGGCCATACAGAAGTACTGTGTAAAACTGGAGTTCTTCAACATGTAACAGCCTTGTAACTTAAAAAATAATTAAAAAAAACCCTACATGCATAAAATAATTCAATTGCTTTGAATAACTGGGTTTGATATATCACTAAAGACAAGTAGCAACACAGCCTCAGAAGTAAGCAACATCCGTAAAAGATGACCATAGAAAGAAGTTATGCAATCTCTGCTCCTCTGATACATTCCAAGTTTCACAATTTTCACAGCATCAGCCACCAAGATATTAGAACTGTCACCATGTGTGCAGAAAATTGGTCTCCAAACTAGGAGATTCTGCTTTGATATGTATGTCTTTATATGTGCCAACTAGACTTGAGCCAAGTGGTACTTCAAACCAGGCTGTGACACAAGGCACATGAGGTTCCTGGAGTTCAGAAATCTAGCAAGAATCCCTTAGGTCAGAACAAGAGAAAAAGGGTTGGGACCTCATTTTGACATCTATGCCCAGCACAGTCTCTGAATTACTTCATTTTTTCACATATAAAATATGCCATTACTGTAAAGTCATGGCCAGGATGACAGCTGTTCACTGAGCATAGTATAAAACAGGGCTAAAAACTTCCAAGTAATGAGTGGTTCAGAAAAGAGCAGAATGATCCAGTAATAGTTCACTCAGTGGCAGACTACTGGCAAATGATAGCTGCTTTGAAACTGGAGCCTAACTCCCTAAGGAGAAAGAAGGCAAGAAAAAACCCACAGCTACTCCAAGACAAGCAACATCAACAACCCTCTCATCACAGAGAGAATTACTGCAGCTCAGTGGACACATCACAGCTCAAGTAACACAGCTTCAGCAACTGCTTACTTAGCAGCAACTTCCTACTTTTAAGAAAAAGGCAGGAAGCATTTAAAAAAAAAAATCCACAAAGAAACAATAGAAGCAACACCATCAACAACAAAACCAGTAAAATCTAACAGCTGGTTTCTTGAGCATTGGAAGCATTCACTCTCCAAAACTGTGCATCATTGAAGGGTTTTTGATATTCCAGATAAGCAGCTTCTTTTACTTTGTGAAAGTCTCAAACAATGTTTTCCAGCACTCCAAATAAAGACAGAAGGAATAAAAAGAATAAGAGATCAGAAACTACTTTTTGTCAGTTACACTGCCCAAAAGCAAAGGAGAAAAATGTGAATGATTAATGTTTAAGAACTATTAAACATAATATGGGCAACAACTTATTAGAGCATATTTTTAGCTGCTGCATTAGTTTAGGAAAAAAGAACAACAACAAAAAAAATCAAGAAAACTGGTTCTTTTTGTCAATAAAAGCTATTACTTCTAGAATTTTGTGTCACTGCACAGACTACAAAAACTCATTAACTTTACAAGTCTCTTGAGTGTTTACAGCTTCACAAAGCTAAATCTGTACTGTGCTTTAGCCATATTCCATGCAATTTTTTAAGGTTAATTTAACCAGAAATACTTTTTAAGTTTCCCTCTACCAGCACATAGAAAAAAAACAAAATTCAGAAGTACTCCAGAAGAGTTTACCCAAAACAACTTCCAGCATATCCAAAGAGAAAGCATTTTTGCATGTATTAATTTAATTCAAGGATTTTTACATCCAAGTTAACTGTTCCTGTGCACTTCTGTACAATCAGGTTCCTGACAGGCTAAAGCAAATCTACGTTAAAAATATCTACATAATTTAACAGCAAATACATTCCTATAGCCTCAACTGAACCAAGCATCCCTATGAAGTTCCTCCACACCGTTACCACAGTTGTGTAATGGTCACATATTTTGAAATACATATTCTGAAATACAGCAAATGGGACTTTTACCTATCGTGCAACACATTTTTGAAGCTGACATTTCATCCTCCCATCTTGAGTGGAGTAAGTCCAGACACATTTAAGACAATACTTTTGACCACTGGGTGCCACTCTTGTTCTGTCTAACAAATTGCCCTGCACTAACTCAGTCTTTGCATGTTTTGGGGATTTTGTTGTTTGTTTGCAGCTTTAAACAACTCTGATTCTTCTAAAGTAGAAGGAAAAGATGGAAGAATTCTTACACAAGTTTCTATAAAACACTTGCTACTTTTCTAAACTCTTTACTGTTGCTTCTAGGCCCAAGAATGCAATTTTGAGAAGTGTAGTGTAGTGCACAGATCCTACGGCACATGAAGGATTTTTATTTTATGGTGAAGTTCTGTAATAACCTACTGCTCGGTCTAAACCATCACACTCAAAAGGATAAATATTGCAACCATGTGGCAACTTTTCTAAACTGACCAGGCATCTACAGCTAGCTTGGTTTACTTTCATTGCTCTTTGTATGATACAGCCACAGTTCAATATAAATAGCAGTAACAAAGAATTACTCTACATGGAACAAGATATTTATAAATGACACCAGAATTCAGTACATGGAAATACAGGCATGGTATAATAGCAGACACCCTGAGATGTGGAAACATAGAATATGGCATATAAAAGCACAGCCATGAGATTCTTAAATTAGACTAAATATTGAAATTATGCTAACAGTTAACTCTTGTCTAAATATTTAAGGTGAATTTCATCCTTGCCCATAAATTTTGAGTGTAAAACTATCCTGTGCACTTTGTCTTACCAAACATCATCACAGGCGTATGTGTGTTAGAGCTTTACTCTTTAACGCTATTCCTTACATTTCATAGATGGGAACTTGAGGTACTAGTTGTCAGCCCAGCTGAGAAAATAGGGAGGTCAGAAAAAGGCTATAGTAAACTTCATAATCCCATTAATCCAGCCCAGCAACCCTTAAAACAGTAGTGGTGTCTGTGCACTGTATTGTGGCATGAAGGTACTACAGTCACTGAAGCAACTATTACACCTAAGAGTTCTCATTAACTTCAACTGCGACAGGAGATCCACTAAATTACACATGGTACCAAGCTGACATCCTGAAGATGCTATCATTATGCCTCCCATCTTTATTAAACAAATACTGCCATAGCCATTTTAATTTCTTTGATTTGTATTTCAAACAACACAACCAGAAACCATCTTTTACTTCAACAAATGTCCTTTTCCACACTCACTGCTCCACTCCACAACTGTTTGGATAACAATGGAAAAAATCCCTAAATAGTCCCAGTTTATGCACAGCACCACGATGAAGTCTTATAAAATACCTGTATTCAGGATGCCGACTTAGAGAATGATCATCCCGTGGCCACCTGTATCCTGATTCATCCTGCAAAACACACATGCAAAACACCTGTGAGATATGTATCTCAACATCAGACATCAGGCATTTATTTACTGCAAAATGAAAGTATTTAGTAAGAGAAAAGAAAGTATTCATCATTCACAGCAAGGTTCCGCTGAGGTTTTTTTCTCACTTTATCCCATTACTCTTGTTTTCTTCCCCTAGCAATACTAAAAAGAGCAACTTTGCAATACTGTATGAAACACAAACAGCAACAATCTCCAAACTACATACACAGGCCCTGACTTCAAAAAGACAATTTTCCTCACTCAAATGTCACCAATAGCTTGAAATCACAGAATTTCAAGCAGGTGGGTTGGAGGAAGCAACAGTAATGACTTTACAAAGGGACCAGAAATTTTTTACTTACATGTAGCTACTGGGGGAGGGGGGGGAACAACAAACAAGATTCAACATCAAGAGAGAAGTTAAATTCCTGAATAAATGTGTGAATTGAAAGGATAAGTAGACAACATTCACAGAATGCTAAGGGTTGGAAGGGATCTCCTGAGATCATTGAGTCCAAGTGTCTCCCCATGTTGAGGTAGATCCTCCTGTCCTCTAGCTTATACCCACTGTTCCTCGTCATATCACTGACCACCAAACTAAGACTGGCATCTTCATTTTGACACTTACCCCTCAAGTACTTGTTAAATAGAAAGCTTTTGCAATCATTCTATTCATCCAGGTAACTTTGCACTCCACTACAGGGCCAGAGCATGGTTTGGGTTGGAAGGGACCTCTGAAGGACATCTAGTCCAACCCACCCTGGGTAAGCAGGGACATCCTCAACTAGATCAGGTTGCCCAGAGTCCCGTCAAGCCTCAGAGGACTTAGGGGCACTTGTGTTTTCTCAGTTCATACTCTGAGCTTTCCACTATGACGGACAAGGGCTCTTTTCTAAGTCAACAGAGCAGCTAGGACCATAAGCAGCAGCAAATAGATATTACCATATAATCAAAAGCCTCAGAAGCAAAATAACAGCAAAAAAAGCACCAAGTATCAAAACCAGAATGTTTTTTTTTCTATTCATTCTATTTCAGTTTATGAGAACAGTACTAATAGCAATGCTCTGTCTGAAATAATATTTCCATCATTTGGTATTCAAGCATTAATGAGAAGATAAAGATGGGAGTACAACCACCTTACGTACGCCTCGATGTGGTGGGCCACTTCTTCGGTCATGGGCGAAACTGCGACCCCCTTCATAGTCTCTGTACTCAGAATAATTGTAATCGTCATACCGACTGTAATTCCCATCCACAGGTCTTTCAAACAGTGGTGGTTTCTTGGGCACAACATTTACTACTCTATGATAATCATCCTAAAACACAAAACAAAATCATATTGCTTTTAACAGTTGGAAATCTGCAGTGAACACACAGAAGTAAAACCAACACGTAACCTCTAAGCATGGAACTATATAATAATCTTAAAGCTGAAACAGCACAAGGGAACAACAATCATTACAAATCACGCCAGTTCAATAGCAGAATAACTTCTTAACCCTATTTGGACACCATTCAGATGCAATCCTTATCCACTACAGGTTTAATGATAGAGGGAAAATTTTCAACATAGTTGAAGTTTATTTTGAACTTCAAGCAGCAGCATTAACTACTTTCTAAGCATCTGCTACTTTCTATTTCGAGCATCACCTACATGTATTTCTCAGAGACTTCTACATATCTTAGGAATGCAATAGTTACACCTGTAATGGCTGTAAAACAAATGTCAGTAATACCCTCCACACTGTGGAGAATATAGAGAAGACAGTCATTGCTTTCACAATCTGAACAGATAAGCACCTTCTCAATACAGTGCAGTAAGCGATCTGAGGATTCAAGTAACAGAGACAGTTTTAACACTCTTAGTTTTTCTTTTAAGTCAAGTTTTGGATAGCTTTTTGCTATCATGCAAAATTCATTTATTGTATCTCCTCCAAATGAAATGTCATACTCCATTTAGCAATTAAAAGAATCCTTTATCAAATGCAAATTGCACAATAGCAAAGGGTACAAATTAAGTTTTCTAGAACCAAGTGTTGTATAAACCAACAGCAAATAAAAAGCAAACAAAAATATGAATGCAAGACTTTGTATTTTAAGTCTTCCTCACTTCATAAGGTATTTTTCCTACGTGTCTTGAAAACACAAGCTATAAATGCAGAGCCTTGAGTTAGCCTATGCAATTTGGAGGAGGGGAAAGATACTCAAACTACTTTTTAACAGCAGAAGTTACAACCTAATGTACCAATAGCTTTTGTGGAAAACAATACTGAATTCAGAAACTACCATACAAAAAAAACCTTAAGTTCTGAATTCAGAGATCACCCAACAAATTCACTAGAGGGCAATCCAAAGCCAGTCTACAGCCATACCAATGCAAAGCAGAATCTACATATACAATGACACAGAGACAATGCTTGATCTACCCTACCTCATGGAACATTCCCAGCACATTTTTTGGGGTGCCTTTTTTTTGGTGTCTTACACAGATGTGTTCTGAAGCTAAAAGACAACTGCTCCATGCTTTAACCTCACAAAGTCTCTATCAGATAACTATACTGACATACAGAAGAATAATTACATGAAATCTGAGGGCGTGCCCACTTAACAGTTATTTGTGCAAGTACTTGCAACTTCATGTTGTTGACCAGGATGTGAAAGCTGTTTCTGCTACAATCTGTACTTGATACATAATGAGCATCTAGTTTAGACTGGGACAAGTCACTTGCTCTCTCAAACAAGAGATGTTTCGTGCTCAGTTCCAACATATTAACCTATTGGCAAATACTAAGCACATGCATGGATTTAATACGTAATTTTTACTAGATAGGACATGAGAATACACAGAATAAACCAGGTTGGAAGAGACCTTCAAGATCATCGTGTCCAACCCATCAACCAATCCAACACCACCCAAACAACTAACCCATGGCACCAAGCACCCCATCAAGTCTTCTCCTGAAAACCTCCAGTGATGGCGACTCCCCAGGCAGCCCATTCCAATGGGCAATCACTCACTCTGTATAGAACTTTTTCCTAACATCTAGCCTGAACCTCCCCTGGCGCAGCCTGAGACTGTGTCCTCTTGTCCTGGTACTGGCCGCCTGGGAGAAGAGACCAACATCCGTCTGTCTACAACCTCCCTTCAGGTAGTTGTAGACAGCAATAAGGTCACCCCTGAGTCTCCTCTTCTCCAGGCTAAGCAACTCCAGCTCCCTCAGCCTCTCCTCGTAGGGCTTATGTTCCAAACCCCTCACCAACTTTGTTGCTCTTCTCTGGACTCGTTCCAGCAAGTCAACATCCTTCCTAAACTGAGGGGCCCAGAACTGGACACAGTACTCGAGGTGCGGCCTAACCAGTGCAGTGTACAGGGGCAGAATGATCTCCCTGCTCCTGCTGGCCACACTGTTCCTGATGCAGGCCAGGATGCCATTGGCCCTCTTAGCTGCCTGGGCACACTGCAGGCTCATGTTCAGTCTACCGTCAACCAGCACCCCCAGGTCCCTCTCTGCCTGGCTGTTCTCCAGCCACTCTGAGAAAATAACAGAATTTAGGGTGTATTACAAACTTAACAGAAGTGCATAAATGCAGCCCTATGGCACACATCATGGTGTAAAGATACAGTGTAAAGGTATAATGCAGAATACCATACACTTACATCAGGATGAACCCTTGGAGGGAGACGTTCTCTCGGAACTCTTTCATAGTCATACCGCCCTTCAGACCACATTTCATCTCTTCGATATGCCACTAAACACCATAAAATTCCAATTAGCCGAGACCAGAAGGAGAGACATACCATTATCTACTTTCACAAAATAAAACCACAACTGGAAATAGGCCTGGCAGGCAGCTTGTTAAGTATCAACACGGCAAAAGAGTTTATTAGCTGCAGACAGAGGTAGGACTAAGCCACATATATATTATTATAAAAAACAATTAACTCACATACTTACTTTTCTATCAGTTTTAACAGCTCTGGTTTTGAAGATCCATTCAATTAACCTACGAAAAAAACTGGAATCAGCAAAAAAAAAAAAAAAAGGCACATATATTCATAACTAAATTTTCTCCTGAGACATTTTAAATCTATATATTTCAACCATATGAATGAATACAGAGTTAATTTCCTACACTCTATTGAGAAAGAATATGAACTACTCAGCTGAATTCACAAAAAACAAAAAACTTCCCATGACAAATTATTACACATAAAACAGTCTAAGGAATTCCAGAATTTTGTTTCCCTTTTACCATCTGCTTTCTTAAAAACACTCAGAAAAATATTAAATATGTTTACTTAATGTTTATCTGCCTTTCAACACCATTAAGTAGAGAAAAATAATGCAGTCGCCAGAAAAGTTCTGTTTAACAAATGCTTTTTATTTGGTAGCTGATGAAGTAGTTCTTTCCTCAACTGTAATAATCCTTTGTGCTTGGCAGATTTTGGCCCTACCACTGCTGCAGATGAACCAGAGTATCTTCTTAAAACTTTGTTCCAGTTTAGAACAGACTTGACCTTAAGTACATTCCAGGACCAAGATAAAGGACTAGTCTGATGTAGCACAGATCAAAGATCAAAAGCTGATTACACCAAGACTTTGACTGGTTCTGATTTTGGCAAGGATAAAAGCTAGCAGGCCTACTGTCCCTGCTTTTGCCAGTGTACTCCACATAACAGTTATTAATTCTGAAGCCACTATTAGTACAGTATATTCAACAGAAGCACCGTCCTGGCACTTTCACAGTTAACTGTCGCAACTTTTCTTCATTCTCTAGTTCAGACTTTTACTAAAGCCTAAAAAAATTCTTATCAGCTGCTACACTGCCCTCTTTTTCCCACATCACCAGAAGGACACTCTACCTGCTCTTACACTGTCCACACACTCCACTTTTTTTTGTATCTGTGTTTTACAGGTACAAGGATGGACAGAAATAGCTGAGGCAAGACAACATCATTACACTGAAATGGTGTCATGCTCTCTCTCCTAAAACACTTTGCTGTCAGTCCCTCATGCCCAGCACTTGACCCACAGTGGACCATTCCTTCTGCCCATACCCACTGGACAGCTCTTCAGTGTCCCACTGGCACCTACTCCTACCCCTGCTTGCTACAGCTCACCCACCTCTCACACACTATTGGCTTTGGTACATGATGGCAAGCCTCACTTGGTTTTTAGACCAAGAGCAAATACCTGAAGCTGGACACAGATATGTTTTTTAAGCAGGTATTTTGCATTTTGACAAATATAGGAGCATTTGTGCCCTTCTGCCTGCAGCAGTAACTGAAAATATTAACTGAACACAACATTAAAAAAAAAATAAAAAATTTCAGGTTAAGTGCTTGAAGCCAAGTGTAAGCTTACACATCATGCTACCCTGTCACTCAAGCCGCTTCCAACATCCCAACACACTCCACTATCAGGCACTGTCATGGATGAGTATTTTAGCATCCTGCTCTGTTTGTCACAAAATGAGCAATCATAGATTTTACACAACTCTGACACAGCAACAATTCAAGATTTATTAACACTTAATCAGAAGATCAGTATGAATTATTTAAGCAATACTTAATCATCAGAGTGGTTTAATGAATTTTACTATACTGAACACAGTGACTTACACCTAAGGATTTAGAAATGGCAAAATTCACTTGAGATGATGAAGTCTCCTACGCCAAATCACAGCCACATACACACACAGAGATTCAATGGTTAGCACACACACAGTTATACAGAGCTCAACATACACCTATAGATATAGAGGTCAACCTGTTTGCAGCTTGTAACGTATTATTGGTACCAAATGATCTTTGAAATTTCACAAAATCCAGTTGCAGTGAATTACTATTCCTTTTAGTCAGCATTTGTCAGCAGACAATCTTTGAACTCTTTCTTGTAATCACACAGACTACCTTGGAAATCCTGGCAAAATCTGCTTCAAGAAGCATCCCAACTTGGGTGGAGGACACAGGAGGAAGATACAGAGTCAGAGCCTGCTGCAAGCCTGGAGAGCTCCACAGGTCCCACTTAGGACTCTCATTTACAGGATCTTAAGATGATTTGACTTTGGACAGTATTTTTTTTCATTTGACAAAAATTCTTGGCTCGTTGCACAGCAGGTTACAATGCATGCAGCAGAAGCTTGTCAAGGAACTGGAGTTTCAGATACACCTAGGGAGTACCAAATTGTACCCAGTCACTGCACTTACAGCCAAGACAAAAACACGTCATTGGCTGGTTCTGACATCACAGCGGACTCCAGGCGGTCTGTACCACCACACAACCACGTTCATGTACATGCTCTGGTATATTATCAGGCAACAAGGCTGATAAAAAACACAGCCATTTTGATCACTGTTGATGGACCTCACTGAATCTAGCAAGAATTGTCACCAGGCTTTCGACAAAACAAGAACACAAGCTGAAAAAAAGACAGAGATACAACAGACTAAACAGAAATAAAAACTACACAATTACATCAGACAAGAAGTATGGAGGTGGTAGAAAATTCTCAAAAATGACAGTATTTTGCATTCAGAAGAATGAAATTAAGGAAATTAGTCACATACAATCAGCTATTGAGTACATTGCTAAAAACACTGGCAAGATAAAAATGTAGAACAGTAATTTTGTATAGAAGACTAAACAGACAAATTTTAGCTGGGACCAAGGAGACTTAAACTAAACATTTAGAGGTAGGGAAAATGCATTACCAAGCATCTTAGAATCATAGAATTATAAAACTACTTTGGTTGGAATAGATTTTAAGATTATCAAGTTCAACCATTAACCCAGCACTGCCAAATCACCACTAAACCACATCCCTCAGCATCATGTTTATACATATTTTTAATAACTCCAGGGATGGTGGCTCTACCACTTCCCTAGGGAGCCTGTTCCAAGACTTTTACAACTCTTGTTGAATACATTTCATTTGTTTATCGGGGGGGGGGGGGGGGGGGGGGGGGGGGTGGAATTCAATTTCTTACATGATGTGACTTAACACATCTTTAATAATAATCATGAAGAGACTAAAGTCTTAGCATCAATATGAGAAGACTTCATTAACAAGGATTCAAGAGATCAAACCTCAAGTTCACTACACTGTATTCAGATCAATCTGTTCTCAGTACAAAGTTCTAAAACAAAAATTTTAAATAAAAAAAAAAATTTCACACCTGATATCATTATCACACTATTTTCTATTAGTGTATACCACCAGACGCAGCTGATGACATGTAATCGCTTGTTGTAATAAACAACCTCTTCCTACTGTTCATCTGAGGTGACTGCTTTCCCCAAAGCAAGGTTTTTATCTCAAATAAAGATACTGCAGCATATGCAGAAGCCATTCTATTAACAAAGTGCAAGCTGCTCCACTGTGGCCAGCTGCCAAGAATGACTTTGCTCAGATTATCACGGCACCATGCCTTGCTCTATGCTGGTGTAACTGATGTACTACAAGGATTTCTTCATCAAACAGATTACACGGCTAACTTAGACACTAAATTTTTTGCATAGCTGGATTTTCCTTATTGATCAATTATTTATTTAGAAAGAAACAAAATTTAAAACGTACATACTAAAAACAAACAAAAAAACACAACACCCTGACAATTGCAAAAGCACCCCACTAATCTACGTTTTGCACACTATTCTTGCCTGTTTCTGCTTACTTCAGACATCAATTTTCATCAGTCTACAAATATCTACTTATCAGAAAGTTCTAATTTCCCAGTATGCGTTATCAGCCTTTTGCAGAATCTACATTTTTGTTTCAAAACCACAGAGTTTTCTAATCCAGATGGCTACAGCTCACCATATGTCAAAAAGCATAAAAACGATACTGTGCTGTAAGGGCAGAGGCAGGCAGCTGCACTATTCTCTGATGCTACTGCTTTTAGGACAAACAGTAAAGACTGACAAACGTGGACCAGTTCTCTCTCCTCCATTTTGGAAAGCTCTCAAAAACAGATTAGATGCTTTTGTACAAATAAGACCAAGGAAATATGTTTAGAGAATTGCAATTTCTTGGAAATATTATGGCCAAATTTGCAACAATTTGTACTTTGAAGACACAATGGTGGACAGAAAACACTGCTTTTTCTTCCAACAACTGGAATCTGGTTTTGATAGTGCTTCAGAGATATTCCAGTATCTCTTACCTAGACAGGAGGCAAGGCAGACAAAACTGAGTTTTGAGGAAAATAAAGTAACTTTCTCTTCTTCCCTCCACACTTGGGACAGGCAGAAAACACTGAATAGAC
Organism: Dryobates pubescens; assembly: GCF_014839835.1. Lineage (NCBI taxonomy): Eukaryota > Metazoa > Chordata > Aves > Piciformes > Picidae > Dryobates > Dryobates pubescens. Next base: position 126,361,511 of record NC_071657.1, on the reverse strand, counting down.
ATAGTCCCCTATTTTAAAATGAAAAAGCAGAAGTGCAAGAGCAGATGGAAAAATCCAGCACAACAGTACATAAAATACTGTGAAGGAAGCATTGAGGGGGAAAAAAAAAAAAACACCACCAAAAAAACCTCAGAGATACAGAGAGAATCCAACTCATTTTCTAATAACAAATAGCAGGCTGCAAGATTTTCAAAAGCACTTAGAATCATAACTGCAGTAACTTTAGGCATATTCTATCTAAACAGCAACAACCTGAAG